>NW_027494001.1:0-310762 GCF_021521415.1 Bidens hawaiensis
ACGGCGGCGCCAAAAAGGCGGCGTACAAGGTAAGGATGCCAGAGAATGTTCTCTGACATTTTGACCTAACCCTAGGCGTGCGCATAACGAATTTGTTAAGTAATTCGTTACAGAGAGTTAGCGAATGAGTTCTGGTTCGTTAGGTTGATTCGTTATGTCAGTTCGTCAATATAGAATATCGAATGAGTTTCATTCGTTAACCAATTCGTTATAAGATCCAATTCATTACAAGGACCAGTTCATTATAAAGGTTCAATTCGTTATAAGGTCCAATTCGTTATAGGGCTCAGTTCGCTATGAAGGTCAATTCGTTATAAAGTAACGAATTAGCCAATTCGTTATGAGAGACAGAAGTAACGAATGAACCCCAATTCGTTAAGGACTGGATAACGAACTGAAGCTTGATAAAATGACAGAATGGTCCCTGGACTTAGAAAAGAATGGTTTAATTACATAGAAGCCCTCGAACTTTTAAGTTAACAAATTAAATAATAATTTAAAATTCTAATAAAAAATATGTTAAGACAGTTAATGGAAATATAATTTTTTCAAGCTGACCTAGCAGCTCGACCCCAGCCAGGGGCTCTGCCCCTTGGACCCTTCTAGGGGCTGCCGCGCATGATCTGAAGGAGTTGGTAACACTACAAGAAAATAAGACTTTAATGACCCGCGAATTATGACACACACTATTTTTATGACGCGTAAAAGTGTGTGTCGTTAAACGACGTCATCTTTTATAAAATTTGAACTAACAATGACAACCATATTTTTAGTGTCATTAATATTTGTCATAAAGAGTTATTAAAAGAAAACATGGGATGCACTGTGGGTCATCCCTTCTCTGTAACTTCACAATTTAAAATAAAAAAACATTGGATACTAGCTACGGCAAGCCGCGAACCGTTTGCTATTAATGGGCCAACTGGTAACCTTGCAGAAGGTGAAGGCTGACTGAAGGTATTGCTTTCTTGTTATGGTACATGCATACATGTTTCATTATCTTCATTCTTATGTTTAGAACAGTTAATTTTATTTTTTTATAAAGTTTACATGACACTACCCCATAAGGATCTTGATGGTTTGGTGGTAGTAGCTTTGTTATTTTATGGAAAGGATCTTGATGGTTTGGTGGTAGTAGCTCTGTTATTTTATGGAAAAAGAAAAGTTAGTAGACAGCACACCAATTCCTCTACATTTGGAGAAGGATAATGATCCTATGTTGTTAAAGTCACTACTGAAGATTCTTGGAAAACTGGCAGTTGATGTATTCAACAAATGCCTCTTCATTTATGTCACACCCCCTTCTAAGGCCTAGGAGTGCGACCACAAAGTTGGTATCGTAATTGAAAATAATTCAGAGTTGCGTTTAGTTTGCGGAAGACTTATAAACTTTAAGGATCGAAAATATAACTTTTATATATACAATCAAAAGACGGGATTATAAACACCCGTTTGAGTTAACAAAATATTTATGTGTTTATAATTACAAACCACCATATGTTTAAGTTTACAAAAGAAAATCCGAGCCATCGGATATATATAAGCACTTCGTCATTTCCAAGCTCTAACTTTGTTCACCTGCAAAATGTAAGAAAATACGCCAGCAACGAATGCTGGTGAACACGCTGACACAAAAATACTTTCTTTTACTTTATCACCCCTCGAGACTACGCCTGCCTCAGCCCAACGTGGCTTAGGGATAACAAAGTCAAATAACACATTATAAACTAGAGCCTCTACACTAGGTCACCTCACAAACACCGCAGCGTTCGACTTCATTAAGTACCCGTAAATATACACAATGGTCGTACTCCATGCAGGAGAGCGTCCTACGACCAAGGGTGGTGCGATCATGCCCATACATCGCATAGTACCACCTATGTAAGGATCCAGACATATGTATACCACAGCCTGAGGGCTAGGTTTATACCCATAGTTATAACGGTTTTAGGAACACATAGTTCCTTGAAAATAATTTCATATAACAACTTGACTTATTTTGAAAACAAGTTTAAAAGTTTGGGGGCGTATTCACCTTATCTCTTTAGGATCGGCTTCACTCACCGTCCAAGGGTCTTTCCTTTTCTTTATCTCGCACCTATAGTACGAGTATAAATATTTGTTAGTCGGATACACGATCCTGCTTAAGACCTTTTGTCTTATATCTCAATCCTCGATTGAACCTTTAGCTCAATTCTTATTTACTTGAAAACCTCTTGTTTAAAAGTAAATTATAAACCTTTAGTTTATATTCAAAACCCGACGTTTCTTCTTCTCCAAGAAACGTAATTTTTTCTTTTATTATTTACGAATACTCATTATTCAATAAATAATAATTTCATAACAAAGAATATACATATATACTTACACACATATATATGTTATCACAATATTCTTAACTCATTCATTTATTCATTTCTTTGTTATGTTTTCTTTTCTTTTCTTTTCTTTTCTTTTATCGAGGTATCGAGTATATCCACGACTTAATGCGTAAGCCTTGAGTATTAAATTATATTGAATTCGATATTACGCCTAACCTTAGTGGCGTACTGAAATCCTAGGGACTTGAGCAGCACTCTGACGCCGCTTTACTTATCTCGACACGCAAATCGAAGAACGCCAAATCTCCAACACTTGAAGACACGACTTTCGAGACTTATTGCCATTACTACAAACACTTCTTTGGTATGTGGGTGGAGGGTGGCACAACTTCGAGGAAACGTTGTACACAAACGAGGGATTACGGCACGCTTATCGAGGCAAATCGTTTATACAAACTTTGGGATTTTTAGTGAGAGAGTAGAGAGATGTGAGAGCTGGTTTGGGAGGTGGAATGTGAACACCCCATGGCTGCTATTTATAGGCGAAATTTGGGCTCCCATCGCGGTACGCAATGGGTCCCTGGGCTGACCTATCTCGTACCGCGATATAGGTCAGCTGAGTCACACATATAAGCCTGCCACGTGTCGACACGTGGCAGTTGCCGCTCCACGTGGCGTCAGTGTTGCCACGTGGCAGCACATGGTGCCATCATGTGCCACGTGTCACAATGTGTCAGGTACCCCATCGCGATACGCGATGGGGTTCTTCTCTGACTCATCGCGTAGCGCGATGGGTCAGGAAATCGGAATTTTCAAATTAAACCCTCAAGTTTGGAATTTGGCAATTTTAGTCCCTAGACTTTGGAAAGTTGATACTTTGAACTCGAAATTTTCACGTTGTTACATCCCCCCCACCTTGAAACAAATCTCGTCCTCGAGATTGCTTTACAGGAATAGTTGGGGGTATTTCTTTCTCATTTCCGATTCGAGTTCCCAAGTATATTCAGGACCTTTACGCGAGTCCCATTTAACTTTCACAAGTTTCAAAGTTTTTCTTTTCAATTTCTTTGTTTTCGAATCTTCAATTTTAATTGGACGTTTTACGAATTTTAAATTTTCGTTTATTTCTACGTCTTTCAATGGCATCGCCAAAGATTCATCGGTCAAACACTTACGCAGATTCGAAACATGGAATACATCATGTATTCCTTGCATTTCCTCAAGTAATCGCAAACGGTATGCAACATTACCGATTCGTTCAAGTACCTCAAAAGGTCCAACGAATCGAGGACTTAACTTTACTTTCTTGGCGAAACGAACGACGCCCTTCCAAGGCGAAACTTTCAATAACACTTTGTTACCGACATTAAACTCTAACGGCTTACGACGTACATCGGCGTAACTCTTTTGGCAATCACGCGCCGTCTTAAGTCGTTCACGGATTTGGAGAACTTTATCGGTGGTTTCTTGGACTATCTCGGGTCCAGATAACTGATTGTCTCCGGTTTCAGACCAACACACGGGCGTTCTACATTTACGACCATATAACGCCTCGAATGGTGCGGCTTGAATACTTGCCTGATAACTATTGTTATATGAGAATTCCATTAGGGGTAAGTGGTCGTCCCAACTTCCACCTAAATCTATCACACAAGCGCGGAGCATATCTTCCAACGTTTGAATCGTCCTTTCGCTTTGCCCATCGGTTTGCGGATGATAGGCAGTGCTAAGGTTAAGTTTCGTACCAAGAGCTTGTTGGAAGCTTTTCCAGAAATGAGACGTAAAACGACTTTCTCGATCAGATATTATAGACAGCGGTACTCCATGCAAAGCAACTATGTTGTTTACATATATACGCGCTAGTCTATCCATAGAGTACGACTCATTTATGGGTATAAAGTGTGCGGATTTCGTCAATCGATCCACAATTACCCAAATAGCATTGTGTTGTCGAGTCGTCTTCGGGAGTTTGGTAATAAAGTCCATAGTGATTAACTCCCACTTCCAAACGGGAAGTTCGGGTTGCTGAAGCAATCCCGAAGGCTTTTGATGTTCAGCCTTGACCTTCAAACACGTCAAACTTTGCAACATGCGAAGCGACATCCCTTTTCATCCCATTCCACCAATAATTCGCTTTTAGATTATGGTACATTTTATCACTTCCGGGATGCATCAGATACTTTGACTTATGAGCTTCATTCAAAATTTTCTCACGTAACCCTCCAACGATTGGTACCCAAATCCTATTACCGTGTCTAAGGATACCATCATCACCTTTGACTAATGAGTCAATAGTGTCATTACGTTTTTCGTCAGAGATTTGATTTTCATTGATTGCTTGAGTTTGCGCGGATTTGATTTGCTCAATGAGATCGATTTGAAGTTCTAAGCGTAACGCTCGGACTCTTATGGGCTTCTCGTGCTCTTTACGACTTAAGGCATCAGCTACGACGTTAGCCTTGCCTTCATGATAAATAATCTCGCAATCATAGTCGTTGAGCGTTTCCATCCATAGCCGTTGGCGCATGTTCAACTCTTTTTGATCAAAGATATGTTTCAAGCTCTTATGATCAGTGTACACGGTAAATCTTACTCCATAGAGATAGTGCCTCCATATCTTAAGTGCAAAGATTATGGCGCCTAACTCTAGATCGTGAGTCATGTAGTACTTCTCGTGTACTTTGAGTTGACGAGAGGCGTAAGCGATAACTTTCTTTCGTTGCATTAGTACACATCCCAAACCCGAGTGAGATGCGTCACTAAATACCACAAAATCCTCAGTACCTTTCGGCAAAGCCAAGATAGGTGCTTGGGTGAGTTTTTGTTTAAGTATATCAAACGCCTCTTGTTGCTTCGTTCCCGTTCATACTTAATATTCTTTCGAGTTAAAGAAGTTAAGGGTGTTGGACTCGGTCTGCCCAAGAGACATATTAAATTGATGTGGCTAGTACGTTATGATCCAAGTCGGGTCATACCCAATAACAAGCTAGACAAACACCGATAATATTCGTTCATATATGATGTGATCATAACAAATGAATATTAACACTTGAGTTATTTGGAAAGGGGTTTCTAAATAAAATGTACTTGTGTAATAAACAAATCATATGGATGATTTATGTTTTATGAAAGAACATTACATAGTGTTATTTAAGTTGGTTAAATAACAATATGTGAATAATAATAACCAAGCATGTCTCTTAACATATAATAGGTTTTATAAGTTATAAGTTATAAACTTATAAAAGTATATATGTATGGATATATATATATATATATATGTTTAAAGTTTTATAAAAGAAAAAGATAATAACTCTTTCAAATGTAATATTATTATATGTTTGAGTGGAGACATGCAAGGTGAGTGGAGACATGAATTGGTTATTATTGGTGGAGAGAAAGATGCCTTTAAATAAAATCAAGTCTTTCTCTTTCATTCTTTCATAACACACATAATTTCCAAGTAAACTTTTCTCTCTTCCTCTCTTGGGTAGTTTCATCCAACATAAGAAAAGAAGAAGAAAATTTCAAGTGCAAATCCTAGCTAGAAGTGGTGTGTTGTTGAAGCTTGGGGTATGCTAGCTTGAGGAGCTTCCATATTCAAGTTCTTACCTTTCAATCATCATCTCTTTCACCCGGTATTGTCATATTGAAAGGTAGTAGTAATATGCATGGACTTATAGTGACATGCATGTATTTGATAGTGTGTAATTCGTATTTGGATCCGGGTTTGGGTTTTGCATGTTTAAAATTGGTTTTATACATATCATATTAACAAGATTTAAAACTTTTATATCCGCTGCGTTTTTGGTAAAATAGGGATTTTATCACTTTGATAATCTTGTTAAAACCCAACAAAGGGAACGACGATTCGAGAAAAGTTCTTGATGAACCTACGGTAATAACCAGCCAAACCTAAGAAACTTCGGATCTCGGTTGGCGATTTCGGGACCTCCCACTTAGAGATAGCTTTAATCTTGACGGGCTCCACTTGAATACCGTTGACATTAATGATGTGACCAAGAAATTGCACTTCGTGTAACCAGAACTCGTATTTTGAGAACTTGGCGTACAATTTCTCAGTTCTAAGGATCTCAAGTAAAGTTCGAAGATGAATTTCATGATCGGCGTTGGACTTTGAATAAATAAGTATGTCGTCGATGAAGACGATAACAAATTTATCCAAGTACGGCTTGCAAATACGATTCATCATATCCATGAATTCGGCTGGGGCATTAGTAAGTCCAAACGGCATAACCGTGAACTCATAATGTTCATACCTAGTTCGAAAAGCAGTCTTTGGAATATATTCAGATTGAACTTTGAGTTGGTGATAGCCAGAATGAAGATCAATTTTAGAAAAATAGCTAGCACCTTGAAGTTGATCGAAAAGATCATCGATACGAGGGAGTGGATATCGGTTTTTGATTGTGACTTTGTTCAACGCACGATAATCGATACACAAACGCATAGATCCATCCTTCTTTTTGACGAATAGAATTGGCGCTCCCCAAGGCGACGAACTCGGTCGTATGAAACCCTTATCAAGTAGCTCGTCGAGTTGTTTCTTTAACTCCTTAATTTCGGTTGGCGCTAAGCGATACGGAGCTTTGGCTATCGGAGTAGTACCGGGAATGAGATCGATCCTAAATTCTACTTCACGACCAGGAGGAATTCCAGGAAGTTCATCAGGAAAGACGTCAGGAAAGTTAGAAACAATAGGAACGTTTTTAATTTCTTTTGGCTTAGACTCTTCAGTGACATAGGCCATTAATGCGAGGCATCCTTGATTCAAACATTTTTTAGCCCTAATCATGGAGATTATGCTAACTTGGCCGGCATTTTTATCCCCTTCAGTTCGAATCGTTCGTTTATCAGGGGCTTGAAGTTCAATAGTTTTGCTATTGCAGATGATACGAGCTTGGTTATCGGATAACCAATCCATACCAAGTACAATATCAAATCCAGCCAAACTCATGGGTAACAAACAAATAGGTAGAATATAACCGGCTAAAAGGATTTTTCTGTTTTCAAGAACTTCGGAAATTTTAACGATTTCGCCACTAGCAGTCTCGATGCTTAGAGTTTTATCTAATTTTGTCAATGGTTCGTTTAATAGACTACAGAAACTATAATCTATGAAACTTAAATTCGCACCCGAATCAAATAAAACTCTAGCATAGGTGTCGTTAACTAGAAACGTACCGGTGATGGTTTCCGGTAAGTCAGCGGCCCTTTTTGTGTCGAGTACGAAGACTCGAGCGTTTCCTTTCTTATTCTGGCCACTTCCACCCGTACCACCAGCAGCAGGTTTGTTCTTTGGGCACTCGAAACTCAAATGGCCCATCTCCTTGCAATTAAAGCAAGTCATCTTCTTCTTCCAACAGTTAGCAGCATCATGTCCCGTACGATTACAGGACTCACAGACTTTAGGGGAAAGGGCGAAATTGCATCGACTCTTGTGGTACCTCCTACAAGTCTTACACAGTGTAGAGTTGTTTTGGTTTACGCCATTGCTTCTAAAGTTGGAACCTTCTTCAATCTTTCCTTGAGCAGTCGTTGGTTCCACCTTCTTGTCCTCTTCTTTATTGCGGACTAAGCCGCCCATCAAATAACCGGCTAATTCCATTGCAGAGTCAGCGGTTTGAGGTAGGTGAGACCTTACCATGTCGCGGATTTCCCGCGGCAGTCCCCAAATATATCAAGTTACTTTGCTGGACTCAGGGTTAACCAGCTGGGGAACAAGGCGACAATACTCAAGAAATTTGGTATTGTACTCTCGAAGGTTTATCCCTATGACCTTATGGTTAAGGAACTTTGTTTGGATCTGATCAGTCTCGTGCATGGGACAAAACTTTCCCATCACCATGGCCTTAAACTCTTCCCACGTCAGGCCGTACATCACATCTCTTCTTTTACTCATCAACAGCGCATTCCACCACTCATGCGCTTCACCCTTGAACATTAAAGCGGAGTATTGAATCTTCTCCTCCTCGGAGCACTTACTTGTGATAACAAGAGTTTCCATCTTCTCGAGCCATCTCACAGTTGTGATAGCTTCCTTATCACCATGGAACTCTTTCGGTCCATAGTATTTGAAATCTTTGAACGTACACCCACTCACTTTCAACTTCTTAAACTTTTGCCTAATACCTTCGTCGGCATTAGATCCATGATGGCTCCTCTTCATCATGAGAGGGTTTTGGACAGGATTTCACAGACTTACGAGAGGAATGAACAGAAGGATTAACAGATTGAGAATGCCTAGATTGTCTAGATTGTGATCTCCACTCGGATTCCTCTCTCACGGCTTGCTTAATAATCTTTTAAATTTTGTTTATATATTTCTCGGGAATTTCTTCCTCCCTTTCATTTACATTCTCGGGGCCTTTCCCCTTGTCTCTCATTTCTCTCTCTCTACGAGCATTCTCGTTATTGTTACTTTATTCAGACATTTTTCTTTCTTTTTCAATTTAAGTCTGAAAGTTTAACTAACATTTCTTATATTAAACAAATGTTTATTTATAACACATTAATATATATCCCAAGGATATATATATTTTACATTACACATATATATATCGTTTCCACGATATATAGTTGGTCCTATTATTACAATAGAAAGTTTCAAACGTTCTTTATTTATACACATATCACATAGGACTATTTTACACATAGTTTTCCATATGGCCACCATCTTCAGTTCTTCAGGAACTTCTTCACAACCTTCGATATCTTGTTGCATTTTCGAAGGATTGTTTCTCCAACTTTCTTCGTTTTTTTCTCTTCCTCGTCTACCTTCTTCCTCCAATCGTCGGTCTCGTGCAATGCACGATCCAGATGTTCTTCATACGATTGTAGGATTATATTGGGGTATCCATACGGCGGAGGTGGGTCACGGTAACCCAGCGTCACCATTTCGTAATGGTTCGTCGGTTCTGGATACGGAACATAATCCATGGTGGATGAAAGGTAGAGATAGGTTTTGGCAGCTTGGTTCTGCTCTCGGATCTCATTGGCTTGTTCTTGAATTAAGGGGATCTCTCCTTGATATGGTGGAAAGCTTGACGAAGTCCCAATTCTAAGCCTTTCAAGGCATTGAACATAGGGATCCACAGAACCATAGCTTGGTTGGTGGGAAGTGAGTGATCCTTCCATTGAGCTTGTT
Source organism: Bidens hawaiensis (assembly GCF_021521415.1). NCBI lineage: Eukaryota > Viridiplantae > Streptophyta > Magnoliopsida > Asterales > Asteraceae > Bidens > Bidens hawaiensis. The sequence continues at coordinate 9,490 of NW_027494001.1, forward strand.
ATCTCGTTGGATTTTTCGGGATGCTCTTCTTCCTCAATTTCTTCCTCGTTTTCCTCCTCGAGTTCTTCAAGGTTCTCATCCTCCTCTTCTTAAGGATCTTCTTCATCTAGATCCTCCTCTTCCATAGGTTCCTCTTCCTCCAGTTCTTCTTCCTCCATGTGTTGTGTGGATTCATTGATTGCTGGGATCATCTGGAAAATCTCAGTGGGCATCATGACCCTCATCTTGGGTTGATGAGATGGCCCTTCCTAATTGGTCGGTTGAAGGTTGACTTCATTTAGGGTGGAGCTTCCGGCATTCCACTCTTGTTGTTCAGAGAGATACTTCATCCACTCGGAGGATGGTTGAGAGTTTGGTAGATATCCGGCTGGATAGCACTGTGGTGTCTCCATGGGTTGGTAAGTTGGGATCTCTGTTGGTTGGAATATCGGTACTTCAGAAGGTTTATACATCGGTAGGGTTGGTGAATGGTAGCTTGAGTGTCTTGGTGGCTCCATTCCTTGCTTTGGTGGACTGTCAGGAATGTCTATTGGATAGTGTCGACTTCCTGGGTAGTACACGGGTTTGGACAAATCTTGTTCCTCGTCTTGGTTAAAGTACGCCTCATAATACCCCTCACTCATATTGTCTTCAGGGTAGGGTTCGGCTATTCCGGCCTCCTTTGCCTTGCGCACATATTCCTCCATGTGAGCTTTGAACGGCATATATAAATATGGGTGGTTTAGAGTGTGGAGTGGGAATGAAAGGTTACCAGCCTATCTGATCCCTAAAACACATAATCAATTACTTCCTAAACTTGGATCGAAGATTGGGTATTGTTTTATGATACCCAATTCGCTAAGATCGATGACTCTGATACCAACCTTGTCACACCCCCTTCTAGGGACTAGGAGTGCGACCACAAAGTTGGTATCGTAATTGAAAATAATTCAGAGTTGCGTTTAGTTTGCGGAAGACTTATAAACTTTAAGGAACGAAAATATAACTTTTATATATACAAGCAAAAGACGGGATTATAAACACCCGTTTGAGTTAACACAATATTTATGTGTTTATAATTACAAACCACCATATGTTTAAGTTTACAAAAGAAAATCCGAGCCATCGGATATATATAAGCACTTCGTCGTTTCCAAGCTCTAACTTTGTTCACCTGCAAAATGTAAGAAAATACGTCAGCAACGAATGCTGGTGAACACGCTGACGCAAAAATACTTTCTTTTACTTTATCACCCCTCGAGACTATGCCTGCCTCGGCCCAACGTGGCTTAGGGATAACAAAGTCAAATAACACATTATAAACTAGAGCCTATACACTAGGTCACCTCACAAACACCGCAGCGTTCGACTTCATTAAGTACCCGTAAATATACACAATGGTCGTACTCCCTACAGGAGAGCGTCCTACGACCAAGGGTGGTGCGATCATGCCCATACATCGCATAGAACCACCTATGTAAGGATCCAGACATATGTATACCACAGCCTGAGGGCTAGGTTTATACCCATAGTTATAACGGTTTTAGGAACACATAGTTCCTTGAAAATAATTTCATATAACAACTTGACTTATTTTGAAAACAAGTTTAAAAGTTTGGGGGCGTATTCACCTTATCTCTTTAGGATCGGCTTCACTCACCGTCCAAGGGTCTTTCCCTTTCTTTATCTCGCACCTATAGTACGAATATAAATATTTGTTAGTCGGATACACGATCCGGCTTAAGACCTTTAGTCTTATATCTCAATCCTCGATTGAACCTTTAGTTCAATTCTTATTTACTTGAAAACCTCTTGTTTAAAAGTAAATTATAAACCTTTAGTTTATATTCAAAATCCGACGTTTCTTCTTCTCCAAGAAACATAATTTTTTCTTTTATTATTTACGAATACTCATTATTCAATAAATAATAATTTCATAAAAAAGAATATACATATATACTTACACACATATATATGTTATCACAATATTCTTAACTCATTCATTTATTCATTTCTTTGTTATGTTTTCTTTTCTTTTCTTTTCTTTTATCGAGGTATCGAGTATATCCTCGACTTAAGGCCTAAGCCTTGAATATTAAATTATATTGAATTCGATATTACGCCTAACCTTAGTGGCGTACCGAAATCCTGGGGACTTGAGCAGCACTCCGACACCGCTTTACTTATCTCGACTCGCAAATCGAAGAAAGCCAAATCTCCAACACTTGAGGACACGACTTTCGAGACTTATTGCCATTACTACCAACACTTATTTGGTATGTGGGTTGAGGGTGGCACAACTTCGAGGAAACGTTGTACACAAATGAGGGATCGCGGCACGCTTATCGAGGAAAATCGTTTATACAAACTTTGGGATTTTTAGTGAGAGAGTAGAGAGATGTGAGAGCTGGTTTGGGATGTGGAATGTGAACACCCCATGGCTGCTATTTATAGGAGAAATTTGGGCTCCCATTGCGGTACGCGATGGGTCCTGGGCTACCGCGATATAGGTCAGCTGAGTCACACATATAGGCCTGCCACGTGTCGACACGTGGCAGTCGCCGCTCCATTTGGCGACAGTGTTGCCACGTGGTGACACGTGGCAGCACATGGTGCCACCGTGTTCCACGTGGCACACGTATCACAATGTGTCATGTACCCCATCGCGATACACGATGGGGTTCTCCTCTGACTCATCGCGTAGCGCGATGGGTCAGGAAATCAGAATTTTCAATTTAAACCCTCAAGTTTGGAATTTGGCAATTTTAGTCCTAGACTTTGAAAAGTTGATACTTTGAACTCGAAATTTTCACATTGTTACAATTTACGATGCTAACCATAACTGAATAGTAAGTTACTATATAGTAGGACTGTTTATTTGGTATTTTTTCAAATATACAAATGTAATTTGGACTGAGTTTCAGGTGGTAACTCATTGGGTCTTGTGGTCGTACTGTACATGAAAACAATGACTTGCTATTACCTTGATTCTTTAAGGCCACGAACTGTTAATTCGCAGTTAAAGAAAATTATCAATGGGTAAGTTATACAAATTATCGAAACATTATATATTAGTATTTGATATCTTTCTTAACATTATTGTAGTGTAAGGAACTTGTACGGTACACAAAGTTTGGATCGAGGGTAAAACTCAATTGGGTCAACGCTAGGGTAAGCATTTAATTCCGTATTTAAATAGTAGCTTTTACTTCATTATATGAATCTATGTTACGATGGCCATTTGTTATGTATTTTGTATCCAGTTTTCTTATAGTATATGCTAGATCAGGTTATTAAGTTGCTTAATGGAATCTGAATCTAATTTATAAGGAAGTTTCAAACATTGAGTAAGAGCATTTAACAATTAGGTTCTAATCTCTTCTCACTAATCTAAAATTTTCTCAGGTTGGGGGAGGGAATAATGAATACACGGATGTTGATATTGATGGAATTCGTGAAGAATGGTCGACTTTTGTAGCATCTTTTATTTACCAGTGAAAGTTCGTATCGATATTAATGAGATGTTAACTTTAAAATATTGTTAATTTTGAATGTTTGTTAGTATTTTATGAAATGGATTGAATTGCCATATATGAATTTTAAGTTGTATTATGAGACGTTAATTGTCATTATTTAATGTGGAAACTATAATTCTACCAAAAAAAGTCTTTTTTTTTTTTATATATTTCAAACCATGACACGCTAATGTGTGTCAAAAAAAGATGTGAAGAAAGCTTGTCAAGAATGCTTGTCATAAACGTGTGTCATAAAAAGATAACATGCAAATTTGCGTCATCTTTTTTTTATGACAAGACCTTCCTTGACACGATATGGCGTGTCATCTACCCCTTTAATGACAGAATGTTCGCGTCTTGGTCAAGGCTAGTAGACCTGCTACCTTTGATTCTGCTGTAGGGCTCGCAGAAATGGTTTATGATGATTTTTCGGCAGATGATGTGGTGGCGGAGGAGAAGAAGGATAAGAAATGGGTTGCTCCTGTCAAGCGACCAAATGCTCAGTTATGGAACCCTGAGGACAAGAAGCAGAAGGTGTGGAAGAGAAAGACATGCAAAACATGTGGAAAGGTGCACGGTGGCGAGTGCAAGTGGGATACTGTTTCGGATGTGCGTCACAAATGTGGAAAAGCTCATGGTGGAGAGTGTAGGCTTGGGACAAATGCCTGTTATAAGTGTGGGAAGGTGGTGCACTATGCTAATGAATGTGATGTAAAACCTGCATGCTATAAATTTGGTAAGACGGGTCATATGGCAAGGGAGTGTACTGATGGTGGAGCTGGAGGTAGTGGAAAGAAAGATGCCGATCAATTTAGGCCAAGGACTAGAGCCTACATGCTGACCTAGGAACAGGCTAAACAGATTCCGGATGTTGTGGCTGGTATGTTTTTAGTAAACGGTATTTATGCTTCAGTATTATTTGATTTAGGTGCGAATAAAAGTTTTGTAGCTACACCATTTAGTAAATTAGCTAAAATGAAATGTTGCCGAGTGTTTGAAACTCTTATAGTAGAAACTGCTAGTGATACTTCGGTTAAAATAATGAAAATGATTAAGGACTGTAAGATAGAATTAGAGGGACAAGAGTTCCCTGTTAACTTGTACTTTATGACTTTAGGAGAGTTCGATGTGGTTTTGGGAATGGATTGGTTGTCTGAGTATGAAGCTCAGATATTGTGTAAGAGTAGGATAATAATGTTAAAATCCTTGGATGGTAGTGCGGTGACGGTTTATGGTGATAAGGAAAGTTCTGGGCTTAATGTCATTTCGATGATAAAAGCCGAGGGTTTATTAAGGCGAGGGTGCGGTGCCTACCTGGCGTATGATGTCAACGCTACCGCCGAGACGAAAGAAATGAAAGATATTCCTATCGTGCGTGACTACCCAGAAGTATTCCCTAAAGATCTTCCGGGGTTGCCACCGGAGCGAGAGATAGAATTCCAAATAGATTTAATACCAGGAGCTCGGCCCGTCGCGAAAGCGTCTTACCGTCTAGCACCGTCCGAGATGAAGGAATTGATGTCCCAGCTACAAGAACTTCTCGACAAGGGTTTTATTAGACCAAGTGTTTCCCCGTGGGGCGCACCAGTGTTATTCGTGAAGAAGATGGATGGAAGTATGAGAATGTGCATAGACTATCGCGAGTTGAATAAACTTTCGGTAAAGAATAGATATCTTTTGCTAAGGATTGATGGGCAAGACGGCCACCTCCATACCTAACCACGCCGCCCGTTGGGTTGATGGGAAAGACGGCGCCCCATCACCAAGGGCGCCCATTGATGGTGTTGAGCGCCCAACGGTGCCCACCATCTCACCCAACGGAGCCCAATAGCGAGGCATCTTATAGGCCCATCAAAAAGAAAAGAAAAAGAAACCTAAATGTGGCACGCTTGCGTTGGATAACAGATTCAAAAAGCCCCATCTTTTGTGGTGTGGTTGTATAGGTACGTGTTTGTGTTATAAAGTAAGAGTACTCACGTCATGTTCTCTATCTCTATCTATATAATTATACAAAAAACACTATATTTTCTCTCTCATATACAATTAAATAATAATTTTTACATCTTTATAATTATTTTTTCTCTCTCATCCACTCACAAACACTTTCAAATATATTAAAATACATATAGATAATGAACAATATTCCTCCAAATTTACTCAAAATTTACCCCTTTTTTTAAAATTTTCTTTCATTCACTTAACATTTAGAGAACTCCCTCACATAATTATAAATCAGCTGATGAGAATGCTCTAAAGGGTAAAGGCTTGAGTTCAAGCATTACGAGAGACAAAAATGGGGAGAAAAAATTCGTTAAAAGAAACAGATTTAAAGAAGAATTACAAGAACTATGGTTGGCTTTTATAATTTGAAGGCTATAAATTAAGCTATATAGACAAAAAGAGTAATTTGGGAGCAATAATTCAAGTTTATTTATAGTGAGACATTACATGAGCATATTCGGGTTGAATTTTTTATTTTTCTTTCTTACAATTTCTTGACATGAACTCAAGTATTTTTCTTTCGTTTATTATTATTATTATTATTATTATTATTATTATTATTATTATTACCTAAACTGTTACAACTACTTAGGGTTGCGTTTAATTACAATGGTTTTAACGATTGTTTCATGGTTTTAACAAACGTGTTGTATGTCTATTGCCATGTTCTGGTTTTTTATGAGCTAATTATGTATATGCTCTTGTGATTATTGATTGTTATTTGGTTAATTAACGTTCCGTATGATTCTTGTTGCATGAATTGGTTTTGTGTATATTAGGAATTTACATTTAAATTGTTTGATTTGTGTTGCGGTTTTGTTATGGTTAGTAGGGGTGAGCAAGATAAGGGTCGGAATCTTGAAACCCGATTACCCGACTCACAAAACCCTTAATTAGACACGAATATAAAATATGGGTCTGGGTTAAGGGTATTTATATTTCACCATATGGTAAAAGGGTTTCAAGGGTTCAACCATTTTTCAAACCTTGACCCGTTTACTAGTTTCTAAATATACATATATCATATTCAAGATTAATCTGAAATTTATAAGAGATTTATATTCATATATGATTCATTCGAAATTTCTCAACTACTAAGAACAATAAAAATAAAGGGTTATACTACTTATTGGAAACATATATGTGGGAATCACTGAATTGTTCTCTACATGTAATTTGTGAATATGAATATTATTTACATCATTTCAAATGGTTGATAAACTTTCGAATTTAGGCTTTACTATGTAATTAAATGAAAGTATAATTGTTCTAAGATTAATATATTAATATGAGATATGTAACTAGTAAATACAGAAAATGAGATGCGATTATTGCCTTAAAAGGTAAAGGGTTCGACCCTTGAAACCCATATTTATACACGACCCTTTTATTGTTTAGAGGGTAAGGTATCGGGTCCACGTTTCTTCATAAAAGAGTAAATGGTCCGGGTAGGGTATTATGTAAAAGGGTCGGGTCTTACCCTTTGAACAATCCTAATGGTTAGAAAAAGTTTTTCCATCCATGGTTTATCCAAGTAGTTCACCTCTTGAGAGTCTGACGGGAGATCTTGAGTTAGATTGTCTAATTATCTAGTTGGTTTAGTTAACCATTGCGAGACATCGATGGGTCATCGAGGATTTTGTGATCTAAGTTATTAAAGTCATTAAATCTGAATTACCTCTTATTTTCTAGGTTTGTTATGAGTATGAGCCTACAAGGCGTACATGATTATAGAGGCAAATAAGAGATTGATCATTAGGGTACTTAGAAATTCTGTCGTGGTTATCCCGCTTTCTAGACGTGTTTAGGGGTTTTAGTGAGACCAATATGAGATCTAGTTACCCTTAGTTATTTCTAGTTAGAAATCTTTAAAAACCGGTCACATGCGTTTGTTAGATTCCCGAATTCTGTTAAGTGTCGTTAAGATATCTTAGCTAAGTGGTTCCCTTTGATCATATAAGTTAGATCACGTTATTTTCCGTCGCCTCTATCTTAAGTACGTTTAGTTCTCATTTTATAGCGTTAATTAGTTAATTAGAAAACAATTTTCAAAATCTAAATTAAAAGAAGTTTCAGTTTTTAATTTTTAGAGTTGTAGAACGTGTCCTTATGTTCAATATCCATACTTTCTGTTTCTGTGCTATACACGGTAAGTGCACTTGACATAACTATGAAGCTTGGTTAGATTTTTTGTTTTTAAAACTTAGTATTAAATTACGGTATTTGGATAGTTATTTTTTGGATAGCTTTTCACATATCAATTATTTTGCATCTTTGCATTTGAAGATTTCGGTTTTGTTGAGATTTTTTTTATTCATAATATTTATGGTTCGTATAATTTGATTAAGGGTTTCTGACTGCTCCCCTTAACCAAATAATAATAATAATAATAATAATAATAATAATAAAAATCCTCAAACTAACTATTTTGACCATGCCCTCTCCAACTTTAGTAACCTTTTTCACATGATACTCAAAAATCAAAATAGCTATCATGAATCGTCGGATCCGACGAAAGCACATTAGCCACCGACGAAACACATTGACCTCTAAAATCCCATCATGTGTTTACATGTTTCGTCGAAACTCGATCCCTATTTTGGGTATTATGTCAAAAGCATGGCCAAAATTAGAAAAAAAAGGTTGGTCAAAATTGACTATATCGGGGATTTTTCCATAATAATAATAATAATAATAATAAACAAAGAGACATAAATAGAGATTGTAGCATACCCAGAGACAACCATCCCCTTCAAATTAGCCACTTCCGTTAGGGCTGCCTTCCACCGTTTTACATTCTCTTGTGTCCATTTTGGACGTTCAACTCCCTCTTTTACTTCTAGTGTGAAACTTCCACGCTGGTTCCTAACATCTGAAGATCAACGCCATAAAATACCGGTAAAACGAAGTGATCGTGATTCTTCTTTTGCTCGAGGATCAACCAAAGCTCATCAACGCCTCATAAAGATGATCCGCAAAAGAATTACGGGTGTCTTCTCCTCTGAAACTTAGGAAAATATCGTATTTGTAACGAGTTGGCGCAGATGTAGAAGAGGGTGAAGTCAAAACCACTTTAAGGATTTCTTTCAACACATTGTATATATACGCTATGAATACATTTAATGAAGTAGAATCCAAAAATGCCATCGAATATGACAAGAAGTTGTATATTGATGTTAATTCTTTAGAGAAATCACCGGATGAAGTAGAAGCCATTGAAATGAAATTTGACAAGAGGTTGTGAAATGAAGTCAAGACTTGAGAGAAGAATATAAAGCAATCAAAAAGCAAGTCTTACCAAAATTTCTAGCTTTTGTGAAACCTAAGAATATTATTAAAAGAAAAAAAAAACAGGTGACGGGAGACAATATTATTCCCACACAAACCTGTTAGGAGTATGTTTTGGGATAGTGGCTTTTGTGGAAACCTAAGAATATTATTAAAAGAAAAAGAAAGCAGGTGATGGGAGTCACAATATCATTCCCATACAAAACTGTGGGTAAGTTATTATATACTAGACGGGTGTCCGCGCGATATGGCGGGAAAAAAAATCATAGTAATCATGTTCGTTTGAAACTTTGAAACGTTTGAACCAATCATCACTTTTGGTCAGCCGATTTTCGAATGTTCAAACCATAGCAAACAGTTTAGTTTGTGGTTTATACAGAAATTTGGCCATATAAAATCGGACTGGATAGTAAACTTATCATTAAGGCTCAATGCATGAAACCAAAACCATTAGTAACGATTTAGCTTAAAGTTTCTACGGTTCAATTTCGGTTCTCAATAACAAATAATAGAACCAACGGTATAACTTAGAAACCGTTAAAACCGAATTGTGAACGCCCATACGTAATATGTTAATTTTTTTATTTGAAAAATTATAGCAATACCATACCCAAATTAAAGACAATAAAATGCTTATTTTTATGGCGTAATTTTTTATAAAATATATTAACGTATGAAAAAGTTATGGCCGTTGTAAAATCGTTGGTGGAAAGTTATTTACAATTAAAATGAATGTATAGGTAAAGATAAAGGTCCAAAGTAGTAATTATTTCTTATATTTACAAAAGTTGATTATAGTTGAGGGGGCAATGTTGTAACTATTTCAAGACATAATTTGTAGTGGACAAGTTTGTCCCTCTCTTACATGCTATACAAGGTGCAATTTAAGCTTTAAAAGTAGTAAATTACTTAAAAATGAATGTCTTAATTTACCCTTATTTAGTATATTATATATAGTATAGATATTACCATTTCAAATGAACTTATGTATTTGAAGTTGTATGCTTCATGAGTTGTCTGTGCTACATTGAGAATCCTAAGATGTACTATGATTCTGCTGGTTACACGTGTCTCTGCTTATTAACGTGTACATCAACCCACCAATATGGTTTGCTACCACGGTACCACCGCCACACATCATCTCATCTTCTCTCTCTCTATTCCGACGTTACCTTCGTCCATATCCACTGGAGTCTCCAGCGATCGATTCATCCCTTGCCGATCATCGGTCATTACCAACTGTTGCCGGGTTCGATTTCAGAACACAAGGTAGCAGTGGTCTGGTGGTGGTATGGACCATCGGCTGCGATGCTTGCTGCCGATTGACACTGCTAACATCAAAATCATTTTTTTCAGTGGGTACGATTAATTTGACTGATTTCTTATGACTTGAATTTATCTGCCATATATCATGTGGGAACCCAAGTTAATATATTATTGCAGTGATTGGCTTTTCGGGTTGGATTTCATAACCCTAGGTGGTATTGGTCTGGTAGGCAGTGTGCTGGTTGTTATGCTACAATTACGGCCGGAAAACCTTGATCGGTAAATTAAAGTTTCTATTGTTGCTTTTTTTTTTAATTGAAGGTCGTTGAATATATAAACGAATACATGATTTAGGGCTGAAATTGGGCAAATTGCATGGAGTTTGACTTTGTTTTGCTTCTGATTTGGTTCGTCAGGCTTTCTGATATAAACCCTATCTCAGTCGAGGTGCCTACTAATCATTTGCAATCGTTAGCGGTTTTAATCCTAGGTGGCGGTAACTTATAGGAACAATTCAAGTAAGTTATTATTTTGGGTTCCTTTTAATAGCATAAGAGCATTCTCAGCCCATTCCCTATATTCGTGTGAGAATGTTTTGTAAATTATATGGTATGGTTATGAGTGGTTGTGAGTAGAGGAGAAAGAAAATGTTATATGAGAAAGTTAAATTTGGGGTTTTACTGTTCATACCATATAATATTTTAATATTTTCTAAAAGTGGTTGTGAGTGAAAGAGAGAGAAAATATAATGATAAAGGTATAAAAGTTATTATTTAATTAAACAGGAGAGATAAAATACATACCATATAATATTTTAATATTTTCTAAAAGTGGTTGTGAGTGAAAGAGAGAGAAAATATAATGATAAAGGTATAAAAGTTATTATTTAATTAAACAGGAGAGATAAAATACAGTGATTTTTAGCGTAATATTGTGATATATATGGATATATGGTAGGGAATGGGCTGCGAATGCTCTAAATTGATTAAACATCGTAATTGGTTAAATGGGTCAATTTGTGAACCCATCAGTTTTTGAAAGTGATGGCTTACGGAGCTTTATTGGCGATGATGTTGTAGGAGCCTCTTTGGTCCCTATTTTTGTTAGCTTCATATGGTTAAACACCGTAATTGGTTTTAAGGGATCAATTTGTGAACCCGTAGGTTATTTAAAACTGTGATGGTTGTTTCCTGAGCTTTATAGGCGATGATGTTGTCTTTGGTTCCTATTTTTGACAACTTGAATCCATTAAACACCGTAATTGGATTAAACGGGTCAGTGTGTAAAATCGTCAATTATTCAAAGTTGTGATGGTTTCTTGAAATTAATTGATAGCTTGAACAGGAAAACGCCATTCGATACATATAATGGTTTAAATATCGAATTGATTTAACGGGTCAACGTGTGAACCCATATTGCTTTCGTGAGCTTTATAGGCCATGATGTTGGCTGCGCCTCTTTGATTACTTGAATTGGTTAAAAAACATAATTGGGTTAAACGGGTGAATTTGTGAACTGGTTATGTCACTTCTCTCTCTCTCTCTCTCTCTCTCTCTCAACTTATCTCTTTTATTTGAACTTTTCTTTTCACTTTTCATTGCAGTGTTTCGTCTGTTTTCATTTAAGCTGTTATCGCCATTAACGAAATAGTAACGAAATACTTGCAGTCAAGGTTTGTTTCTTATCTGGTATGTATTTAATTTATTGTTGTTATTCCGAATTAGTTTATCAATGAGCTAGTACACACTTTAGCGTGTTGTACCAATATTAGGCCTAAAAAGTCATGTGAAAAAATGTATCTAACAGCTGTATGGTTGTTACATAACTTTTTATGAAATAATAACTTAAAATTGTAAATAATTTTTCTTGTATTATAGTTGTATACTTAAAAAGTCATATGGCATACTATTTATTTTCTTTTATTCATTTAGGGTGCACGTAATGACTGTGGCGGAGCCGGAAGAAAGTGGGTCTGGCAATAATTAAATAGCAACAAGATCTATCAAGAAGACGATGAGTTACTCATCCGAAATGCAAGGACCATAGATTAGTAAAGTTGAGTTGGTAGAGTTGGTAAAGTTGAATGGTGAAGAGGAAACTGAAGTAGGTAAAATTGAATGGTAAAGAACGACGCAACTTGTTGTCCGTTTGTCTGTCACTTTATTGTAATCGTTTTGTAGTAACTAATAACAATATTAATAACAGAATTTAAATAATAACAAAAGAACGACACACCGCACACGTGTACAAAGGAAAAAAAAATATGACCAATAAGTTGAAAGAGAGGAGATAAGAATATGTAGGAGTTGTGTTACTGGTGGTTATCAAGATGACAAGTATAGGTTCAATAAAGGCTTGTACACCAACATTAGAAAATTGTGCATATCATGAATAGTAGGATTACGTGAGTGTATATGAGTTTATCAATTAGTATATAAGTGTGGGAAGGTGGTGCACTATGCTAATGAATGTGATGTAAAACCTGCATGCTACAAATTTGGTAAGACGGGTCATATGGCAAGGGAGTGTACTGATGGTGGAGCTGGAGGTAGTGGAAAGAAAGATGCCGATCAATTTAGGCCAAGGACTAGAGCCTACATGCTGACCCAGGAACATGCTAAACAGATTCCGGATGTTGTGGCTGGTATGTTTTTAGTAAACGGTATTTATGCTTCAGTATTATTTGATTTAGGTGCGAATAAAAGTTTTGTAGCTACACCATTTAGTAAATTAGCTAAAATGAAATGGTGCCGAGTGTTTGAAACTCTTATAGTAGAAACTGCTAGTGATACTTCGGTTAAAATAATGAAAATGATTAAGGACTGTAAGATAGAATTAGAGGGACAAGAGTTCCCTGTTAACTTGTACTTTATGACCTTAGGAGAGTTCGATGTGGTTTTGGGAATGGATTGGTTGTCTGAGTATGAAGCTCAGATATTGTGTAAGAGTAGGATAATAATGTTAAAATCCTTGGATGGTAGTGCGGTGACGGTTTATGGTGATAAGGAAAGTTCTGGGCTTAATGTCATTTCGATGATAAAAGCCGAGGGTTTATTAAGGCGAGGGTGCGGTGCCTACCTGGCGTATGATGTCAACGCTACCGCCGAGACGAAAGAAATGAAAGATATTCCTATCGTGCGTGACTACCCAGAAGTATTCCCTAAAGATCTTCCGGGGTTGCCACCGGAGCGAGAGATAGAATTCCAAATAGATTTAATACCAGGAGCTCGGCCCGTCGCGAAAGCGTCTTACCGTCTAGCACCGTCCGAGATGAAGGAATTGATGTCCCAGCTACAAGAACTTCTCGACAAGGGTTTTATTAGACCAAGTGTTTCCCCGTGGGGCGCACCAGTGTTATTCGTGAAGAAGATGGATGGAAGTATGAGAATGTGCATAGACTATCGCGAGTTGAATAAACTTACGGTAAAGAATAGATATCCTTTGCTAAGGATTGATGGGCAAGACGGCCACCTCCATACCTAACCACGCCGCTCGTTGGGTTGATGGGAAATACGGCGCCCCATCACCAAGGGCGCCCATTGATGGTGTTGAGCGCCCAACGGTGCCCACCATCTCACCCAACGGAGCCCAATAGCGAGGCATCTTATAGGCCCATCAAAAAGAAAAGAAAAAGAAACCTAAATGTGGCACGCTTGCGTTGGATAACAGATTCAAAAAGCCCCATCTTTTGTGGTGTGGTTGTATAGGTACGTGTTGGTGTTATAAAGTAAGAGTACTCACGTCATGTTCTCTATCTCTATCTATATAATTATACAAAAAACACTATATTTTCTCTCTCATATACAATTAAATAATAATTTTTACATCTTTATAATTATTTTTTCTCTCTCATCCACTCACAAACACTTTCAAATATATTAAAATACATATAAATAATTAACAATATTCCTCCAAATTTACTCAAAATTTACCCCTTTTTTTAAAATTTTCTTTCATTCACTTAACATTTAGAGAACTCCTCACATAATTATAAATGAGCTGATGAGAATGCTCTAAAGGGTAAAGGCTTAGAGTTCAAGCATTACGAGAGACAAAAATGGGGAGAAAAAGTTCGTTAAAAGAAACAGATTTAAAGAAGAATTACAAGAACTATGGTTGGCTTTTATAATTTGAAGGCTATAAATTAAGCTATATAGACAAAAAGAGTAATTTGGGAGCAATAATTCAAGTTTATTTATAGTGAGACATTACATGAGCATATTCGGGTTGAATTTTTTATTTTTCTTTCTTACAATTTCTTGACATGAACTCAAGTATTTTTCTTTCGTTTATTATTATTATTATTATTATTATTATTATTATTATTATTACCTAAACTGTTACAACTACTTAGGGTTGCGTTTAATAACAATGGTTTTAACGATTGTTTCATGGTTTTAACAAACGTGTTGTATGTCTATTGCCATGTTCTGGTTTTTTATGAGCTAATTATGTATATGCTCTTGTGATTATTGATTGTTATTTGGTTAATTAACGTTCCGTATGATTCTTGTTGCATGAATTGGTTTTGTGTATATTAGGAATTTACATTTAAATTGTTTGATTTGTGTTGCGGTTTTGTTATGGTTAGTAGGGGTGAGCAAGATAAGGGTCGGAATCTTGAAACCCGATTACCCGACTCACAAAACCCTTAATTAGACACGAATATAAAATATGGGTCTGGGTTAAGGGTATTTATATTTCACCATAGGGTAAAAGGGTTTCAAGGGTCCAACCATTTTTCAAACCTTGACCCGTTTACTAGTTTCTAAATATACATATATCATATTCAAGATTAATCTGAAATTTATAAGAGATTTATATTCATATATGATTTATTCGAAATTTCTCAACTACTAAGAACAATAAAAATAAAGGGTTATACTACTTATTGGAAACATATATGTGGGAATCACTGAATTGTTCTCTACATGTAATTTGTGAATATGAATATGAATATTATTTACATCATTTCAAATGGTTGATAAACTTTCGAAGTTAGGCTTTACTATGTAATTAAATGAAAGTATAATTGTTCTAAGATTAATATATTAATATGAGATATGTAACTAGTAAATACAGAAAATGAGATGCGATTATTGCCTTAAAAGGTAAAGGGTTCGACCCTTGAAACCCCTATTTATACACGACCCTTTTATTGTTTAGAGGGTAAGGTATCGGGTCCACGTTTCTTTATAAAAGAGTAAATGGTCCGGGTAGGGTATTATGTAAAAGGGTCGGGTCTTACCCTTTGAACAATCCTAATGGTTAGAAAAAGTTTTTCCATCCATGGTTTATCCAAGTAGTTCACCTCTTGAGAGTCTAACGGGAGATCTTGAGTTAGATTGTCTAATTATCTAGTTGGTTTAGTTAACCATTGCGAGACATCGATGGGTCATCGAGGATTTTGTGATCTAAGTTATTAAAGTCATTAAATCTGAATTACCTCTTATTTTCTAGGTTTGTTATGAGTATGAGCCTACAAGGCGTACATGATTATAGAGGCAAATAAGAGATTGAGCATTAGGGTACTTAGAAATTCTGTCGTGGTTATCCCGCTTTCTAGACGTGTTTAGGGGTTTTAGTGAGACCAATATGAGATCTAGTTACCCTTAGTTATTTCTAGTTAGAAATCTTTAAAAACCGGTCACATGCGTTTGTTAGATTCCCGAATTCTGTTAAGTGTCGTTAAGATATCTTAGCTAAGTGGTTCCCTTTGATCATATAAGTTAGATCACGTTATTTTCCGTCGCCTCTATCTTAAGTACGTTTAGTTCTCATTTTATAGCGTTAATTAGTTAATTAGAAAACAATTTTCAAAATCTAAATTAAAAGAAGTTTCAGTTTTTAATTTTTAGAGTTGTAGAACGTGTCCTTATGTTCAATATCCATACTTTCTGTTTCTGTGCTATACACGGTAAGTGCACTTGACATAACTATGAAGCTTGGTTAGATTTTTTGTTTTTAAAACTTAGTATTAAATTACGGTATTTGGATAGTTATTTTTTGGATAGCTTTTCACATATCAATTATTTTGCATCTTTGCATTTGAAGATTTCGGTTTTGTTGAGATTTTTTTTATTCATAATATTTATGGTTCGTATAATTTGATTAAGGGTTTCTGACTGCTCCCCTTAACCAAATAATAATAATAATAATAATAATAATAATAAAAATCCTCAAACTAACTATTTTGACCATGCCCTCTCCAACTTTAGTAACCTTTTTCACATGATACTCAAAAATCAAAATAGCTATCATGAATCGTCGGATCCGACGAAAGCACATTAGCCACCGACGAAACACATTGACCTCTAAAATCCCATCATGTGTTTACATGTTTCGTCGAAACTCGATCCCTATTTTGGGTATTATGTCAAAAGCATGGCCAAAATTAGAAAAAAAAGGTTGGTCAAAATTGACTATATCGGGGATTTTTCCATAATAATAATAATAATAATAATAAACAAAGAGACATAAATAGAGATTGTAGCATACCCAGAGACAACCATCCCCTTCAAATTAGCCACTTCCGTTAGGGCTGCCTTCCACCGTTTTACATTCTCTTGTGTCCATTTTGGACGTTCAACTCCCTCTTTTACTTCTAGTGTGAAACTTCCACGCTGGTTCCTAACATCTGAAGATCAACGCCATAAAATACCGGTAAAACGAAGTGATCGTGATTCTTCTTTTGCTCGAGGATCAACCAAAGCTCATCAACACCTCATAAAGATGATCCGTAAAAGAATTACGGGTGTCTTCTCCTCTGAAACTTAGGAAAATATCGTATTTGTAACGAGTTGGCGCAGATGTAGAAGAGGGTGAAGTCAAAACCACTTTAAGGATTTCTTTCAACACATTGTATATATACGCTATGAATACATTTAATGAAGTAGAATCCAAAAATGACATCGAATATGACAAGAAGTTGTATATTGATGTTAATTCTTTAGAGAAATCACCGGATGAAGTAGAAGCCATTGAAATGAAATTTGACAAGAGGTTGTGAAATGAAGTCAAGACTTGAGAGAAGAATATAAAGCAATCAAAAAGCAAGTCTTACCAAAATTTCTAGCTTTTGTGAAACCTAAGAATATTATTAAAAGAAAAAAAAAAACAGGTGACGGGAGACAATATTATTCCCACACAAAACTGTTAGGAGTATGTTTTGGGATAGTGGCTTTTGTGGAAACCTAAGAATATTATTAAAAGAAAAAGAAAGCAGGTGATGGGAGTCACAATATCATTCCCATACAAAACTGTGGGTAAGTTATTATATACTAGACGGGTGTCCGCGTGATATGGCGGGAAAAAAATCATAGTAATCATGTTCGTTTGAAACTTTGAAAACGTTTGAACCAATCATCACTTTTGGTCAGCCGATTTTCGAATGTTCAAACTATAGCAAACAGTTTGGTTTGTGGTTTATACAGAAATTTGGCCATATAAAATCGGACTGGATAGTAAACTTATCATTAAGGCTCAATGCATGAAAACAAAACCATTAGTAACGATTTAGCTTAAAGTTTCTACGGTTCAATTTCGGTTCTCAATAACAAATAATAGAACCAACGGTATAACTTAGAAACCGTTAAAACCGAATTGTGAACGCCCATACGTAATATGTTAATTTTTTTATTTGAAAAATTATAGCAATACCATACCCAAATTAAAGACAATAAAATGCTTATTTTTATGGCGTAATTTTTTATAAAATATATTAACGTATGAAAAAGTTATGGCCGTTGTAAAATCGTTGGTGGAAAGTTATTTACAATTAAAATGAATGTATAGGTAAAGATAAAGGTCCAAAGTAGTAATTATTTCTTATATTTACAAAAGTTGATTATAGTTGAGGGGGCAATGTTGTAACTATTTCAAGACATAATTTGTAGTGGACAAGTTTGTCCCTCTCTTACATGCTATACAAGGTGCAATTTAAGCTTTAAAAGTAGTAAATTACTTAAAAATGAATGTCTTAATTTACCCTTATTTAGTATATTATATATAGTATAGATATTACCATTTCAAATGAACTTATGTATTTGAAGTTGTATGCTTCACGAGTTGTCTGTGCTACATTGAGAATCCTAAGATGTACTATGATTCTGCTGGTTACACGTGTCTCTGCTTATTAACGTGTACATCAACCCACCAATATGGTTTGCTACCACGGTACCACCGCCACACATCATCTCATCTTCTCTCTCTCTATTCCGACGTTACCTTCGTCCATATCCACTGGAGTCTCCAGCGATCGATTCATCCCTTGCCGATCATCGGTCATTACCAACTGTTGCCGGGTTCGATTTCAGAACACAAGGTAGCAGTGGTCTGGTGGTGGTATGGACCATCGGCTGCGATGCTTGCTGCCGATTGACACTGCTAACATCAAAATCATTTTTTTCAGTGGGTACGATTAATTTGACTGATTTCTTATGACTTGAATTTATCTGCCATATATCATGTGGGAACCCAAGTTAATATATTATTGCAGTGATTGGCTTTTCGGGTTGGATTTCATAACCATAGGTGGTATTGGTCTGGTAGGCAGTGTGCTGGTTGTTATGCTACAATTACGGCCGGAAAACCTTGATCGGTAAATTAAAGTTTCTATTGTTGCTTTTTTTTTAATTGAAGGTCGTTGAATATATAAACGAATACATGATTTAGGGCTGAAATTGGGCAAATTGCATGGAGTTTGACTTTGTTTTGCTTCTGATTTGGTTCGTCAGGCTTTCTGATATAAACCCTATCTCAGTCGAGGTGCCTACTAATCATTTGCAATCGTTAGCGGTTTTAATCCTAGGTGGCGGTAACTTATAGGAACAATTCAAGTAAGTTATTATTTTGGGTTCCTTTTAATAGCATAAGAGCATTCTCAGCCCATTCCCTATATTTGTGTGAGAATGTTTTGTAAATTATATGAGTGGTTGTGAGTAGAGGAGAGAGAAAAAGTTATATGAGAAAGTTAAATTTGGGGTTTTACTGTTCATACCATATAATATTTTAATATTTTCTAAAAGTGGTTGTGAGTGAAAGAGAGAGAAAATATAATGATAAAGGTATAAAAGTTATTATTTAATTAAACAGGAGAGATAAAATACAGTGATTTTTAGTGTAATATTATGATATATATGGATATATGGTAGGGAATGGGCTGCGAATGCTCTAAATTGATTAAACATCGTAATTGGTTAAATGGGTCAATTTGTGAACCCATCAGTTTTTGAAAGTGATGGCTTACGGAGCTTTATTGGCGATGATGTTGTAGGAGCCTCTTTGGTCCCTATTTTTGTTAGCTTCATATGGTTAAACACCGTAATTGGTTTTAATGGGTCAATTTGTGAACCCGTAGGTTATTTAAAACTGTGATGGTTGTTTCCTGAGCTTTATAGGCGATGATGTTGTCTTTGGTTCCTATTTTTGACAACTTGAATTCATTAAACACCGTAATTGGATTAAACGGGTCAGTGTGTAAAATCGTCAATTATTCAAAGTTGTGATGGTTTCTTGAAATTAATTGATAGCTTGAACAGGAAAACGCCATTCGATACATATAATGGTTTAAAGATCGAATTGATTTAACGGGTCAACGTGTGAACCCATATTGCTTTCGTGAGCTTTATAGGCCATGATGTTGGCTGCGCCTCTTTGATTACTTGAATTGGTTAAAAAACGTAATTGGGTTAAACGGGTGAATTTGTGAACTGGTTATGTCACTTCTCTCTCTCTCTCTCTCTCTCTCTCTCTCAACTTATCTCTTTTATTTGAACTTTTCTTTTCACTTTTCATTGCAGTGTTTCGTCTGTTTTCATTTAAGCTGTTATCGCCATTAACGAAATAGTAACGAAATACTTGCAGTCAAGGTTTGTTTCTTATCTGGTATGTATTTAATTTATTGTTGTTATTCCGAATTAGTTTATCAACGAGCTAGTACACACTTTAGCGTGTTGTACCAATATTAGGCCTAAAAAGTCATGTGAAAAAATGTGTCTAACAGCTGTAAGGTTGTTACATAACAACTTTACATGAAATAATAACTTAAAATTGTAAATAATTTTTCTTGTATTATAGTTGTATACTTAAAAAGTCATATGGCATACTATTTATTTTCTTTTATTCATTTAGGGTGCACGTAATGACTGTGGCGGAGCCGGAAGAAAGTGGGTCTGGCAATAATTAAATAGCAACAAGATCTATCAAGAAGACGATGAGTTACTCATCCGAAATGCAAGGACCATAGATTAGTAAAGTTGAGTTGGTAGAGTTGGTAAAGTTGAATGGTGAAGAGGAAACTGAAGTAGGTAAAATTGAATGGTAAAGAACGACGCAACTTGTTGTCCGTTTGTCTGTCACTTTATTGTAATCGTTTTGTAGTAACTAATAACAATATTAATAACAGAATTTAAATAATAACAAAAGAACGACACACCGCACACGTGTACAAAGGAAAAAAAATATGACCAATAAGTTGAAAGAGAGGAGATAAGAATATGTAGGAGTTGTGTTACTGGTGAGTGTATATGAGTTTATCAATTAGTATATATATAATGTGTTTAATTTTGCATGTTGTCGTTGTTAGGTCATGTAGGAACTAATTTGGTCATTTTGCTATTAGTTGATGTAATTCTATACATAGTCAAATAAATCTGTGAAACCTTGCCTCAACAGTTCTATTGTGGGGGCTTTCAAGTTATTTTGGTTAGTGTGATTAGTCTTCGTTACGTCATATATATATATTCTTCAATAGCGATTCAATTTATTTGATATTTGTTTTCTCAATTCTTGCCTCTTGGTTTTTGAACAACACAATTTGGTAGTTTATATAAACAACACACAATTTGACGCGTTAAGTAAAAACTATGAATTACAATACTAGTAAGCATGTTAATTGTCAAAACTCAAGAATGTTCAATCTGGTTGACACTGAGTTCGTCAGAGGCCCTTTGCTGATATTATCGTTGCTAATAAAAAATATGAGAGATGCAAAATGCTTTTTATTTGCTAATTGTTGTCCGAGTCTTTTATGTAGACGACTCAACCGGCTTGACAGCTAACTGAGGAATCATACAAAGACGTACAACACTTTAAATCTTTAATTATGCAGCACTTGAGAGGCAATTTCACTTTGTGGATTTGACGTTCCAAAGGATGAAAGTAAATCATGTATCAACATTTTAACCTTTTTTTCCACCTACGTTTTTGTATTAAATTTGTTTTTTTTTTTCTCTTCTCTCTTGATGCAATTCTGATTTATGTTTTATATTCACTTTGTTAATAGGATTATCTGAAGCTTTGAAGTAGATTATGGTGCTGGAGTTTCACTTTGCTTTGTGTGTATGCTCATTTGTTTACATGTAGGATAAGTTTGTATTAGTACTATTTAGCATATGTTTGATATAACACTGCAAAACACATTAATCAAATCATATAGGTTTGCCTAAGATGTTTGCGCTCCAACGTTCGGTTGGTAGCCCAACTACGCCGCAACACGGCGGGTAAGCCAACTAGTTATTCTATAAAAGGGAATACAAATAAAATAGATGAAAAGAATTTGTAATTACAAGAAAAATATTCGAAAAAAAGAAAAAATTATAACTCAAAATTTAATAAATGTTTGAAAAAATTGAAAACATAAAATTTTTTTCACCCTATTTCTCGTTTCTTAAAGAAAATATAAAAAAACAAAAAAAATAGAAAAATAAAAAACACACAATGGTGAGTGAAAAAGATCATTGTGTCTTTTTGTTTATTATTGTGTTTTGGGTTTATTTTCGTCATTAATTGTGTCTTTTTTCTTAATATTGTGTCTTTTTTCTTGATATCGTGTTATATTACTCAACATTGTGCTATATTTTGTTCGTCACTGTATTATATTTTGCGATCTATTGTGTCTTTTTTAGTTATAATTTGTCTTTTGTTTCTTTTCGTCATTGTGTCTTTAATCTCGGCATTGTGTCTTTACGCCAATTTTTTTTGTATTTTTATAATTTTTTTGAACGGGTATGATGGCGAAAACATTTTAGTGTTATAAATTTTTTTGTTTTTCATTCATAATTTGAGTTATGATTTTTTATTATATTTTTTGAATTTATTTTTAAAGGGTTTTTTGTGTGGTCACAAATCATTCTCGCATTTCATATTTTTGTCTCAATTTGTATTTTAACTTTATAGGAGTGCGTTTTGGCATAGTAATTTTCGTTTTCAAGGTTATTAGATTTAAATGCTCTCAATTCTTACTAACATAATGTGTAATACCACTCTCAACATTCATATTATTTTCTTCTGGCACAGTATGACATATCGTCTAAAAATACTAAGTTTCACGTTAGCTTGGGAGTAACTGAAGAAATAAGGTAAAAATTGGGAGTTGTGGTAAGCATTTCGTTAGTTGGGGGTGTTTTTGGCCAACGAGTGAAAGTTGAAGTATTTAAATCTAGTAACCCTCTTTTAGGTGGCTGGTTTTTTGGTTTGCTGTTATGATTAGGGGTATTCAAAATTATCCGAACCCGAATTATTTGAAAATTCAGATATCCGAAGTTACAGATTCGAATTCGGATAGTAATTTTGAAAATTTTCCTATATTTTAGATATTCGATATCTGAAATTTTAGATTTAATATTTTTTTAATTATATCTACTATTATAATAAACAAAAATGTTGGTTGAACCATAAACCCTTTAGTTGGCCTAATAATTTGCCAAGTGGCACTCTCATGTATTAACCTATAATTTTTAATTAAATTTATTAATTAAAAACTAAAATTTAATTAAGATTAAAACATTCATTATCTAGCCTTATCATTATCTCATTCATTCATTATCTAGCCTTATTATGAATTACAACTAAAGGAGTTTGATTTATATTATAAAGTCATATTCATTGCACCACCCCTTTTATTGATTATGATTGCCCAAATGACTTATTTACTCTTCTCACAAACCTAACGTATATTGACTCTTGGTTTATATTTTGTTCCAACTTGCATGCAATAGATCCCATTTGTCAATGAAAAATTTGGATGTTACCATGATAAAAACATGATCAGATACATTAGCGAGTTGGGTAGAAACCAATTGATCAGATTATTCTAGGTTATTTTGAACAAAAAAACCTTATTTACAAGATCAAAAACATAAGCGGGTTGGGCAGATTGTCAAAGTGACTAATTTCGTATGGACCGGTTGGAACCGAAATACTCCTTGTCCAGTATTTTGATTAGCAATATGGGTATCACATATGAATACAAAATCCTTACTATTAGAAATCGAGTTGAAATGAATTTAGCCAATATTTCATTCCTTTTTTTTCTCTCTTTCGATCTATTAACTGATTATGAATGTACAAATTGAACTGAATGAGTGAGACAAGTATTGGGTATTAAATCATGATTAGTTTGGCTATTTTTTGTTGTGAATTGCAGATAATAGTAGAAATAATAATTGGACATCAGTTGACCTCATCAATGGTATAGAGAAACTAGCAATTAGTTCAAATAAAAAAAAATTGTATATGCTTTGTTGATATATAATATATGGTTTGTTAATGTTTCGGTAAAACTGTAGCAATTTTTTTGTATATATAAAACTTGCAACTTATTTGTAATTTAGAGATTTATGAACTTTTCATTTTTCAATATTATATGTAATATGTAATTTTAGTCATATAACGCATTTAAAGATTTATCAATTATACCGTTTTCATTGTCCAACCCGTGTAATACACGGGTTTCTAATCTAGTTATATATAAACGTATACATTGTACGGCTTTGTACACCCCTAGCTTTAGTAAATGGAGAACATTTGTTAGAAATTTCTTAATCTAAAATGGTATTGAACACCGAAAGTCATACTTCCACATTGCAAGCATCCTCACACTTTAAAGTAAAAAAAGTTAAAAGGTAATAAAAAGAATG
Source organism: Bidens hawaiensis (assembly GCF_021521415.1). Classification (NCBI taxonomy): domain Eukaryota; kingdom Viridiplantae; phylum Streptophyta; class Magnoliopsida; order Asterales; family Asteraceae; genus Bidens; species Bidens hawaiensis. The sequence goes on from NW_027494001.1 coordinate 33,458, forward strand.
AGCACGATGGCTGAGAATATCCTCACATTTAATTTTTAGTAATTAAAAGTTCTAACACCCGATTCAAAGCATTAATCAAGTCGTTGGAAGTATTGTTTCAAGATAAGTTTTATATCAATCGACTTGTATTATCCTACCTGTTAAATCCCTAACAATCAGTTTGTAGTTCAGAAAAAAAGTTAATGCCGTTAGGCTTTTTTTAGTTTTTTAAAATTTAAGAACATTAGTGGCGATAAACTCAATTAGAATTATTATCAGCCTATAACATTTAATTAAGATTATTAAAATCAATAACCAAATTTTTATTATTTAAAACTTAAAACATATAACGATATTCTCATAAATCTCATAGAAAGCATACCTTGGATGTGATAGTTTAAAATATGTATATAAAATATCAAAAAGATACAGAGAGAATAACAAGAATAAAATAAAATGATTAATGGAGAATCTTGAAAAATCGATTTATCAGTGGGAGAGTGGGGGCAACGATGCTCTCATAATCGAAGAGTGCATGCAACATCCTGTAACTCGAACCATCAATATTGTTTACTTTGCTCACGGAATTGTTTTTGTTGGCCTAGCGACTATTTTACATGGTACGTCATCTGTTTTGTTAAATAAATAGTGTTAAGGTGGGAGAGTTACTTGACCTTATACTATCCAGGTACCTGGGGAATATCCTGTTTCAAGTCGTTTGCGGAGTAACGAGTACATGTAGTTCACTTTAGTCAAACTTTGTTATGAATTTAGAGATGGGAAATACACAGAAGTAGATGTTCATCGATTGATTGTAGTAACTAGTTCGAAGGCAATTTGAAGTACTCATAATATAAAAATTATAAATTTGGCAAAAAAAAAAATGTTATTCTTCCTCTCCATTGTTAATCAATATACGGAGATCACAGAGAGACTTAGGTGGTGTTTGTTTTCTGAAAAAACTTTACGGAAGGTCTTCGGTCTGTGTTGCGCAAATATGAACTTATGTGGAGTGTTTGTTTCTCGCAGATGTTTCATTAAAAAACATATGCGCGGGCTTTTCTTGGTGCCGATCAGGCTCGGTCTCTTTTTACCTCTTCAAACCTTATGAACCGTCATTCTCCTTCACAGACTCTCAACTATAGCCACCACCCCTCACCCCTCCACCGATTGTCGCCTCTCCAAAACCCCTACTCTGCTGATTGAAATCCAACACTCGAGGCATAAACCTATTGTACACTGCTTCGCTACTTCTCGTCCTCGCTGCTCTATGCCACCACCTGTTGTCTCTTCTTGTTGTCTCTTCTGAACTTCGACATTGATTGTAGGCAAAATTAACAACATTCAAATTTTTTATGTGCTAAAATTTTCTTGTGATGAGATTGGAATTAGTCATTAGGTTTTCGTGTATTAATTTGAAAGTTGAAATTAATGTATATAGAATTCGAGAACTCATGCTGAAAAGACCTAGGTTTGATTTTTTCTTGAGGAGATAATCGTTAACCCTAAACTAGAGAAGTGTAAGCCAAAAGGGCATGCCATATGAGGTGACTTTGTTACGAGATGAAATTGCTGAGTAGTTAATGCAAAGTATGGAATTAATGATTTAAAAAAAATGTTATTAAGGTTTAATGAATATTATTATAATGTTGTATAACTATTATTTAAATTTCAATGTTGAAAAACTCTTTTAAGTTTAAAAAATCGGTTTATTTAAGTTTCAGATTATTTTAGCAGTCTGCGGAAGTTAAAAAACAAGCATCATTCTTCTTATTACAAACTACAGACTTTTGGTCCATCGCTTCTTTTACAGAGGCCTACAGTGTGATACGCATACATTTTAGCTCTTAAGAAATAAATCGCACCCTAATTACCTTCCTCCTGCCATTTGAAGCTAAAATTTGAACAAGACCTTCTTTGATTACCGGTGTGTAGCAGTAGAGAAAAGATGGGGGTGCCAACCCCTATCCATATCAGCACACACGGGCACCAAAACCACCATGCAGGCCTTCTACCACCATGGCTTTAAAGGAGGTGAGGGGTGTGAGAGGTGGTGTCCATCCCTACTCATCCAAGCACACATTTTTTCCCTTTAATTTAACTTTTAGTTAAAACCATTACACAAAAGTGAAATGATGGTTGGTTAAAGCCCCACTACTTATGTGGTAGTGACATGGCACTTTAACACACATTACATCATATGTTAAAACCACTACACATTGTCTAGTGACAACATGCAATTTTTAGTGGTGTTTTGAAGATAAATATAATAATTGGTAGGGGAAGGCCTCGTTGGTGGTTGTGAAAATGCCAAATGTTGGGTTATGAAGGCCTTTGGGCCGGTTTTATTGGGAGACCTGATTTTGGTTCCTAATTATGTTTAACCCTAATCTTTTTATTATACACTAGGTCATAAACCCGTGTGTTACACGGGTTTGAAAAAATAAATCTCATTCATTATCTTATTATATGATTCTGGTTTTTCAAGTTGCAATAATCATATACAAAAAACACATCAAAACTCTTGAAAAGTCATAAGAGCTGAAAAATATAAAAAAAATCTAAAAAAACTGCTTTTATGTATATTGTTGTGTTAGTATCAACATATCCTGCTGCTTAACTAACAGTTACAAGAGTTTCTATAGGTAAACTTTTTTTTACCAAAGGATTTAAATTGAGGTTTTAATGATATTAAATTTTTCACCGTCCATAACCAACAAAAATAAACTTGTATGGCTTACTTCATGTGTTTTTTTTTTCTAAATCATGCCTTAGCTTATAAAATTAGAAGCAAGAGCAACTACATATTTAGTAATATTGGCAGAGAAAGTCTAATACTAATAATGTTATAGGCATTTTATCACAATTTCTTTCGGTTTTATACATACCATCTATTTAAACTTTAATTTTATATGATGTTGACACATTTTACTCAACTCCAACAACATACAAGAAATTTTATACTTGTGTGTAAATGTAAAAAAAAGTGTAAAGAAAACAACTTCGGAACCATAAGTAATATTTTTCTTAAAATATCCAGTTTTGACCCTAACTTGTATCGACCCAAAAGGTTCTTATGCGTTATGCCGATTGACACGACCCGTCCTTTTAGCCAGCTATAAGAGAACACAAGCAACAAATTTGACTCATTTACTTAAAGGGTCAAATATAGGTTGAACTTGCCCAATATGTTCCAAGTCATACTAAAAGCGGGCATGTTTCAAGTGAAACTTGTTATGACCCATTACGTAAATCAGAGTAAAAAAATTGTTGCAAAGATTTTATTCACAATAAATGTCACACCCTCAAAATCCACTAACGGAGTTTTACCGTCAGAGGGTGTGAACTGGCAGGATCGGAATCATCAGTTATAATCAAACCATAAAAACGTTTAAATGCAAATAAGTGCGGAAGCGTAAAAACCTTAATTCAAAAGTTGCGTCACGCAGGACGACTTAAAACCAAATGTAACTGTTAAAATTTAAGTTTGCAGAATAAAGATGGTTTCAATTAATGCATGCTCTTAAACCGCGCGCCCGCCTCGGCTACCTGAGAATAACATACTAAAAGTGTCAACACAAGGTTGGTGAGTTCACAAGTTAAATAAGATAAATCGTTTAGCGTTTTGCGTAACCTCGTTACGGCGTTTCAGTGTTGCGTAACCCCGTTACGACGTTTAAGTGTTGCGTAACCTCGTTACGACGTTTAAGTGTTGCGTAACCTCGTTACGACGTTTAAGTGTTGTGTAACCATGTTACAACGTTTAAGTGTTGCGTAACCTCGTTACGACGTTTAAGTGTTGTGTAACCACGTTACAACGTTTAAGTGTTTTGCATTACCAGATAGTGTTATGTCAAATTATATATCGATAGGTAGCTAATCTATACAACAAGTATCGCTAAGTGGTTCGCGACCGAAGCTGACTGTTTATCAAGTGCCCGTCACCAGGTCAATCCAGACCATGGTAAGTGTTAGCCAAAATTACACCCACTCAACCTCCAGTTGAGCTTAGCGTCGGGTGGGGTTTGTCAAACCCAGTAGTACTACTCAACAGTGACTCGCTATTCCAAATATTAACCGGTCCGATGTGTGGGACTTCAAATGTTACGTTTGCCGCTTAGCCCTTTACAAGTGATATATAATTTATAACAAAATCTTAAATATGCGTTTATCTCAGAAAATATGTTTATCGGAGTATGTTATCTCCCCCAAGTGAAAAACGTTTGAAAACAGTTCAAAGAGCGGGGTAAGTGAAACTCACTGTTTGCGAAGATTATCCCGATCTAGATCACCAAGTGATGCGCGTCGTAGAAACTCTCTAGCGTTCTAAATAACAAAGAGATTTTCTAAATATCGGTACGTTTAACGAGTCTCTAGACTCGGCACATAATACCTATGCACGTAACAGATTTCGTGTTTCGTTTGTGAATCGTGTGTGACTTAAACAAGTACAATTGTGATATGATACATGAGTGAGCAATTACTTTCGTGTCACGTACTAATAACATACTTTACTAGCAATTATTCCCGTAAGGGCATTTTGGTCACACACAACAATTAACTAGCAATTATTCCCGTAAGGGCATTTTGGTCAACAAACAAAGACTAACTAACCATTATTCCCCATAAAGGGAAATTTGGTCAATTCATGGCAATCAACTAACAACTATTCCCCGCAAGGGTATTTTGGTCAAAATACAACAATTATATAAAAACTATCATATTTCATGCATTCCTATACAACTCAGCAGCTAGTTTCGTTATGACAGAATTTCTACTTGAAAGATTGCACTAGTTCACCGATCATAACGTCTCAATTAATTCACCAAAAATCACCACAGAAGCATACATATCTTAGGTTTCCAGAACATATTTTATCTTATTTTTATTCCACATATTTTTCTTATAATGACCAAAACATTACAGCAAACTCATATCAGTCAGATTCATGCGCAACAGAATGTTATTTACAATTCCCGTTAAACGAAAAATCCAATAAATGCAAGACCACTTGGGTTTGGTTCCTAACTCAATGAGTCAACTTCCAGAAGTGGAACCAACCCAATTGGTCTCGTAGTTCATGAGATATAACATTTACAACATAACCTAACAGCAGGTCTAACAGCTCAGCTTTGCATCACGTTTTTGTAAAATCATAAAAGTATACTTCCACTTATCCAAAAATTACGAATTTATACTTTATGAAAACTAGACTCAACCTAGTTTACTGCAGTACCCACAATCTCAACCAATTTTCACGTTTACACTTCGTTACAGTCACTTGAACATCGTACATACATTCTGTCCAGATTCTGTTCACATCAAAACTCAACAATTTCACTAGCCATGGATCATAAATAAATCATATAACATGTTAGACACTAATACTACTATCCATGCAACTCAATTACACCATACACACATGGTTAGGGTTTTATTTGAACTCACAATCAAGGACACAACAATTAACATGCAATACTATCAAACTAGTTATCAATTCATTATCCAAATAACAACAATCATATTAATCATATGCATGAACAAAATCGGCCAGCTAGGGTTTGTTATTAACCCAACAAACATCAAATTCAATCAACAAGGATGTGAAGGATGATCAAATATACCTTCCTAGCACTTTGTTCTTCAATCAAAGGCTTGAATTGATGGTGTATGTGTGTGTGTTTGTGGACGGCAGCCAAGAGAGAGCAAGGGGGAGGCCGATCGGGTTGTAGGTTAATAAAATAGGTTAGGGTTTGTAGTTAAGGTTATATTTATAGATATACAAGTTACACTCTAGTCCCTAAACTTCCAAATGTTACCTCTCTAGCCTAATTAGTTGGTTCTTGTTTCTTGTTTAACACTCCACATAACGAATCAAGTAACACACATATATCTAACACATAATTTACACATAATTATTGTTTTGACGTTTGTCGTTTATTTAACAATCGTTCGCGTCAACTTGTTTGCGTTTCGGTGCAAATCCCGAAAGACTACACATGTAGTAAGTGTTAAGCGTCATTTAAACCCTAGTTTAAATGTAATGAAGTGTGCGTTATAGATTCAACGATCTTAAAGTTTGAATTGACGGAGTTGAGTTAACGGGGTTAACCTGAAATTGACGATTGTCACATCATTCCCATGTTAAAGAATTTTCGTCCCGAAAATTTGAGTCAAGTCGTGATGAGAGCCTGAAAAAGTAAGAAAAATTTTCAGTTGTCATATCATCCCCTAGTAGAAAGAAATTTCGTCCCGAAATTTAGTTCATACCTCCGGTGATGTTTGACGGTTTGCCGGGTTTCGTGGTTTTCGGTGTTTGGTTAGCCCTTCAAAAAGGTGAGGATACTTTTTCATCATGTGATCCTCGCGTTCCCACGTGAACTCCGGTCCACGTCTCGAGTTCCAACGAACCTTAACGATTGGAATTTTGCTGCGTTTGAGCGTTTTGGTTTCCCAATCCAAAACCTCTACTGGTTCCTCAATGAACCGTAACTGTTCATCAACTTGTAGTTCCTCCAAAGGGACTACTTGGGTTTCATCAGATAGGCATTTCTTCAAATTTGATACGTGGAATACATCATGTACGCCACTGAGTTCTGTTGGTAGGTCCAGTCGGTACGCCACCGGACCAATGCGCTCAGTTATCCGGTACGGACCAACATATCGTGGGTTGAGTTTGTTTCGCTTACCAAAGCGAACCACACCTTTCCAAGGTGAGACTTTGAGTAACACCCGATCGTTCACTTGAAATTCGAGAGGTTTTCGGCGCTTGTCGGCGTAACTCTTTTGGCGATCTCGTGCTGCTGCCATGCGATTTCGGATTTGAACAATCTTTTCCGAGGTTTCGAGTACCAGTTCCGGACCAGTGATTTGGCTATCACCCACCTCTGCCCAGCAGAGTGGTGATCGACACTTCCGTCCGTACAGCGCTTCAAACGGCGCTGCCTTAATACTTGCGTGGTAGCTGTTATTATACGAAAACTCTACCAAGGGTAAGTGGGGTTCCCAACTTTTTCCGAAATCTAAGACGCATGCACGCAACATATCCTCCAGGGTCTGAATAGTCCGTTCACTTTGCCCATCCGTCTGAGGATGGTATGCTGTACTCATATCGAGACGGGTGCCCAGTGCGCTTTGCAGCGACTTCCAAAAGTGCGAGGTGAAACGAGAATCTCGATCGGAAATGATCGAGACAGGCACTCCGTGTCTAGACACCACTTCTTTCATGTATACTCGAGTCAGTCGTTCCATTTTGTCTGTTTCTTTAATCGCTAGGAAGTGTGCCGATTTAGTCAACCGGTCAACGATCACCCAGATGGTATCGCATCCCGTCGGTGTCTTAGGCAAACCCGTAATAAAGTCCATAGAGATGTGTTCCCATTTCCACATTGGGAGTTCCGGTTGTTGCAGAAGGCCAGATGGTTTCTGGTATTCTATCTTGACTCTGGCACAAGTCAAACATTTGCTCACGTAGGTGGCAATGTCGGCTTTCATGTTCGGCCACCAGTAAAGTGCCTTTAAATCATGATACATTTTATCTGAGCCGGGGTGGATAGAATATCGGGACTTGTGAGCTTCGTCCATCACTAGAGTTCTCAACTCTCCATATCGTGGAACCCAAATCCGGTTCTCAAAATATCGGACCCCGTCCGATCTGGTTTCAAGTTGCTTGCTCATGCCCCGCATGAGTTCCGATGGAAGATTATCATCTTTCAAAGCTTCCAGTTGCGCATCGCGAATCTGATCGGGCAAGCTGGCATGAATCGTGAGTTGCAATGCTCTCACCCGTCTGGGTTTATCTGTTTCTTTTCTGCTGAGGGCGTCGGCCACCACATTGGCCTTGCCAGGGTGGTACTTGATGGCACAATCATAATCTTTAAGCAGCTCGACCCAACGACGCTGTCTCATGTTCAGCTCCTTCTGATCGTAGATATGTTGGAGACTCTTGTGGTCGGTGTAAATGGTAAACTTGGTACCGTACAAGTAATGCCTCCATATCTTGAGAGCAAACACCACAGCTCCGAGTTCCAAATCATGGGTCGTGTAGTTCTTCTCGTGAACCCGTAGTTGTCTAGAGGCGTAGGCTATAACCTTCTCGAGTTGCATCAGCACACAACCGAGACCTTGTATAGATGCGTCACAGTGTACCTCAAAATTTTCCGTTCCCTCGGGGAGGGCTAAAATAGGGGCGCTACAAAGCTTGGTTTTCAACAGTTGAAAAGCGGATTCTTGCGCGTCACCCCAGTTGTACTTAGTGCCCTTGTGAGTCAAAGCGGTGAGGGGTTGAGCAATCTTTGAAAATCCCTCGATGAAACGCCGGTAGTAGCCGGCCAGTCCTAGGAATTGTCGCACCTCAGTCGGAGTCTTAGGTGCTTCCCAGTTCTTGATGGCCTCTACCTTACCGGGATCGACATGGATACCATTCTCGTTGATCACATGTCCTAAAAAGTGAACCTCGCGAAGCCAAAATTCACATTTCGAGAGTTTAGCATACAGTTGTTCCTTCTTCAGTAGTTCCAGAATTATCCTTAAGTGCTCTTCGTGGTCAGTCTCATTCTTGGAGTAGACGAGAATATCATCAATGAAAACAATCACAAACTTGTCGAGGTACGCCTTGCATACTCGATTCATGAGATCCATAAATACGGCTGGTGCGTTGGTTAGGCCAAAAGGCATAACTGAAAACTCGTAGTGACCATACCGTGTTCTGAAAGCCGTCTTTGAAATATCATCTTCGCGCACTCTCAGCTGGTGGTAACCGGATCGTAGATCGATCTTCGAGTAGTAACTCGATCCCTGAAGCTGGTCAAACAAATCATCAATTCGGGGTAAAGGATAACGGTTCTTGACCGTCACCTTGTTCAACTCCCGGTAGTCGATGCACATTCGGAAAGTCCCGTCTTTCTTTCGGACAAACAAGACAGGGGCTCCCCATGGCGATGAGCTAGGTCGGATAAAACCTTTATCCAACAAATCTTGCAACTGAGTGGACAACTCCTAAAGTTCCGCCGGTGCTAGTCGATACGGGGCTCGTGCTATGGGTGCTGCACCGGGTGTCAACTCGATTTGGAATTCGACTTGACGAATAGGAGGGAGTCCGGGCAAATCCTCCGGGAAAACTTCCGGAAAGTCTCGCACAATCGGTATGTCCTCAACTCGTTTCTCCTCCGCGGGTTTCTCAACAATCTACGCCAAAATTGCCGGATGACCCTTTCGTAAATACTTCTGTGCCTTCAAAAGGGTAATAATGCTGGTGGTCATGCCGCTTCTCTCGCCTCGGACCGAAATGATCTCGCCGGAAGGGGTGGTAATATGGACTATCTTATCATGGCATATAATCTCCGCTCGGTTCTTGGATAACGAGTCCATGCCGACAACGACATCGAAACTACTAAGCGTAAAAGGAATAAGGTCGATGTCAAAGACATGACCTGACAGTTTCAACTTACATCCCGCAAGTATATGAGTTGTTACTACAGTTTTACCGTTAGCTAATTCAACAGGAAACTTAGCGTCTAACGGGGTTGGAGTAAGGTTTAAAAGTTGGCTAAAAGCTTTTGACACAAAACTCCTATCAGCTCCAGTGTCAAACAAAACAGAAGCAAAACAATCGTTTACAGGGAACTTACCAGACACCACATGCGGATCATTGCGGGCTTGACCCGATCCAATCACAAACGCTCTTCCTTTGCCATTTCCTCCACCGTTACTGCCACTTCCATTACCCCCATTATTGTCATTATGTTTCAGCTTGGGGCAATCCTTCCGGAAATGACCTTCCTGTCCGCATTCAAAACATCCCTTAGTCGTCATCGGTGGCTTAGGAGCACCCTTCGCCGCAAGGTCAACTCTACATTCCTTCGCTTGGTGACCTATCTTTCCGCATCTTTGACACTTGACACGGTCACACTGACCAACATGATGAAAGTTGCACCTGTTGCACTTTGGATATTTTCCAGCATATCCGCTCGAAACCTGCCCGCTACCGTTGTTGTTGTTGTTGTTGTTGTGATTCTGAGTATTGAAACTCCGAGTAAATTCGGGCTTACGGTAGTGGTGTTGCGGTGGGAGGTTTGAGGATGAAGTTCTGGTGTTGTCAAACTTTCTCTTTCCGCTGTTCGGGTTACTGTTGTTGTTACTGTTGCTGACGTGGTCATTACTCGGGTTGTCACGGGCTTTAGCAGTCGAACCCCTCGGTGGTAACGCACCCTGGGTCACAGCCTGATCCGTCAGTTTGTGAGCCAAACGGATCGCTTGTTGTATCGTGGCTGGTCGGGAAGACGTCACCATGCCCTGAATCTGTGGTGCTAACCCATCAATGTACAACTCTATTCTCTTGCTCGGCGGATCCACCATCCGCGGACACATCACTGCCAACTCGTGCGAACGAGTAGTGTAGGCTTCAATCTCCGAACCCACCATCTTCAACGACCAAAACTCTGACTCTAACTTCGCAATCTCTTCCCTCGGACAGTACTCCTCTCGCATCATGTTTTTGAACTCCTTCCAGTTCATTGCGTTAGCCAGTTCCAATCCAAGGATCTGGACGTTCGAATTCCACCAAGTGAGGGCGGAATCCTCAAGTGTCCCAGCAGCGAATTTGACCCTACTGGCAGGGGGACAGTTACACATCTCAAAGGCCGACTCGGCCTTCTCAGCCCAACGCAGGAAGCCTATAGCTCCCTCAGTGCCCTTAAACGTACTGGGCTTGCACTCAAGGTAGTTCTTGAAGGTACACGTTCCACTTGGACCTCCAGTTTGATTCTGAACGTGTGCGGCTAAAGCGGCCGCCACATGGTCATTCAGCAGAGTTTGGAGTTCAGCTGCAGTCATGCTGATGTTACCACGTCCTCGTCCAGCGTTTCTTCCGGCCATTTCCTAAAATCACAGTATAAAATGTTAAACATGAATTTTTCTTTCATATACAACACACCATACATGTAATAAGAGATAGGTAAGAAAAAAAAATCACATCACAACCACATATTAGTCTAAATAAAAATTCATGATTAAAACCATTGTATTCGCTACAAAGTATTTCCAATCAATCCTTAAAATCATAGAAAAATAATAGTTAGGATGGAGACAACCCCTCCATCTAAGTATCATCATCACTAGATGTCGTCATCTGAGGACACTTCTGAATGTGCCTCCTCCTCAGCCGGTTCTTCCTCCGGTTCTTCTTCGGGTTCCTCCTCGGGATCTTCCTCGGGATCCTCCTCAGGCTCCTCTTCGGGATCTTCTTCAGGTTCTACTTCAGGCTCTGCCTCGGGCTCGGCCTCAGGCTCTGCCTCAGGTTCTGCTGCGTTCTGAGCAAGTTGCATTTGTAGGATATCGCAACGTTCTAACGCTATCTCAGTTCGGGTCCTTGCTTCTTGGAGTTGCTCTTGCAAGTCTATCATCTCGGCTTGCATCTTCATCATAACCTTTGTTTGTTGCTTACTAGTCTCTTGCATTTCTTTCATTGCCGCTGCCATGCGGGCAATCTCCTCCTGAGTCTCGGTTCCATCTTTAAACAGTCTGGCAACATTTTCTCTAGTGTAGCGCATGTAACCCACATCACGCTCCAAACAAGAGACGACAGCTGCGAGAACTCGCTCCACGGGTTCGGTTATGGGTGGTAGAGTGTTAGGGTAAGCAGGGTGGTTCGGGTGAGGCAACGGGGGAACTTGTTCACGGTAGACCATACGTCTGATCATGTTGGGGTACCAATCCCAGCTAACGTCGTTTTCATACAGGCCTCCGGATAGGCGGTACCTCTTCGGTGCAGGAGTTTTGAGTTCCGGGACTACACGGGGTGGCGAGGCAGTAGGTAACTGCGGTTCCTTCCCGTGAGCATGCGTCATCGAATCGGATGATGATGAGGGTGGCGTCGACATTCCTACAGGTAAGCCGTGTATATGCGCGCGTATGAGTGAAGGAGGTAAAGAAATAAGATTTCAAGACTACACAAACCTATGCAGTGCGTATCATTATAACTAATGGGTCGTCGCGGTTATAGTCTAGTATGCATGCAGCTTCTAGTTCGCTATAACCAATGGCTCTGATACCAATCTGTCACACCCTCAAAATCCACTAACGGAGTTTTACCGTCAGAGGGTGTGAACTGGCAGGATCGGAATCATCAGTTATAATCAAACCATAAAAACGTTTAAATGCAAATAAGTGCGGAAGCGTAAAAACCTTAATTCAAAAGTTGCGTCACGCAGGACGACTTAAAACCAAATGTAACTGTTAAAATTTAAGTTTGCAGAATAAAGATGGTTTCAATTAATGCATGCTCCTAAACCGCGCGCCCCGCCTCGGCTACCTGAGAATAACATACTAAAAGTGTCAACACAAGGTTGGTGAGTTCACAAGTTAAATAAGATAAATCGTTTAGCGTTTTGCGTAACCTCGTTACGGCGTTTCAGTGTTGCGTAACCCCGTTACGACGTTTAAGTGTTGCGTAACCTCGTTACGACGTTTAAGTGTTGCGTAACCTCGTTACGACGTTTAAGTGTTGTGTAACCATGTTACAACGTTTAAGTGTTGCGTAACCTCGTTACGACGTTTAAGTGTTGTGTAACCACGTTACAACGTTTAAGTGTTTTGCATTACCAGATAGTGTTATGTCAAATTATATATCGATAGGTAGCTAATCTATACAACAAGTATCGCTAAGTGGTTCGCGACCGAAGCTGACTGTTTATCAAGTGCCCGTCACCAGGTCAATCCAGACCATGGTAAGTGTTAGCCAAAATTACACCCACTCAACCTCCAGTTGAGCTTAGCGTCGGGTGGGGTTTGTCAAACCCAGTAGTACTACTCAACAGTGACTCGCTATTCCAAATATTAACCGGTCCGATGTGTGGGACTTCAAATGTTACGTTTGCCGCTTAGCCCTTTACAAGTGATATATAATTTATAACAAAATCTTAAATATGCGTTTATCTCAGAAAATATGTTTATCGGAGTATGTTATCTCCCCCAAGTGAAAAACGTTTGAAAACAGTTCAAAGAGCGGGGTAAGTGAAACTTACTGTTTGCGAAGATTATCCCGATCTAGATCACCAAGTGATGCGCGTCGTAGAAACTCTCTAGCGTTCTAAATAACAAAGAGATTTTCTAAGTATCGGTACGTTTAACGAGTCTCTAGACTCGGCACATAATACCTATGCACGTAACAGATTTCGTGTTTCGTTTGTGAATCGTGTGTGACTTAAACAAGTACAATTGTGATATGATACATGAGTGAGCAATTACTTTCGTGTCACGTACTAATAACATACTTTACTAGCAATTATTCCCGTAAGGGCATTTTGGTCACACACAACAATTAACTAGCAATTATTCCCGTAAGGGCATTTTGGTCAACAAACAAAGACTAACTAACCATTATTCCCCATAAAGGGAAATTTGGTCAATTCATGGCAATCAACTAACAACTATTCCCCGCAAGGGTATTTTGGTCAAAATACAACAATTATATAAAAACTATCATATTTCATGCATTCCTATACAACTCAGCAGCTAGTTTCGTTATGACAGAATTTCTACTTGAAAGATTGCACTAGTTCACCGATCATAACGTCTCAATTAATTCACCAAAAATCACCACAGAAGCATACATATCTTAGGTTTCCAGAACATATTTTATTTTATTTTTATTCCACATATTTTTCTTATAATGACCAAAACATTACAGCAAACTCATATCAGTCAGATTCATGCGCAACAGAATGTTATTTACAATTCCCGTTAAACGAAAAATCCAATAAATGCAAGACCACTTGGGTTTGGTTCCTAACTCAATGTGTCAACTTCCAGAAGTGGAACCAACCCAATTGGTCTCGTAGTTCATGAGATATAACATTTACAACATAACCTAACAGCAGGTCTAACAGCTCAGCTTTGCATCACGTTTTTGTAAAATCATAAAAGTATATTTCCACTTATCCAAAAATTACGAATTTATACTTTATGAAAACTAGACTCAACCTAGTTTACTGCAGTACCCACAATCTCAACCAATTTTCACGTTTACACTTCGTTACAGTCACTTGAACATCGTACATACATTCTGTCCAGATTCTGTTCACATCAAAACTCAACAATTTCACTAGCCATGGATCATAAATAAATCATATAACATGCTAGACACTAATACTACTATCCATGCAACTCAATTACACCATACACACATGGTTAGGGTTTTATTTGAACTCACAATCAAGGACACAACAATTAACATGCAATACTATCAAACTAGTTATCAATTCATTATCCAAATAACAACAATCATATTAATCATATGCATGAACAAAATCGGCCAGCTAGGGTTTGTTATTAACCCAACAAACATCAAATTCAATCAACAAGGATGTGAAGGATGATCAAATATACCTTCCTAGCACTTTGTTCTTCAATCAAAGGCTTGAATTGATGGTGTATGTGTGTGTGTTTGTGGACGGCAGCCAAGAGAGAGCAAGGGGGAGGCCGATCGGGTTGTAGGTTAATAAAATAGGTTAGGGTTTGTAGTTAAGGTTATATTTATAGATATACAAGTTACACTCTAGTCCCTAAACTTCCAAATGTTACCTCTCTAGCCTAATTAGTTGGTTCTTGTTTCTTGTTTAACACTCCACATAACGAATCAAGTAACACACATATATCTAACACATAATTTACACATAATTATTGTTTTGACGTTTGTCGTTTATTTAACAATCGTTCGCGTCAACTTGTTTGCGTTTCGGTGCAAATCCCGAAAGACTACACATGTAGTAAGTGTTAAGCGTCATTTAAACCCTAGTTTAAATGTAATGAAGTGTGCGTTATAGATTCAACGATCTTAAAGTTTGAATTGACGGAGTTGAGTTAACGGGGTTAACCTGAAATTGACGATTGTCACATCATTCCCATGTTAAAGAATTTTCGTCCCGAAAATTTGAGTCAAGTCGTGATGAGAGCCTGAAAAAGTAAGAAAAATTTTCAGTTGTCATATCATCCCCTAGTAGAAAGAAATTTCGTCCCGAAATTTAGTTCATACCTCCGGTGATGTTTGACGGTTTGCCGGGTTTCGTGGTTTTCGGTGTTTGGTTAGCCCTTCAAAAAGGTGAGGATACTTTTTCATCATGTGATCCTCGCGTTCCCACGTGAACTCCGGTCCACGTCTCGAGTTCCAACGAACCTTAACGATTGGAATTTTGCTGCGTTTGAGCGTTTTGGTTTCCCAATCCAAAACCTCTACTGGTTCCTCAATGAACCGTAACTGTTCATCAACTTGTAGTTCCTCCAAAGGGACTACTTGGGTTTCATCAGATAGGCATTTCTTCAAATTTGATACGTGGAATACATCATGTACGCCACTGAGTTCTGTTGGTAGGTCCAGTCGGTACGCCACCGGACCAATGCGCTCAGTTATCCGGTACGGACCAACATATCGTGGGTTGAGTTTGTTTCGCTTACCAAAGCGAACCACACCTTTCCAAGGTGAGACTTTGAGTAACACCCGATCGTTCACTTGAAATTCGAGAGGTTTTCGGCGCTTGTCGGCGTAACTCTTTTGGCGATCTCGTGCTGCTGCCATGCGATTTCGGATTTGAACAATCTTTTCCGAGGTTTCGAGTACCAGTTCCGGACCAGTGATTTGGCTATCACCCACCTCTGCCCAGCAGAGTGGTGATCGACACTTCCGTCCGTACAGCGCTTCAAACGGCGCTGCCTTAATACTTGCGTGGTAGCTGTTATTATACGAAAACTCTACCAAGGGTAAGTGGGGTTCCCAACTTTTTCCGAAATCTAAGACGCATGCACGCAACATATCCTCCAGGGTCTGAATAGTCCGTTCACTTTGCCCATCCGTCTGAGGATGGTATGCTGTACTCATATCGAGACGGGTGCCCAGTGCGCTTTGCAGCGACTTCCAAAAGTGCGAGGTGAAACGAGAATCTCGATCGGAAATGATCGAGACAGGCACTCCGTGTCTAGACACCACTTCTTTCATGTATACTCGAGTCAGTCGTTCCATTTTGTCTGTTTCTTTAATCGCTAGGAAGTGTGCCGATTTAGTCAACCGGTCAACGATCACCCAGATGGTATCGCATCCCGTCGGTGTCTTAGGCAAACCCGTAATAAAGTCCATAGAGATGTGTTCCCATTTCCACATTGGGAGTTCCGGTTGTTGCAGAAGGCCAGATGGTTTCTGGTATTCTATCTTGACTCTGGCACAAGTCAAACATTTGCTCACGTAGGTGGCAATGTCGGCTTTCATGTTCGGCCACCAGTAAAGTGCCTTTAAATCATGATACATTTTATCTGAGCCGGGGTGGATAGAATATCGGGACTTGTGAGCTTCGTCCATCACTAGAGTTCTCAACTCTCCGTATCGTGGAACCCAAATCCGGTTCTCAAAATATCGGACCCCGTCCGATCTGGTTTCAAGTTGCTTGCTCATGCCCCGCATGAGTTCCGATGGAAGATTATCATCTTTCAAAGCTTCCAGTTGCGCATCGCGAATCTGATCGGGCAAGCTGGCATGAATCGTGAGTTGCAATGCTCTCACCCGTCTGGGTTTATCTGTTTCTTTTCTGCTGAGGGCGTCGGCCACCACATTGGCCTTGCCAGGGTGGTACTTGATGGCACAATCATAATCTTTAAGCAGCTCGACCCAACGACGCTGTCTCATGTTCAGCTCCTTCTGATCGTAGATATGTTGGAGACTCTTGTGGTCGGTGTAAATGGTAAACTTGGTACTGTACAAGTAATGCCTCCATATCTTGAGAGCAAACACCACAGCTCCGAGTTCCAAATCATGGGTCGTGTAGTTCTTCTCGTGAACCCGTAGTTGTCTAGAGGCGTAGGCTATAACCTTCTCGAGTTGCATCAGCACACAACCGAGACCTTGTATAGATGCGTCACAGTGTACCTCAAAATTTTCCGTTCCCTCGGGGAGGGCTAAAATAGGGGCGCTACAAAGCTTGGTTTTCAACAGTTGAAAAGCGGATTCTTGCGCGTCACCCCAGTTGTACTTAGTGCCCTTGTGAGTCAAAGCGGTGAGGGGTTGAGCAATCTTTGAAAATCCCTCGATGAAACGCCGGTAGTAGCCGGCCAGTCCTAGGAATTGTCGCACCTCAGTCGGAGTCTTAGGTGCTTCCCAGTTCTTGATGGCCTCTACCTTACCGGGATCGACATGGATACCATTCTCGTTGATCACATGTCCTAAAAAGTGAACCTCGCGAAGCCAAAATTCACATTTCGAGAGTTTAGCATACAGTTGTTCCTTCTTCAGTAGTTCCAGAATTATCCTTAAGTGCTCTTCGTGGTCAGTCTCATTCTTGGAGTAGACGAGAATATCATCAATGAAAACAATCACAAACTTGTCGAGGTACGCCTTGCATACTTGATTCATGAGATCCATAAATACGGCTGGTGCGTTGGTTAGGCCAAAAGGCATAACTGAAAACTCGTAGTGACCATACCGTGTTCTGAAAGCCGTCTTTGAAATATCATCTTCGCGCACTCTCAGCTGGTGGTAACCGGATCGTAGATCGATCTTCGAGTAGTAACTCGATCCCTGAAGCTGGTCAAACAAATCATCAATTCGGGGTAAAGGATAACGGTTCTTGACCGTCACCTTGTTCAACTCCCGGTAGTCGATGCACATTCGGAAAGTCCCGTCTTTCTTTCGGACAAACAAGACAGGGGCTCCCCATGGCGATGAGCTAGGTCGGATAAAACCTTTATCCAACAAATCTTGCAACTGAGTGGACAACTCCTGAAGTTCCGCCGGTGCTAGTCGATACGGGGCTCGTGCTATGGGTGCTGCACCGGGTGTCAACTCGATTTGGAATTCGACTTGACGAATAGGAGGGAGTCCGGGCAAATCCTCCGGGAAAACTTCCGGAAAGTCTCGCACAATCGGTATGTCCTCAACTCGTTTCTCCTCCGCGGGTTTCTCAACAATCTGCGCCAAAATTGCCGGATGACCCTTTCGTAAATACTTCTGTGCCTTCAAAAGGGTAATAATGCTGGTGGTCATGCCGCTTCTCTCGCCTCGGACCGAAATGATCTCGCCGGAAGGGGTGGTAATATGGACTATCTTATCATGGCATATAATCTCCGCTCGGTTCTTGGATAACCAGTCCATGCCGACAACGACATCGAAACTACTAAGCGTAAAAGGAATAAGGTCGATGTCAAAGACATGACCTGACAGTTTCAACTTACATCCCGCAAGTATATGAGTTGTTACTACAGTTTTACCGTTAGCTAATTCAACAGGAAACTTAGCGTCTAACGGGGTTGGAGTAAGGTTTAAAAGTTGGCTAAAAGCTTTTGACACAAAACTCCTATCAGCTCCAGTGTCAAACAAAACAGAAGCAAAACAATCGTTTACAGGGAACTTACCAGACACCACATGCGGATCATTGCGGGCTTGACCCGATCCAATCACAAACGCTCTTCCTTTGCCATTTCCTCCACCGTTACTGCCACTTCCATTACCCCCATTATTGTCATTCTGTTTCAGCTTGGGGCAATCCTTCCGGAAATGACCTTCCTGTCCGCATTCAAAACATCCCTTAGTCGTCATCGGTGGCTTAGGAGCACCCTTCGCCGCAAGGTCAACTCTACATTCCTTCGCTTGGTGACCTATCTTTCCGCATCTTTGACACTTGACACGGTCACACTGACCAACATGATGAAAGTTGCACCTGTTGCACTTTGGATATTTTCCAGCATATCCGCTCGAAACCTGCCCGCTACCGTTGTTGTTGTTGTTGTTGTTGTGATTCTGAGTATTGAAACTCCGAGTAAATTCGGGCTTACGGTAGTGGTGTTGCGGTGGGAGGTTTAAGGATGAAGTTCTGGTGTTGTCAAACTTTCTCTTTCCGCTGTTCGGGTTACTGTTGTTGTTACTGTTGCTGACGTGGTCATTACTCGGGTTGTCACGGGCTTTAGCAGTCGAACCCCTCGGTGGTAACGCACCCTGGGTCACAGCCTGATCCGTCAGTTTGTGAGCCAAACGGATCGCTTGTTGTATCGTGGCTGGTCGGGAAGACGTCACCATGCCCTGAATCTGTGGTGCTAACCCATCAATGTACAACTCTATTCTCTTGCTCGGCGGATCCACCATCCGCGGACACATCACTGCCAACTCGTGCGAACGAGTAGTGTAGGCTTCAATCTCCGAACCCACCATCTTCAACGACCAAAACTCTGACTCTAACTTCGCAATCTCTTCCCTCGGACAGTACTCCTCTCGCATCATGTTTTTGAACTCCTTCCAGTTCATCGCGTTAGCCAGTTCCAATCCAAGGATCTGGACGTTCGAATTCCACCAAGTGAGGGCGGAATCCTCAAGTGTCCCAGCAGCGAATTTGACCCTACTGGCAGGGGGACAGTTACACATCTCAAAGGCCGTCTCGGCCTTCTCAGCCCAACGCAGGAAGCCTATAGCTCCCTCAGTGCCCTTAAACGTACTGGGCTTGCAGTCAAGGTAGTTCTTGAAGGTACACGTTCCACTTGGACCTCCAGTTTGATTCTGAACGTGTGCGGCTAAAGCGGCCGCCACATGGTCATTCAGCAGAGTTTGGAGTTCAGCTGCAGTCATGCTGATGTTACCACGTCCTCGTCCAGCGTTTCTTCCGGCCATTTCCTAAAATCACAGTATAAAATGTTAAACATGAATTTTTCTTTCATATACAACACACCATACATGTAATAAGAGATAGGTAAGAAAAAAAAATCACATCACAACCACATATTAGTCTAAATAAAAATTCATGATTAAAACCATTGTATTCGCTACAAAGTATTTCCAATCAATCCTTAAAATCATAGAAAAATAATAGTTAGGATGGAGACAACCCCTCCATCTAAGTATCATCATCACTAGATGTCGTCATCTGAGGACACTTCTGAATGTGCCTCCTCCTCAGCCGGTTCTTCCTCCGGTTCTTCTTCGGGTTCCTCCTCGGGATCTTCCTCGGGATCCTCCTCAGGCTCCTCTTCGGGATCTTCTTCAGGTTCTACTTCAGGCTCTGCCTCGGGCTCGGCCTCAGGCTCTGCCTCAGGTTCTGCTGCGTTCTGAGCAAGTTGCATTTGTAGGATATCGCAACGTTCTAACGCTATCTCAGTTCGGGTCCTTGCTTCTTGGAGTTGCTCTTGCAAGTCTATCATCTCGGCTTGCATCTTCATCATAACCTTTGTTTGTTGCTTACTAGTCTCTTGCATTTCTTTCATTGCCGCTGCCATGCGGGCAATCTCCTCCTGAGTCTCGGTTCCATCTTTAAACAGTCTGGCAACATTTTCTCTAGTGTAGCGCATGTAACCCACATCACGCTCCAAACAAGAGACGACAGCTGCGAGAACTCGCTCCACGGGTTCGGTTATGGGTGGTAGAGTGTTAGGGTAAGCAGGGTGGTTCGGGTGAGGCAACGGGGGAACTTGTTCACGGTAGACCATACGTCTGATCATGTTGGGGTACCAATCCCAGCTAACGTCGTTTTCATACAGGCCTCCGGATAGGCGGTACCTCTTCGGTGCAGGAGTTTTGAGTTCCGGGACTACACGGGGGTGGCGAGGCAGTAGGTAACTGCGGTTCCTTCCCGTGAGCATGCGTCATCGAATCGGATGATGATGAGGGTGGCGTCGACATTCCTACAGGTAAGCCGTGTATATGCGCGCGTATGAGTGAAGGAGGTAAAGAAATAAGATTTCAAGACTACACAAACCTATGCAGTGCGTATCATTATAACTAATGGGTCGTCGCGGTTATAGTCTAGTATGCATGCAGCTTCTAGTTCGCTATAACCAATGGCTCTGATACCAATCTGTCACACCCTCAAAATCCACTAACGGAGTTTTACCGTCAGAGGGTGTGAACTGGCAGGATCGGAATCATCAGTTATAATCAAACCATAAAAACGTTTAAATGCAAATAAGTGCGGAAGCGTAAAAACCTTAATTCAAAAGTTGCGTCACGCAGGACGACTTAAAACCAAATGTAACTGTTAAAATTTAAGTTTGCAGAATAAAGATGGTTTCAATTAATGCATGCTCCTAAACCGCGCGCCCGCCTCGGCTACCTGAGAATAACATACTAAAAGTGTCAACACAAGGTTGGTGAGTTCACAAGTTAAATAAGATAAATCGTTTAGCGTTTTGCGTAACCTCGTTACGGCGTTTCAGTGTTGCGTAACCCCGTTACGACGTTTAAGTGTTGCGTAACCTCGTTACGACGTTTAAGTGTTGCGTAACCTCGTTACGACGTTTAAGTGTTGTGTAACCATGTTACAACGTTTAAGTGTTGCGTAACCTCGTTACGACGTTTAAGTGTTGTGTAACCACGTTACAACGTTTAAGTGTTTTGCATTACCAGATAGTGTTATGTCAAATTATAGATCGATAGGTAGCTAATCTATACAACAAGTATCGCTAAGTGGTTCGCGACCGAAGCTGACTGTTTATCAAGTGCCCGTCACCAGGTCAATCCAGACCATGGTAAGTGTTAGCCAAAATTACACCCACTCAACCTCCAGTTGAGCTTAGCGTCGGGTGGGGTTTGTCAAACCCAGTAGTACTACTCAACAGTGACTCGCTATTCCAAATATTAACCGGTCCGATGTGTGGGACTTCAAATGTTACGTTTGCCGCTTAGCCCTTTACAAGTGATATATAATTTATAACAAAATCTTAAATATGCGTTTATCTCAGAAAATATGTTTATCGGAGTATGTTATCTCCCCCAAGTGAAAAACGTTTGAAAACAGTTCAAAGAGCGGGGTAAGTGAAACTTACTGTTTGCGAAGATTATCCCGATCTAGATCACCAAGTGATGCGCGTCGTAGAAACTCTCTAGCGTTCTAAATAACAAAGAGATTTTCTAAGTATCGGTACGTTTAACGAGTCTCTAGACTCGGCACATAATACCTATGCACGTAACAGATTTCGTGTTTCGTTTGTGAATCGTGTGTGACTTAAACAAGTACAATTGTGATATGATACATGAGTGAGCAATTACTTTCGTGTCACGTACTAATAACATACTTTACTAGCAATTATTCCCGTAAGGGCATTTTGGTCACACACAACAATTAACTAGCAATTATTCCCGTAAGGGCATTTTGGTCAACAAACAAATACTAACTAACCATTATTCCCCATAAAGGGAAATTTGGTCAATTCATGGCAATCAACTAACAACTATTCCCCGCAAGGGTATTTTGGTCAAAATACAACAATTATATAAAAACTATCATATTTCATGCATTCCTATACAACTCAGCAGCTAGTTTCGTTATGACAGAATTTCTACTTGAAAGATTGCACTAGTTCACCGATCATAACGTCTCAATTAATTCACCAAAAATCACCACAGAAGCATACATATCTTAGGTTTCCAGAACATATTTTATCTTATTTTTATTCCACATATTTTTCTTATAATGACCAAAACATTACAGCAAACTCATATCAGTCAGATTCATGCGCAACAGAATGTTATTTACAATTCCCGTTAAACGAAAAATCCAATAAATGCAAGACCACTTGGGTTTGGTTCCTAACTCAATGAGTCAACTTCCAGAAGTGGAACCAACCCAATTGGTCTCGTAGTTCATGAGATATAACATTTACAACATAACCTAACAGCAGGTCTAACAGCTCAGCTTTGCATCACGTTTTTGTAAAATCATAAAAGTATACTTCCACTTATCCAAAAATTACGAATTTATACTTTATGAAAACTAGACTCAACCTAGTTTACTGCAGTACCCACAATCTCAACCAATTTTCACGTTTACACTTCGTTACAGTCACTTGAACATCGTACATACATTCTGTCCAGATTCTGTTCACATCAAAACTCAACAATTTCACTAGCCATGGATCATAAATAAATCATATAACATGCTAGACACTAATACTACTATCCATGCAACTCAATTACACCATACACACATGGTTAGGGTTTTATTTGAACTCACAATCAAGGACACAACAATTAACATGCAATACTATCAAACTAGTTATCAATTCATTATCCAAATAACAACAATCATATTAATCATATGCATGAACAAAATCGGCCAGCTAGGGTTTGTTATTAACCCAACAAACATCAAATTCAATCAACAAGGATGTGAAGGATGATCAAATATACCTTCCTAGCACTTTGTTCTTCAATCAAAGGCTTGAATTGATGGTGTATGTGTGTGTGTTTGTGGACGGCAGCCAAGAGAGAGCAAGGGGGAGGCCGATCGGGTTGTAGGTTAATAAAATAGGTTAGGGTTTGTAGTTAAGGTTATATTTATAGATATACAAGTTACACTCTAGTCCCTAAACTTCCAAATGTTACCTCTCTAGCCTAATTAGTTGGTTCTTGTTTCTTGTTTAACACTCCACATAACGAATCAAGTAACACACATATATCTAACACATAATTTACACATAATTATTGTTTTGACGTTTGTCGTTTATTTATCAATCGTTCGCGTCAACTTGTTTGCGTTTCGGTGCAAATCCCGAAAGACTACACATGTAGTAAGTGTTAAGCGTCATTTAAACCCTAGTTTAAATGTAATGAAGTGTGCGTTATAGATTCAACGATCTTAAAGTTTGAATTGACGGAGTTGAGTTAACGGGGTTAACCTGAAATTGACGATTGTCACAATAAATAAGTATCTCACTGAAAACCAAACCACCATTCATCCCGTGTATCAACAATTTTGAGATTCTTGTATAGAAGATATAATACAAACAAATAATAATAATAAACAACCAACTTAAAAGAAACATATTAGTATTTCGAACACCCTACTCATGATGTTACTCTTTACAATATTTTTTATAAAATCGGTTTGCTACACCCATAATTACAATCATTTTCCTATCATATATAATAGTCAAGTATACTTTATGGCCTTAACTTGTCATATTTAAAAAAAATGGCCTATAAGAGACACCACAATGTCATCACAACCATATACCCTTTCAAGAAGATATGAATTTTGCTTCATGAATATAAATGAATATCATCAAGGAAACAAAACTCACCATTACACCACTGTATTTTAGGGATCAAAACAACACATTTTCTATATCAGCTTAGCCCGAAACTCTAGTTGATAGAAGTTTGTGGCAATGAATAAGCACAATGGATTTCAGTCTAAGTTAACACGTGACAAAAATATACACATAATAATTAGATATAAAAGTAAGAGTACTAATATACACCATCATCAAAATACTATTCTCCTTGAATGATGAATGTTGTCACTTTAGCAAAAGTTATCAATACATATAAAAAAGTTTATTATATAGAATTAATAGTAAAAAAATAATCAAATGGGATGAAACATTTTCGTATTGCTCAGAGTAAAGACGAATAGTGGCACCTTCTAAATCGGTCACTAATAAAAACTAAAAACACACAACACAAATTTACACACACTAAAATCATTTTCAAAAGTTCTACACACATTCTTTTATTTCTATTTTTTTACTTTATTTACTACTATAAAATTATAGATAAGTCATTAATATGAAATGTTTAAAATATTTATTAATTTTTTTAATTATATAGTTATAACTTTCAAACGTGGATAATAATTATGCCACTGGGCAAAAAATGAGACAATTAAGTGTCATGTATCACAACAATGGTTTTTGTTTATTATATTAGTAGATGGAACCAATTATTTTATTATAAATAAGTAAACATACAAAATATTAAAAATGTGTACTTGGTTGTGATACATGTAATACAAAATATCAATTTGATATTTTTTATATATTATATATAAGTAAATATATGTAATACAAAATATTTGTGACTGCAAATACTATCAAAGAAAGGTGTTTAGTAATTAGAAATATAGTTTAACAAATTGTTACGGATATTATAATTCAAAAACCTATTATGATAAATAGCAATTATTATGGTAACTAATACATACTCTATATTAGTTGTAAGTAATTCAAAAACTTATTAAGGAAGGTTTTAAAAATTAATAATTGTTTTAATTTAAAAAAATAGGTATTTAAAAGTTAAAATATAATAGTGCCATTTAGCAAAATATTAGGCTAATAATTAGAGGATATGCGGTTCAACCATCATTTTTGTTTATTATAATAGTAGATATCCCATCATGTAACTGTAATATTGGTTATGAGCTTATAAGAAAACCTAGTTGCAATCCGTGGTTGTGGGTCCCCTCGTGGGGACCAAACCACGTTAAATTCTTGTGTCATTTATATTTTCATTTATGCTTGTTTATCATTGTGCATATGTGTGTTGTTTCGCTTCCATGCGGTGATTTGTTCCTAACAAGTGGTATAAGAGCTTTGGCTTGTTATTACACACAGTTTTGCACTGAGACGATTTGTAGAAATTGGTTTATCGTCATTCGTTTAATCAGATGCTACGGTTGGCGGCTGATTAAGGCTCTTGAAGAATAGATGCTTGAAAAGGAATATACTTATTTGGCCATGTGAAAGAGAACCAATAATATATTTTTTGTTGGTATGTTGCCTTGGAGGAGCGTCCAACGTTTTGGTGTATCAGAAGCAACTTTGCAAACTAGGTGGTTTTATTTTTTAGGGTTATTGTTTTTTCTGTGATCGGGATTGGGTAATAATCCGTGGAGCTATTTTTTCTTGTGGTGTTCTTCTGGTTCAGTTGCAACAACAGAAAAAAAATAAAAGGAACATATGAGTTATTTTGTCAGTGTTTAGTAGAACAACCGTCAATTTTAGGCCCGTGCCATAGTTTTGTCTATCACTGTCCGATCTGTGCTTCATGTTTTTTATTGTTATAGTTGAAGACGGGATGGTTGTGATCAGAGTGTTCAACAGTTATGGGTTGGTTGGTTTGTCAAAGGGAACTTGAATGTGGTACTGATATGGGGTAAACCTGGAGAAAATGGAACCAGTGGGTGTGCTGGTGACGACATAAGTGAAAAAAAGGTTATTGGCAAGTAATGTAAAATATTGCTCATTTGGATGATCTTTGGTTAGGGTTTGCGTTAACTGGTCGTGTGTATGATCATAGAACCCTTGGTACCACTTAATTTCATGAAATTTCTACTACTGTTAAAACCGTTTGCATGTTAGCTGGCTCAACTCTGTGATTCTTATTTCTTATTTCTTATTCGTTTGGAATTGTGAAGTCATATCTTGTTTGTTGGTGATTAGTGGTACATCATTTGAGAGGTTCGGTATCTTGTGTTGGGTAAAGTTATTTTCTAGGAAAATATGAGTGGGGTTCATCTCATGGAGTGTTGGTGTGGCATGGGTTGAGATTGGGATAACAGAGACAGTGGGAGCTAGGCATAGTCGACTTGGTAGGCTGCATGGAGGTGGGACATTTGAAGAGTCGATGTCGAAAGGTTTAGAATTTTGCTTCTGAGAATGTATATGGGTTTGATGCATTGGGACTCCGTGAAGGAAGTGAAGACTCTTGGGTTCAAGATTCCGGTATACTTGATTTCTTGTTACTCACTTTAGTGAAGCATTGTTGAATATTTTAGTTAAAGACTTTGGAAGATACAGTTTCTGTATTATCGGAAGAAGTGAACCAGCTTTCGAGTTATAAGGTCTTGGCTCACTGAATAGGGTAGAGCTAAGGGTTTCAGCTTGCAGACATGAAGACAGTGATGTCAACATGAGCATATTCGGAGGTATGATTGGTAAGAGTGGGAGCACACGATGTGTAATGGGTTTGTTTCCAAAGGGACGTTGGGTTCGGAAGACCGGGAATCCGAATGTGAAAATATCTCTCGGTATAGTCTGCTGATTTGGAGAGTGTTTATCCTTTGAAAGTTTTTGGAGATGGTAGTGTGAGTAAGTGAGGGCCAGATGAGTCATTGGCAGGTTTTGCCATGGCTGGGTTATGATGACTGGATTGGAGCTCTTGGGAGCTTCAGTAGGCCTTTTAGGTAACTGGTGAGAAGGGCCGCTGCAACTAGGGTGGATTGGTAGAAATCTTAGCTTGTTTCAAAAGAACTCGAGGCTTAGAGAACTTCTGTTATTAAAGTTTTAGATTGTTCTTGGAACTTGGAACTGGAGGCTTGCTAGATTTTTGTTACTTAATATAACTAGAATTACTGGATGACTGGGATTGTTATTTTCTTGGATGGTGGGCTAGAGTATCGCAAGACCTTCAAGTGGGAGACTGCTGGGTTATGAAGGCCTTTGGGCCGGTTTTATTAGGAGGCCCAATTTTGGTTCCTAGTTATGTTTAATCATAATCTTGTTTATTATATATATCCTATCATGTAATTGTAAACTTGGTTCTGGGCTAATAAGAAAACCTAGTTGCAGCCCATGGAATTAGGTCCCCTCACGGGGACCAAACCACGTTAAATTCTTATGTCGTTTATATTTTCGTTTATGCGTGTTTATCGTTGTGCATATGTGTGTATTTTCGCTTCCGTTTGCCGCTTAGGTCTTAACAATTGTCAGTGGAATTTATCCAATGGTGATTTAATTTAGTGATAGTGAAATGTTTGGCTCAGCAAGACAACTTTGATTTGGACATTTCTTTCAAAGGGCAATTCCATTTTGCCTAGGTCTTGTGAATTTCTGCGAATGACCCCTTGATTATTATCTTCCATGCATTTGCGGTACACACCCGGTTCATTCACGTAGTGAGTCTTTCCCTACCAATTTAAAGTTTGGCGTTGGAAAAATCTAAGTTGAAGTGTCCGCATGCTTATTTCCATGTAGTTTCCTCATAAATTGAGAACAAGTTATCTATAATCGTCACAATATCCAATTGCATTATCCACAAACCATTCTATACATACCAAACCCAACCCATTGTCATCCCTAGATCAGCTTGATGGGTTTTCTTCCGTCTCCATCCCAGTCGCTCAATAATGCAGGATGGCTGACCGCAAAGTCAACTTTCTATTATGTGAACCTTCTATACCAGTTTTAACTATTCTTATTAAGGCTATTTATTTTAATCTAGGAGGAAATCTTATGAAAGAAGAATGCGATCGTGTGAAAAAAATATATAATAGAGACAGAAAATATATAAAGAAAAATACTAGTTTAATTTAACGACTAATCACAATTGAATTGAAGATTTTGTTTTGAGTTCTTGACATTTCTCAAACTTTTTCATTCAGGAGTTTAGAACAAAGAACCGACTCAAATTACTATGGTTCGTGTTCGTGTTCAAGTTAGTATTTTCTCTGGTTCCGGTTCCACAGTTCAGGTACGTGTTCTTGGATCATGTTTCAGTATTCGGTTAAAAGTGACATACCTCCCCAGTTGTTCCTTTCAAATAATCTTACGGAGACTAGAACCCGTGAATTCTTGTGGGCTCCTTACTTACCTTTCCTGTAAAGCCCAAAATAATTAATGGAAGTTCAGCCCAATGTTTTCTTCAAATGGCCCATTCCACTTTGGTTCCAACCATTCTTTTCTTTTAATCCTTCACTCTGGCTTCCTGCTCGTTTCACTAGCATCTCTTTTACACACTTAATTTACTCACAAGATATTCCTTTAAAATTTTCACCTCATATTATCAACAATATTTGAATTGATGCCTTAGAGTGCTATGCAAGTTTAAATTGGCGTGCAAGGCATAAGTTTAAAAAAAGATGAGGATGCTAAAGACTCCTAATACGCGTCGGTTCAGGATTTATTTATTTTTTAACTTTCATCCTATTTATAGTCTAACGTATCTTAGGTTAGTTTATAAAAACCATGTAGGGTTTCATTACTGCTTACATGGCAGTAACGTGACACTCTAACATACATCATATGTTAAAATGAAAATCACTACACATTGTCTAGTGAGACCATACGGTTTTAGTGGTGTTTTGAAGATAAATAAAACAAAATAATTGGTAGGGGAAGGCCTCCACTGGTGGTTGTGAGAATGCCAAATTGCCAGTGGAATTTATCCAATGATGATTTAATTTAGTGATAGTGAAATGTTTGGCTGTAGCAAGTCAATCTTGATTTGGATATTTCTTTCAAAGGCCAATTTCATTTTGCCTAGGTCTTGTGAGTTTCTGCGAATGACCCATTGATTCTTATCGTCCATGCATTATACGGACAGGCACGGGTCATTCACGTAGTGAGTCTTTCCCTACCGATTTAAAGTTTAGTGTTGGAAAATCTTTTTTGAAGTGTCACGCGTGCTCATTTCCAAGTAGTTTCCTCTTAAATTGAGAAATGGTTATTTATAATCGTCACAATATCTAATCACATTATCCACAAACCATTCGGACATACCAAACCCAACACGTTGCCATCCCTAGATCAGCTGGATAGGTTGTCTTCCGTTCCCTTCCCGGTTGCTCATTAATGGTGTAGGTTGACCCTAACGCCAACTTTCTATGATCTGAATCTTCAATACAAGTTTCAGCTATTCTTATTTATTGATGTAGGTCTCATAAAACACGAATATATCAAACAAACAAATTTGCTCTTGATAATCGATTGAGACGGGTATGGGAAATCATGCGATTGAAGAAAAACATAAAGATAATATAGAGGTTAAACGATTCCGTAATCGGTATAGAGAGATTCAAATATTGAATAAACACCGACCCCACCCAAGGTGAGCTCCCCTTGGGTGGGTGATTTACACCAAGAAAACACACACTAAATTGAAATACAAGTGTCATATTTATAGCCAATAACATTCCTTATAGAAGCTTTCTCGCCGTCGAAGCTAAACGCGTGCACTGAAATACTCGTCTAGAATCCGGATTGCTCGCTAAATTTAAACGATTGATTGACCAAATATATATTTAACGGGTTTTGCCACTTTGATATCGTAAGTCATAATTTTTGGCTTTACAATTGGCTATTTTTTTTAATCAAATGAAAGAAGAAAGCGATGTTGTGGAAAAAAATATATATAATAGAGACAGGAAATAAATAAAGATAAATACTCATTTAATTTAATGGAAGACCTTTGGGATGGATAGTCACAACACAATGGCAGAACCAGTCAAATAGGGTCACAAACATTAAAAATATATTCTAGACTTTATTTCATATTTTTAATATGTATTAGATTAAGAATTAAAACTATGTCAAAAATAATAGAGAAATAGTCAACAATGTTGTCGATTATTTGCTTCAATAGATTTCATATATATGGATGATCCAATCTGTAATTTGTGTTCTTGATATCCAACAACAATAAATTTCTTTTCTCATTTGTTTCAACTAATCTACCAATAACAATTTGATGTATCAAACTACTAGAAAGCCATAACTTGGATTCTCTGTTAATAAAACCTTTTACATTTTACGAAGAACATGACTCTACGATTTTAAGGGGTCGGTGTTTTGAAAATAAATGATATAAAAATAACTTGTATGGATTGTTTGCGGTCAAGGTCTCGTGGGTGGTAGGAATGATGCCAGTGGAATCTATTCAATAGCAATTTGATAAAGTCTGTGAAATGTTTAGCTCATTTCCTGTAGTAAGATATTCTTGATTTGGACATTTTCTTCAGAGACAAATTTCATTTTGTAGCCCGGGTCCCTCACGTAGCGAGGCTTTCCTTACCATTTTAAACATTGACTTTGTATAAAAATCTTATTTAAAGTGTCGCACATGCTTATTTCCATGTAGTTTCCTCTTAAATTGATAACTAGTTATTTATAGTCGTCTCAATATCCGGTCACATTATCCACAAACCATTCAGTACATACCTCAATATGTATTCTGCAATTTGTGAAGCTGCCAAACTGTCATCATCAACTTTATCGCAGCCTTGTATCCGGTTTTCTCTTGCAGAAGTCGAAGCTGGAACCGGAAACTTTGATGATGAAAATGTCCTCGGAGAAGGTGGATTTGGGAAAGTATATAAAGGTAGTGTTTGCATAGAAGAAACCACTCATGTTGTAGCATCAAAAGGCTGGATTCTACATCCAGGCAGGGCGAAAACGAGTTCCGAGCTGAAATTGAGGTGATTTCCAAGTTACGGCACCAAAACTTGGTGTCCCTGATTGGTTTTTGTGATGATAACACGGAGAAGATTCTTGTTTATGAGTATATGCCACATGGGACCCTTTACCATCATCTACACAAAGCCGATACTCATTTAAGTTGGGTTCAACGAGTAACGATAGCCATAGGTGTTGCACGTGGACTGGACTATCTTCACAAAAGTGATGAGACGAAACAAGGAATCATTCATCGTGATGTGAAGAGTTCCAACATTCTTTTGGACGAGAACTGGGAAGCTGTCATTTCTGATTTTGGGTTGTCGAAAATAGTATCAATTGACCGGTCAATTTACACGAGTGCAAAGGCTCATTTGGGTATATGGATCCAGAGTTTAATCACAGGGAAACTGACACCGGGAACAGATGTGTATGCATTTGGAGTGGTGTTGTTTGAATTGTTATCTGGGAGGCATGCTATAGACTTTAACAGAGGCGAGGAGTCAACTTTGGTACGGTGGGCCCAAAGACATATGAAAGAAAGAAAATTAGATCAGATGGTTGATGCTAATATAAGGGGAACAGTTTCCTCAAAATGTTTAGGACGGTTTGTAAAAATCGCGGATCGTTGTTTGCTTAGTGATCTGAAAGAACGACCTAGCATGGCCGAGGTTGCAACGTCACTTGAAGATTTACTACAAGTACAAAAGAAATGGGACAATTCCGCAAAATCATCGGTTACAGCTTTATTCACTTGGATGATTCCTATGTTTATCCAAGGTATGGAAAAAACTTCCTAATATAATTGTGTATGCATATTCTTTCACTCTTTAGTCTTGAAAGCACATTATCACTTGATATATTGCCCTGAGCCCCTGATATAACTTTCATTAGCCATTTGTTTATTTTATCCTTTTGTTCGTTTTCCTAGACCATAGACGCAACTTTCCACCAACACACCCTGAAAACGATATAGATCGGGTCTCTTCAACCAAAAAGGAAATAGTTGCTAGAGATTTGAAAGTGTACACATTTGACGAACTGAGACGTGCAACGAGGGGCTTTTCAGAAGGCGCATACTTGGCTGCATGGAGTTACGGAGATGTTTACAAAGGCCGGGTTGATAAAACAACATATGTTTTTTGTAAGAGTAATAAAGGAATGCCAGTTGTAATTAAGTCACTTTCTTGGAACAAAACTATCAAACTTGAAAAGGCCAAGGTAAGTATCTCTTCACATCTCTTCATGAAACCCGACACATACAGTTGTGATGTGTGATCACATTAAAAATGCAGTTGGAGTTGGAAATTTTGAACGAGTCTAGACATCCCAACCTTGTTAAGCTCCTTGGATATTGCTTGTCAGACAAACAACTCTTCTTTGTGAACGAAGTCGTGCCTAATGGAAACTTTGAGGATCATCTTTTTAGTGGTATGCAAAATAAATTAGATTAGAGATAAACCAAATAAATCTTTTACTGTATGTTTGAAAATGATGCAAGTTTATCTTGAAATACTTTATATGTTCATGGTTTGTAGGAGCTATAGCACGACTTCCGTTGGTTACAAAAGTGAAAATAGCTGTAGGAATTGCTCGAGGGATTGCTTTCTTGCATGACGCACGAGATTATGCAAACCCACATTTGCATTGGGGAGGAACAAGCAGTATGTTTCAGCTCGACAGGCGTAAGATATTGCTGGATGAGGTATAATATGAGCTCTTTTGCCATAGGCATTAAAATACTAGGACCATATATAACCTTGTTTGAAGCTCCAATTTTTGAATGTGATGATTTTACGCAAACTAAGACATTTTGTAAATATGTGTGAAAAATCGATGTTATAATTCATGCGTTTATTTTGTCATCTAATTTTTCTGCTCTCCCTTTCCATGTTTAGATTTTACTTTAACGGCATGATATGCTAGTTAAATCTTTTAGGAATTTATCAACTTTGTCTTACACAATGTGCTTTTATTAATTATTTGTTTCCGCTATGCATCGCATTCTTTAAAACCCCTTCTGCCTATATTCATGAAATATGAATTTGCAGGATTTTACAGCAAAACTTTCGGATTGCGAGCTTACTAAGTTAGCACACACTCACTATCCCTACAATATTCAGGATGATAATGGTCTTGTTTACGGCGACTATTATCCAGGGTTCAGTAAGTTGCTTCATCCCTGTTGTAATATTGCTAGTGTTTATCCAATGACATAGAATAATTAAGGATTTTTTTCTGCAGAACCCTTGCAACTGCAAAGCAATCTTGATGGTTTTACACTTATACTTGTGGAGGTTCTAACAGGGAAACAAATCTCTTATGATAATGAAGTTCAAAACATGGATGATTTATTGGTCCAAAATGGAAAAATGTCCATACATAATATTGCAAAGTTATGTTTTGAAATTTGCAATGAGGATGATGCAGAACTAAAGATGCTCACATTGTTGGAGGAGCATGAGATGCATATCTACGACGCATTTGCAACAGCAACAGCAACAGCCGAGAGTTGTTTAATGTAAGCATCCCATAATTTGAACTCTTCGATTTCTCTAGATTCATTCAGGGACATTTTGTCAATTCGCAAATCTCACACAATAGGTCAAGTTAGGTAAATATTTTCATGTTTTGGGTCATTTTGAATTCCTAACTAGTCAATATATTATTAAGTATGCATGATAAACCAGTATTGGTCAACGCATGCGTGTGTGGGTCAAACACGGGCTTTGTATTTATTTTACACTATAACAGGTTAAATGGGAAAAAAATCAAAGGGTTTAGCTTAGAAGGAAACTGACCAAACACTTTAAATGTCTTCTAAGAAGTATTTCTAGTACAACTTTATCAATTAAGTTACTTAAAAACATGATTATACAATAGTAACAATATAGTTACTGTAATAATATTAATCCGCTCAATGTTTCAGTATTTAATGTGTTAAGTTTATTCTTCTAGTTTTGTGTGTTACCTCATTTTCTAGTTTTATGTTTCAGTAATTAATATAGCCTTTGATCATTTTTATGCTAATACCATCGACTTTTTTTCTTGGTTGTGTATGTAGTAGGGGGAGGTCATGCAGAGTATAATTGCAGTGGGAATGGATCGATATATAGAAATGGGATTGATTCATTATATGATTCACATAATCATCCTAATTACACCAGAGGTCCTCTGTTTCCACTACTTAAATCCATGACTTTTAGGTCACATGACAACAACCTTTGTCCTTATCGTTGCTCTCTAACATACTAGCCTTAAATGACTGAAACCTAATTGCAAGCCGAAAAGAGTTTTTGGATCCACAACGAGCCAACTAAAAAAGTTGATGGAAAAAATCCTAAGCTTTGTTCTCTCACATTTGGGTTGAAAATCCATTATGTTTATGGAATTGTAGCAATTTTTTTCGGCAGTGTCATTCAATCCAAGCATGTGATTGAGTTTCTTGCATGAAAATTTTGGATTATAGGTATGATTGTAGTATCGATGATAGGTATGACAATTTGTAAATGACTTGATATCTTTCTAAATCATGTGGAGTTGGTTATCAAATTAAAATATTCCATGTGTAACAAAATCAATCATCGAATAAAATCGAAGTTTGTTTCCAAAAATTAAAAGTTTTTCTTAGTGAAATTCAAGTATGAAGTTCGATTAATGAAATTAGACCAAGTGAGTTTTCTATATATGAGTCAAATCGACATGCAGGTTGCCAGGTTGGGGGTGTAAAGTCGCAATGGTACACACATATAGTTATATCAATTATGATGAAACTACAACAGTAACTTAGGTACTAGAAACTGTACTTTGGTATTAGACCCAACAACTATCAAAGTTCTACGTGACCGAAGAGATTCAAATCCGGGTAGTTGGGTAGTTATATGTGATGTCACGGGAGAGATTTAGATTCGGGTGGTTGTTAACTCGCCAACATAGTGTCTGTGTTTGTGTTTTGTGTGAAAAGGAGGACTTGCGGAATTTTCAAGGGTGCTGGATTGATTTTCTGAAATATGTGTGGGGTGCGGAAGATGAAGTGTGGGAGTGGGTTGTCAAGCCACAAGTGGGAACCATGATTCTTTGTAACTTTTTTAAACATAGATATTTCCCGTTATTTCCTTCAAAAGTAGTAGATTAGTTTACACTCATCCACTCCAAAGATCATGCGAATTAAGTACTAGTGAATAATAAGGACTACTAGTGTAATCTTAGAAAAGTATGGACTAAACCTGCAATATGAAAAACCACATTGATCATTAGTGTAATTAACTCTTATAATACCACTACAACAAAAAAAGCTTTTTAATACGTACAAAAGCGTCCTAAAATGCTATTTTATAGGACCTTTCATTTAATAGGACAACCGAGAAAAGCGTTTCATGTAAAGGGGTCGTAATAAGTCTTAGAATTCAAAAAGCGTCATGATATCCCAAATAAGATAATGAAACCCATTTTATGGTCACATAATATATTCATTAACAGCCCAAAAGCGTCTCAATAAAAACATATTAGGACACTTTTACTATGTTTTGACATGTGCTTACCTAATTGTAAACTTTTGATACACATGCAAACGTCCTTAAAAATTAATTTATAGGGCCGTGATGATGGAACATTATAGTACCAAGAAAAGGGTCCTAATATCCCAAACAAGATTATGAAACTAAATTTTATGGTCACATAATATATCTATAAACAACTTAAACGTCCAAAAAAACATATCATGACACTTTTACAATGTTCTAACATTTAGACAAAAATTTGAAGTCCTAACAAATCATGTTATACAACCATTTTTTAAACGTCCACACATACATTTTTACTATACGATTATGGACATCTAAATATTGAAAAAAATAAAACTTCATTATAAGAAAAAAAACAAAACATAAATAAGTTATAGCATTATCTAACATAAATTCTTGTAACATTCAACAAAAAAAAATTAAAAGCAATAAAAGAAACCAGCACCAAAAAATCTTGAGTCATCATACGTACGTCCTCAATCCTCACGGACTACCTACAAATAAATCATCCATGTATAAGCATTAAATTCCATGTTATTAAAATTATTCGTATCACATGTTTAACAAATTCACACCGAGATGAATGGACAAGGTCGTGCGATGGATGCACCAATACAATCTTGAATTGTGGAAAGTAACTCATATGGTCTCACCAACTTTTCATCTATTTTTATTGGTACTTGAACATTTACCTCACACCATTTTGACCACCAACTAACTCATTTGGGTCCAAGCTCTTCACCCATCCTCTTGCTACAGGCTCAATATGGTTTAGAATACTTTTGAGGAAAACTTCATCTCCGACCTAGATTTTAGTTTTCAACAAACAGTTATATATTAAAGTCGAGTCATCATAGTGCAAAAATTATTTCACAAAAAAAAAAAGGTTTTACACTAGCAGGCTAACATTTTATAGAAAAAATAATATGATAAAAGCATCAATAGACATTCTGCAATATGAAAACATGTATTGCAACGACTTTATACCACTACACCACTTTTTGTATAAAGCTTCATTGCTAACTGAGACGCCACATGTCAGAAAACAATCAAGAGTAGAACTCTATCACTACATCAGTGATACAAACTTGCACCCATCCAAATAGCAGTAAACATAGCTTATTGGTCACTCAGATACCTGAGAATTAAAGGATATGTGAACCCCTAAGTTTTATGCCTTTATAAGTTACTAGCTTTAGAACCCGCGTAATACACGGGATGAAAAAGAATTATAAAAATAAATATTTTTATGCATTAGTGTATGTTATATGTGAACCAATATATTACACATAATAATGATAAACTGGATTTTAATACCACAAATCACAAATATGTTAAAACCTCTTTGTCATTTGAAGTTGTATTGGTAATTCTTTTTCCCTTTTATTTAAATTTAATAGTTTTAGTTCGTCTATTTTTCACCATGAATAATGCAAATGGCACCACCTATCATCTTAAAAATGCATTACCAAACTCGATTAGAATCCTAAGGATAATATGTTCCAAAATCATTAACACGTAAAACAAAACAAAAAAAAGTGGGACCTAAAATAAATACCCTGGGTTGTGTGGTTTAAAGCCTGTCATATACTTATAAATGATTCATGCATTATAGCCTGATTTAACTTATAAAGTCAAAGATAACAATTCAATTTTAGGTAAACACAAACTATGAACAATAATCGGTTATGAAACCTTCAACTCTAGATAGGTAAGGAACATATACATATTTATGAGATTATTGACAATGTAAACCAGAACACAGCTCCATTAAAAACTGAACAAAATATAGAACAATCATCTGGATCTGCAGCAATCTGCTAACATTCCAGGGCCTAGCAGACTGATCTGCAGTCCCAGATGTTGAATGCCCACACGAAGAAATAGACAACTACCAATCAAAACAGTCCAATTCATAAGTCAGTTTATATACTTCCACAGTGACTCCAGAGCCCGAGGAACCAAGGATTTATATTTAGTAGAATAGGCTTTGCGATCCAAAAGGGGATAGCGGCGCAGCTTGTTGCTCGCTTACCCATTATCCAGATGTAGTTTGTTTTGTGTTAAATGATAATAAAGTAAAATGCATCATGACAATGAGAATAAAAATTTGTTGTTGTTTTTGGGTGATTACATAAATCCAAATCCTAATAATAAAACTGAAACTAATTAAAATATCAGCAAGCACAATGTATACAGATTGCAATCAAATACACACATATACAGCGAGGTGATCCGAAACAAACCAGCAATCAGTGGAGAGCGACAATGATACAAACTTGCAACTGAGAAACAAAACTGAAACGTGCGAAGCGGTGATGGATATAGGGTTCGCAAAATCAGTGATTAGATAAGAATGTAAAAGAGATGCGCAATAAACAAAGAACCGATTATATAAAAATATAATAGATAGAAGAAAAGTAATACCTTGGAGATAGATACAAACTAATTAAACCTTGAGGAACAATTAACAGGTCCTTGAGATGAATACACAATCGAGATATAATGGAAAGGGATTTAGGGTTTCGATGTAAACGATAATTTAGAAACATTATATTGAAACCGGGTATGCGTCATTCATGGCCCGAATAATTTTTTTAGTTTGGCCTGTAGGCTTAAGAGGGAAAACATAAGCCTGAACAGGTGTACCTCATTATTTTATTTTATTAGAAGAGTAAGGCTAGGTTGGAATCTGTGTAATACACGGGATTGTAAAAGAAGTAAAATGAGAGAAAAATTATAATATATACAATTAAAAACATTATCGATTTCTATAGTTAAAATCAACAAATACAGAGTAATAAATAAATGGGAACAAAAATACATATTACATATCAAACGAACGTAAGCAAATCCCGTTGAACTGTTCACTATACTTCATTCATATGTATGCCAACCATTAGGAATGGTAGATGATATCTCATACTCCTTTATGAAACCAATATCGACTCGAAGAAACTCGTTGGAATATCCATAAATGTTTTAATTGAAAAAAGTGTTCATACAATTAAAATAGAAGAATTCAAGATTTAAAAATTGTTAATTTTCTTTGTAAGCTAGTGGGTTAAAATTGGTTGAATGTAACTAACTCTTTAGTGCTGAGTATGTATAGTATTAATTCTTAAAATTTAGCATAACAAATACCTCCGATTCAAGTTTGGCTACATGAGATTCTATTCAAGTTTAGCTGGCCGACATAATCGCATGATAATCAACCCCAATCATTGTTGGGATTGATTTTCATTTATTTAAATAATTTCTTTTTAAAGGGTAGAATTGTGTTATAATAAAACTCTAGCGAATAAGCGTCCTATACAACATATGTTTTATGACACAAATATTAAATGTCTTATTAAGGTGTATTATAATAACACCATAATGATTAAGCGTCTTATAAATGTTAAAGTGATAAGACCATAGTGTAAAATGTCCTATTAAGTTATGTTCTTATATGACATCGACTAGAAAGGGTCCTATAGCACCTAACATTTATGACTTAACTACAAATGTCCTATTAACTTATGTTATAATAAGACCTCCAGTGATCAAGTGTCCTATTGCATTACTACATAATGAGACACCAACAACTACATGTCTTATAAGTTACTTTATTATGATTTAGATTTTAAGTGTCTTATTAAGTTATATGATAAAACGACCCCAAAGAATCATCCATCCTATTAAATAAATTTTTAGGACACCGGTTCTGTGACGTACATTGTAAAAGGACCCCAAATGTTCATTTGTCCTATTGATTAGATTTTAGGACCCTATTTTACAAGAGTCCCACACAAAAGGTTCTAAAAAGCCCTTTTTGTTGTAGTGTACCCACATGATATACATAACAAGGGTAGGTGTGGAAGGCGATGGATGTTGTGTGGCCGCCCATAACCGACACCACTATGGAACGTTGTGTGGTTTAGGGATGGGCGAGAAGAGTGTGACAAGTGAACCGTTGTCAAAGTGTCAAAATTTTCCCCTTCCTCTCCTAACCAAACGACTATTTTCTAGAAAAATCAATAAACCTTAGCCCAACACATTTTCTTACAACAAATTCACATCAAATATCATCCTTAAAAAACATTTTTTTTTGTTATCTCAATACTAATTAAAAAGTGGCTATGACAACTTGGCCATATGCTAAAAATGGGTGCAAAAACCGTCAATGAGTTAGGCCTTAAGATCTTCCACAATTTGATTCTCTTGAAACGCTAAATTTTTTCGTCCCCTTAATGTTGGAAAGATGGAAAGACTGCAATGAATATGTAGCACTCATCTTCCTCACAACCGGATAGGGACGAACAACTACAAACAGTACTACTGGTTTTGCTAAAATGAACCATACTAACAAAACATGATTTGAAGATAGAAAACGACACTGGAAAAAAAATATCACATCATGATGGAGCATATGTACCTTGAACAAAAAGATATGGAATATCAGTTTTTTACACTACAAAGCAATCTTGATGGTTTTACACTGATACTTGTGGAGGTCTTACGGGGAAACAAATCACTATGATAATCAAGTTCGAAAGATGGATGATTTATTGCTCCAAAATTGAAATATACCGACCCTAGTTGGACTAGATGGGAATCAAGCCAGATGTGAGAGACTATTGCGACAAAGATCATTCAAGTAGAAAAAGAGTCTCTCAGGGTCACAACAGAGTATTTCTAGTACAACTTTATCAATTAAGTTACTTAAAAATTTTTGGATCAATAAACCTTAGCCCAACACATTTACTTACAACAAATTCACATCAAATATCATCCTTAAAAAACATTTTTTTGTTATCTCAATACTAATTAAAAAGTGGTTGTGACAACTTGGCCATACGCTAAAAATGGGTGCAGAAACCGTCAGTGAGTTAGGCCTTAAGATCTTCCACAATTTGATCCTCTTGAAACACTAATTTTTTCGTCACCTTAATGTTGAAAAGATGGAAAGACTGCAATGAATATGTAGTACTCATCTTCCTCACAACCGGATAAGGACGAACAACTACAAACAATACTACTGGTTTTGCTAAAATGAACCATACTAACAAAACATGATTTGAAGATAGAAAACGACACTATAAACAAAATATCACATCATGATGGAGCATATGTACCTTGAACAAAAAGATATGGAATATCATTTTTTTACACTACAAAGCAATCTTGATGGTTTTACACTGATACTTGTGGAGGTCTTACGGGGAAACAAATCACTATGATAATTAAGTTCTAAAGATGGATGATTTATTGCTCCAAAATCGAAATATACCGACCCTAGTTGGACTAGATGGGGAATTAAGCCAGATGTGGGAGACTATTGCGACAAAGATCATTCAAGTAGCAAAAGAGTCTCTCGGGGTCACAATAGGAAAGACAAACAGACACAAGGAGTCTTGGTGGTGGAATAAGGACGTGCAAGACAAGATAAAGTGTAAACAAGAGAGTTTTAGGGAGCTTTTGAGGTGCACGAATGAGGAGGAGCGAGTGGGATTGGGGGAGACATAGCATGGCATCAAATTGAGGTGGAAAACCTACTTCCATAATATTTTCATTATCGGCAAGGCAGATCAAGGAGAAAATGACAGCACAACAACACAACGACAACAATCGAATAATGGCTACCGTTGTCATATCGCATAGGAAGAGGTGAAAATTGCACTTCAGAAGATAGGAAAGGCTAAGGCAGTTGCGTAGATAACATTCCCATAGAGGCTTTGAGGAGCTTGGGAGAGGAATTGAAGGAGTTATGTGGTTAACCGCTTTGTTCAATACCATATTCAAAATCGATAAGATATCCGATCAATGGAGGAGTATTTTTGCAGTTCCTATCTATAAGAATAAAGGAGACACCCAATATTGTGGGAACTACAGAGGAACTAAGTTGTTAAGTCATACTATGAAATTATGAGAAAGAGTTATTGAGGCTAGAATTAGACTGGAAACTCACAATACAGTGAATTAGTTTGGATTTATGCCCAGGTGGTCCTTTACAAAGGCGATACACATCCTAAGAAGGTTGATGAAAAGGTACTAGAAGAATCGAGATCTACATATGGTGTTCATTGACTTGGAAAAGGCATGTGACAGTATACCACGCCAACTACTTTGGGATAACCTTGAGGTTAAAGGGTCCATGGGAAGTATGTAGATATAATTCAAAATATGTATGCTAGGATGGAAACATGCGTTCGAGCGCCTGTGGGGGATAGGCCTTCAACAGGGTCAATGTTGAGTCCATTTCTTTTTGCAATAGTCATGGACAAGTTGCCAATAGTATTAGTATGGTTGTGCATGATGTTTGCAGACGATATTGTGTTAGTCATTGAGACTAAACATGAGTTAAATATGAGGTTGGAGGAGTGCGAGCAGCTTTGAAGAGGAAAGGGTTAGGATTGGTTGCTCTTAGACCGAGTACCTTTACTGTGACTTTATTGGTGTAGTCAATTATGAGGGAGTCCAAATCAACATTGAGTTAAACATAGATGGTTTCGTGGTCAACAAAGTTCAAATACTACGGGTCATTTGTATAGTGCGATGGGGGCATAGATAGCGATGTTGCTCATTGCATGTAAGATGGTGTGAATGGAGAGCAACTTCAAGGGTATTATGCAATAAGAGGTTCCTAACTAAATTAAAGGCCGGGGGGTTTTATATGGTTACAGTTACACCTGCGATGTTATATGGAACAGATTCTTGGCCATCAAAGAGACACATGCATGTAAATTGGAGATGAGAATGCTAAGTGGATGTGTGGGCACACAAG
Organism: Bidens hawaiensis; assembly: GCF_021521415.1. Lineage (NCBI taxonomy): Eukaryota > Viridiplantae > Streptophyta > Magnoliopsida > Asterales > Asteraceae > Bidens > Bidens hawaiensis. Next base: position 75,632 of record NW_027494001.1, read on the forward strand.
GTTGGACCGGATAAGAAACGATGTGTTTCGGGAAAGTTTACGGGTGGCTAGTATATCAGATAAGATAAAAAAGAGAAGATTGAGATAGTTTTGATATGTGGAAAGGAGAGAGATGGCGGCTTTTGTTAGGTTAGTAGAAATCCTTACTATAAATGGGAGGAGGGGTAAAGTATGGATGAGATTTTTTTTCTCGAATACCCGTACTTTTATCCGTTTATTCCGTACGAGTACGAGTACCTGAATTTACTGATTTTAGGTACGAGTACTTTCGGGTACTGGTACAGGTGTTACATGTACTTGGTACTTGTATGGAATATGGAGGGGATTTTTTTAAGATTTCTAAAACTCATAACTCTAATCATGTTTTTTATTGAGATATCCTTAAGACTTCAAGTGTGGTTTTCAAGATAATTCATTATAAAAATGTTAAGCACTCAATATAGTTCTAATCAAACCCTTCTTCTTCTTCTTCTTCTTCTTCTTCTTCTAACAACCACCATCAAATGTGCCACCAACAAACATTCGGCTCCATAACTTTTTTAGTTTTAGTATTATGTTTTGGTTGTGGTATTACGATTTTGACATTATAGATAATTGTTGTCGGTACCGTACCGGCATCGACCAAAAGTTTAGTCGAGATTTTTTTTTAAAGAAGAAAGTGGTACCAAAGCAAGTACTGTACCTAAAGCACCCGTACCGGTAGCATAAAATTCTTCTCTCAACTTTATGTACGTGTTATCTCATTTTCTAGTTTTTGTTAATTAATGGTGTACCTTTATATCATAATGTGATGGTAAGATTATAGAGTGTTTGATCATTTTTGTTCTAATACCATGGTTTTTTTTTTCTTGGTTGTGTATATTGTAGGGGAAGTCATGCAGAATATAATTGCAGTGAGAATGGAGATGGAGAAATGGACCGGCTGTTGAAATGGACTTTTGTAAATTGTTAGATCCGAGTTTGATTTAGGACCTTGTTAATGGAGTTGCCAAAACTTGATCAAGCTAACAAGTTTGCGATGAAGACCCCAACTACGTCCACTCAATTTAGTTTAGGGGAGTGTGTAGATTTATAAGCTAAATTAATGTTTAATGTTATTATTATTATTATTAGTTATGTTACATTTAAGATTATAGGTGTAAGGTTTAATAAAGTCAGTTTTTGTGGATTAACCGTTTACTGTTAATGGCGCTAACCACGAAACTAACCGCCAAAACCTTGTGTATCTAGTGTACCAAGATACTTGATACAACCTTAAATCAATTAGCCATATTTGTACGTATTACTTTACAAATCTTATAGAATTTCCATGTTGTTGATTATGTTAAGAGTTTCTTTGATCATGAAAGGAGTAACTTACACTAGTGTATTTCGTAGATTATACATCGTTTCTGGCCACCAAAATATTTGTAACCATAGAGTACTATTTATAAGAACTGTTTCACAAGATCAGTTATTGGATCATAACAGTGTAAATTAGCTAAACTAATTTGGATTATTTTCAACTGGAACCCACAAACAAGTTTGATTAGTTAAACTGACTGTTTTGGGTCAATGTGTCGGGTTGACAGGCAACATGTTTATATTCATAATTTTATTAGAAATTATATATGCCATAACTTATACCTGGTGGGAAATTTTTTTGTCAAAGATTTAAAGTTCAAAGAGAGATTGGTGTCATTTTTTGTATTTTAAATGCGATTGTTTTTGTAGATTGCAATTTTCTGTTGGTAATTAATCCCGCAGCAACATACCAATTGATTAGCAATGGAGACCGTCATAATCCTTTCAAGTTAAATTTTATTTTTAATTTATATGTAGTTGTCAGTGATCTGTCGATAAGGTATGAGGATTCTATGATCCGTGGGTGATAATGGACAAATAAGTGTTAACGTAAGTCTTTTCTTGGTTTTGATTCCCAATTAGTTGTCTACTAATGATTTGCAATGAAACACTTGTGGTTTGCGATGGCATGTTTGTCGGAAACTGTACATTTCCCAAAACCACAATATCTAATTAAGAGTAATTTCCTAGATATGATTGTTGATTTGTGTCGGTGACATTTCTGACAAAGTTCTGTTGGTAATGTTATGATCTATAAATATCAAACAGTTGGAAGTTTCAACACTATGAATGACAAACTGTCTGCATATAAACACATGGAAAATCGTTCTTTGGGTGTACTTAATCTGCCGAGCACACATCAACAAGTGAATAATGAAGATCATTGTTAGCAACTTAGTTGGAATTGGTGGTCTCAAATTTAAATACTTTGTTATGTGTGCCTAATATCACAATGGGATGTTAGATTGGTTGGAACTAATGTCCTTGGAATGTGGAGGCTGGAGCCATGCCCTATGTGTCAGTTCGAATCATCGAATCATCGGAGGCTGTGGGTATAAAACATGGAGATAATAGGAAACCATTACACAAATAAATATCACTATTACACAAATAAACTTCTAGCGAAAACATATTTGTTTTTTTTCCCCTAATACCTTCCGTGTAAGATGTATGCTTCAAAACACAATTAAAAAAAATAAAAATTAACAAATCTTTGGTCTTAACAAGAACAATAAACAGAAACTGATTTTGTATTGATCAAGAGTGTAAATACAAAAACAAAGCACAACACTTGGGGACCTTATTGATGTTAACTAATTTATTGGATCATGTATAACATGTAAGGTTGTAAAGCAACTGAAAGTTAATATGAGGTTAGTTATATTGTCTTTGGTTGTGTAAATGTGACTTGCCTGCCAGGGTGTTACAAGAAGGTTTATATCATTTCCTCGAAATGATATTATGTAACGAAGAGGAATGAATATGCAAGAAGAAAACGATCACGTGGAAAAAATTACAACAGAGATATTGTTTTAGGCTGGCCATGTGGATGCCAGAGATAATGTAAACTGATTTTGTTCAGAGCAATAATTATGCGTTGACTCAGGATTCCAACTTATAACTGATTGGTCCTTAATTTGTTTCTTTCTTACTCAGTTCTTTCACATGGTGACACTTTGCTTCCACATACCATTTTGAAGTTGACTTTGGAAACACCTTCTTTAGATGCATGGGTGCTCCCATTTTGAGTAGTTATTTGTAGGTGATCTAAGATCCTATCACATTATTCTCAAAGCATTCAGTAAATACCTCAATATGTGCTCTGCAACTGATAATGCTGACAAACTGTCATCAATGACTTCATCAAAGCCTTGTCTCCGGTTTTCTATTGCTGAGATTAAATCGGCAACCAAAGACTTTGATGATGAACAGGTCCTTAGACAGGGAGGATTTGCGAAAGTGTATAAAGGTTGTATGCGTATAGAAGAAACTAGTCATATTGTCGCCATTAAAAGGTTGGATTCTATATCCAAAGATGGTGAACTTGACTTCGGGGCTGAAATTGAGGTGATTTCCAAGTTATGCCATGATAACTTGGTGTCCTTGATTGGATTTTGTGATGATAGCAAGGAGAAGATCCTTGTTTACGAGTATATGCCCCATGGAACCCTCTACCATCATCTACACAAAGCCGATACTCATTTAGCTTGGGTCCAGCGACTAAAGATAGCCATAGGTGCTGCACGTGGGCTAGACTACCTTCACAAAGGTGATGAGACCAAACAGGGAATCATACATCGAGATGTGAAGAGTTCCAACATTCTTTTAGATGAGAACTGGGCCGGTATGATTTCAGATTTTGGGTTGTCCAAAATAGTCCCTGTAATTGACCGCTCAATTTATACTAGTGTTAAAGGCACATTTGGGTATATGGATCCAGAGTATTTCTACACTAGAAAACTGACATGGAGGACGGATGTGTATGCATTTGGGGTGGTATTGTTTGAATTATTATCTGGGAGGCTTGCTGTAGACGAAAGAAAAAGTGACGAGGAATGTAGTTTGGTAAGGTGGGCTCAAAAATGTATTAAAGAACGAAAACTAGATCAGATGGTTGATTCTAGTCTAAGTGAAACAATTTCATCCAAATGTTTAAGATGATTTGCTCAACTTGCAGATCGTTGTTTGCTTAGTGATACAAAAGAACGGGGTACCATGACCGACATTGTAGCGTCACTTGAAGATTTACTACAATCACAGAAAAAATGGGACAATTCGGAAAATTCATCAGGCACAACAGGTTTCTCATGGAAGATTTATAAGTATCTTCTTCCCTCCACTAAAGAAAACAATGGTATGGACAAACTTCCTAATATTGTTTTGTAGGCATGTTCTTTCACTCTTTCCAGCACACAACTAAATCACATGTTACAATGCCTGATATAACTTTCACTAGCCATCTTTTAGGAATTTTTGTTTAAATCTGCAAACTTTATCACTTTTGCTCATTTCCTAGATCAAAGATACGCCGGCTTAACAGGAAACCTTGAAAGAAATATGGATGGGCCCTGTTCGAGGAACAAGGATATAGCTGTTGCAGATTTGAAAATGTTCACACTTGATGAACTGACACGTGCAACGAAGGGCTTTGCAGAAGACGCATACTTGGGCGCATGGAGTTACGGAGATGTTTACAAAGGCCGGGTTGATAAAACAGCATATTCTCTATCTAAGAATAATAAGGGAAGGGCTGTTGTGATTAAGTCTCTTTTTTTGGAACAAAACTATCAAACTTGAAAAAGCCAAGGTAAGTGTCATGTATTTCACCCTTCTTTTGCAGCTTACTATATCTCTTTCATGAAACTCGACACGTACAAGTGTGAAGCGTGATCACATTCAAAATGCAGTTCGAGTTGGAAATTTTGAAAGAGTTTAGTCATCCCAACCTTGTTAAGCTCATTGGATATTGCTTGTCAGACAAACAACTCTTCCTTGTGAATGAAGTCATGGCGAATGGAAACTTTGAGGATCACCTTTTTAGTGGTATGCAACATAAATATGAATATAATATTAGAGATAAACCAAACAAATATTTTACTATATATTTCAAAATGATTCAAGTTTATCTAGAAAGTTTTGTATGTTCATGGTGTGTAGGAGCTATAGCACGACTTCCGTTGGTTACAAAGGTGAAATTAGCAGTAGGAATTGCTCGAGGGATTGCCTTCTTGCACAAGGCACATGATTATGTTAACCCATATTTGCATAACTGGGGAGGAACCAGCAGTATGTTTCGGCTCGACAGGCATAAGATATTGCTGGATGAGGTATAATTTGAGCTCTTTTGCTATAAGAATTAAAAAATCTAGAAGGACCATAACCTTGTTTGAAGGCTTACAACTAATTTACAAATGAACTTACTCCGGAATATATCCATTACCCTCCTAATTTAGCAAGTTATTGTTTGTTTTAAAACTTTAGGAATCATATAAGTATCTATGTTCTATGATACATGGGATTAGGTATACACATACTATGCTATTTCCGAAAATTTATTTTGATAAGTGCTCATCCAAGATTTTAATATTTTCGTACTTGGAGCAATAAGATAAAAGTAAATGGGTAAGACAGAGTGGAACATATAATTGAGCATAACCATGGATTCTCTGGAGTTACCAGCGAATAATACTTGGATGAAAACGACGTAATAAGCATGTGACAAATGTCATAATTGGTTTGCCCGACTATTGGACCTAAGTTACGGTGCCCCAATTCTAGGTTTGATGAATTTACCCGAAATACGCCCAATTCAAGTGTTTATTTAGTCATCTAATTGTTCAATTCTTCCATATTTGGATTTTACCTTAGGGGCAAGATATGCTAGTTAAATCTTTTATAAATCTATCATATCAACTTTATCTTAAACAATGTGCTTCTATTAATTTTTTTTCTGCTCTGCATCACATTTTCAACACCCCTTTTGCCTGTATTCATGAAATATGAATTTACAGGATTTTACAGCAAAACTTTCGGATTGCGAGCTTACTAAGTTAGCACACAGTCTCTATTCCTACAATATTAGGGATGATAATGGTCTTATTTATGGTGACTATTATCCAGGGTTCAGTAAGTTGCTTCATCTTCTCTTGATCTCTTCCATATAATCCAACGTATCTATTGTAATTTTGCAAGTGTTTATCCATGGACACACATATGAATAATTAAGGATCATTTTGCAGAACCCTTGCAACTACAAAGCAATCTTGATGGTTTTACACTTATACTTGTGGAGGTGCTTACAGGGAAACAAATCTCTTATGATAACGAAGTTCAAAACATGGATGATTTATTGGTCCAAAATGGAAAAATGTCCATACATAATATTGCAAAGTTATGTTTTGAAATTTGCAATGAGGATGATGCAGAACTAAATATGCTCACATTGTTGGAGGAACATGAGATGCATATCTATGACGCATTCGCAAAGGCAACATCCGAGAGTTGTTTAATGTAAGCATCCCTTAATTTGAACTCCTCGATTTCCCTAGATTCATTTGGGGACATTTTGTCCATTCGCAAATCTCACACAATAGGTCCAGTTAGGTAAATTTTTCATGTTTTGGGTCACTTTTGAATTCCTAACTAGTCAAGATGGATTAAGTATGCATGATAAACGTATTGGTCAACGCATGCGTGTGTGGGTCGAAAACGGGTTGTCTTATTATTTTACACTAGGAAAAAAATAAAAAGGTTTAGCTTAAAACGAAACTGATTAAACACTTTAAATGTCTTCTAAGAAGTATTTCTAGTACAACTCTATCAATTAAGTCACTTAAAAAAGTGATATTACAACCTTAACAATATAGTTATTGTAATAATATGTGTTAAGTTTATTCTTCTAGTTTTATGTGTTACCTCATTTACTAGTTTTTGTTGAAGGTGTACCTTTCTATAATAATGTAATGTTAGGATTATATAGTCTTTGATCATTTTTATGCTAATACCATGACTTTTTTTCTTGGTTGTGTATATAGCAGGGGGAGGTCATGCAGAGTATAATTGTAGTGAGAATGGATCGATCTACAAAAATGGAACTAATTCATTATATGATACGCATAATCATCCTAATTACACCAGATGTCCTCTATTTCCACGACTCAAACCCGCGACCTTCACGTCACATGACTATAACCTTGTGTCCTTACCGTTGCTCTCTAACATACTAGCTTTAATTGACTGAAACTTGCAAGCCGAAAATAATTTTTGGATCCATGAAGAGCCAACTAAAATAGTTGACGAACAGAATCCTACGCTTTGTTCCTCACATTTGGGTCCAAAATCCATTATGTTTATGGAATTGTAGCGATATTGTTCGGTAGTGCCACTCAATCCAAGCATGTGATTTCTTGAGTTTCTTGCATGACACGGATTATAGGTATGATTGTAGTATCGATTATAGGTATGGCAATTTGTAAATGACTTGATATATTTCAAAATCATGTGGAGTTTGTTATCAGATTAAAATATTCCATGTGTAACAAAGTCAATAATCGAATAAAGCTAAGTTTGTTCCCAAGAATTAGAAGTTTCTTAGTGAAATTCAAGTATGAAGTTCGATTAATGAAATTAGACCAAGTGATTTTCTATATAGGAGTCAAATCGGCATGCAAGTTGCCACGTTGAGGGTGTAACGTCGCAATGGTACACACATATAGTTATATCAGGTATGATGAAACTGTAACAGTAACTTAGGCATTCGTAACTGTACTTTGGTATTAGACCCAACAACTACCAAAGTTCTAGATGACCGAAGAGATTCAAATTTGGGTAGTTGGGTAGTTATATGTGATGCCACGGGAGAGATCCAGATTCGGGTGGTTGTTAGCTCGCCAGGATAGTGTATGTGTGTGTGCTTTGTGTGAAAAAGAGGACTTGCGGAATTTTCAAGGGTGCTGGATTGGTTTTCTGAAAAATGCGAGGTGCGGAAGATGAAGTGCGGGAGTGGTTTGTCAAGTAACAAGTGGGAACCATGATTCTTTGTTACTTTTTTAAACATGGGTATTTCCGTTATTTCCTTCAAAATTAGTAGATTAGTTTACAGTCATCCACTCCAAAGATCATGCGTGTTCTGTTACGTATTAGTGAATAATAAGCACTACTAGTGTAATTTTAGAAAAGTATGGACTAAACCTGCAATATGGAAAATCACATAGACCATTAGTGTAATTAACTCTTATAATACCCGCATGATGTACATAACAAGGATGGGTGTGGAAGGCGATGGATGTTGCGTGGCCGCCCACAACCGAAGCCACTAAGGAACGTTGTTCGGTTTAGGAATGGGCGAGAAGAGTGTGCCAGGTGAACCATCGTCAAACTGTCAAAATTTGCCCCTCCTCTCCTAACTCAAACGACTATTTTCTAAAAATAAAAAAAAAATCAATAAACCTTAACCCAACACATTTTCTTACAACTATTTCACATCAAATATCATCCAAAAAACATTTTTTTTGTTATCTCAGTACTAATTAAAAAGTGGCAGTGACACTAGGCTATACACTAAAAAATATGGGTAGAAACACCGTCAGTGAGTCGAGGCCTCAAGATCTCCCACAATTTGATCCGCTCAAAATGCTAATTTTTTCGTCATCTTAATGTTGAAAAGATGGAAAGACTACAATGAGCATGTAGTACTCTTCTTCCTCACAATCGGGTAGGGACGGAAAAACTACAAACAATACCACTGCTTTTGCCGAAATGAACCATATTAACAAAACATGATTTAATGATAGAAAACGACACGGGAAACAAAAGATCACCTTATGGAGGAAAAAAGATATGAAATACCATTTTTTACTGACTTCTTCTTAATGGACGTAGGCCTTCATCAGGGTCATCTTTGACCCGTTTCTTTTTGCAGTAGTCTTAGACGAGTTGTCAAAGTCGATTTAGGAGACTGTCCTGTGGTGCATGATGTTCGCAGGCAATATTGTGCTAGTTGCTGAGAGAAAACAAGATCTTAACTTGAAGCTTGAGGAGTGGCGAGTAGCTCTAGAAAGGAATTGTTTAAGGATTAGTCGCTCTTAGACCTAATATCTACATTGTGACTTTGGTGGGGTAAACAACGATGAGGAGGTCCAAATTACCATCGAAGACCAAGTGGTTCTGCAGTTAACGAAGTTCAAGTATATTTGTTCGTCTTGTCCAGAGCTATGGGGATTTAGATAGTGACGTAACCCACCGCGTCCAGGCGGGATGATGCAGATATAGAGAAGCTACATGAGTGTGTGACAGAGGAAATTTCTATAGGGTTGCAGTTAGACCTACTATGTTATATGGAACATATTGTTGCCCATAAAGAAGGCACATGCGCGTAAACTGGAGGTGGCGGAGATGAGAATGCTAAGGTGGATATGTGGCACACAAGGTTAGACCGAGTAAGAAATGATGTTTTTTCAGGAGAGATTAGGAATGGCTTGAATACCAGATAAGATAAAGATTTGGAGATGGTTTGGACATGTGAAGAGAAAATACGACAACACCTATTAGATGTGTAGAAAACATTACTATAGAGGGGATGAGGGGTAGAGGCTGACCCAATTTAACTTGGAAAGAGAGAATTAGACATGATTTGATAGACTGTCACCTCTCCAAGGACATGGTTGAGGATATGAATTCTTTGAGACGTAGAATTAATGTTACAGACTTTTAGGAGAAATATATAGTTCTTGGTTAAAATTAGGTACTAGGGACTTGGCTCAACCGTTTCTTTAGAGCTAAATGATATTGTTGTAGTATTTTCTAAAATTATTATTTTATTTCCGATTATTCATTACTATTATCACTATATTTATTTATCTATTTATTACTACGACCATTGCTGTTATTATTAATACCCATTTTTATTTTATTTATTATTATTATTATTATTATTATTATTACTACTACTAACTGTTGCTACTACTGCATAAAGGTGTAGTGTTGAACGTGACATTTCTTTTATTCAGTTTTATACACATGATTTTGAGTTGGGTATCTTTTAGGAAACAATCTCTTTATTTTTCGAGATAAAGGTAACGTTTGCGTGCATTCCACCTTCCCAAAATCTGTTAATAGCTTAGCTATTGGTGAGATTTTGCTGGGCATGCTTATTTGTTTGTTTGTTACTTGTGGAGATGCTTACGGGGAAACAAATCAGTTATGATAATGAAGTTTAACGTTGGATGATTGATTGGCCAAAAATTGAAATATTCTGGCCCTAGTTGGACTAGATGGGGATCAAGCCAGATGTGGGAGACTATGGCGACAAAGATCATTCAAGTAGCAAAAGAGACTATCGGGTTACAACAGAAAAGACAAACAGACACAAGGTATCACACCTCGACCAAAGGCGGCGGAACATGCCGGGGTGCAACGGATTGCCCATGAACACAAGACACTATTAAAGTGACAATATTTAAACAACTAATTAATTTCATTCAGTCACCAAAAGTAGCACATCTTGTTCATACAAAATAACGTCAAATATAAGAATTTAATTGTTCATTATTTTAGTAACCTAACAATCTCAAAATAAGATAGTATTTTCAAATTTCAATCAACTAATAATCAAACCTGTAACACTGCATAAAATAATATTTTTCAACACGTATGTTAGTGAGAAATTTCATAGTTTTTGAGTATATATAATATGAGGCAAAATCAACAAACGTATATGAGACTATAAATAAAAGCATCAATTGCGGTATATAAATCATAAGTAAATGAGGATCCTTTCTAATTGGTAACAACCGACATACTCGGATAATGAGGCCATATTCTACTAGCACAAGGCTAAAGTAGTTTGGGAAGTGAATGATCATACTTATTGAGGCTCAACAACAACATCAAAATAAACACTCGTGCACGTAAAACATATGAAACATACAACACACAATAGTGCAAGTATTCAAGCATAATACACCCTAAAGTTTGTGGTTTGAGGATCGAGTATTATAAATCATTCTTGTTTTGAATAAGTATGCATGTTACCCCCAAAGTGTAAAAAGGAAAACGGGGGATGAAATGCACTCACATGAAATAAGTAACTTGAAGGATAGTTTGCGATAAAATGGGAGAAGGATAAGTTCAACGGGCAAGACCTAGATTAAAAAGGGTCTTGAGTTATTAGATGGTTTTAAAAGCTTTAAAATAAAATAACTTGACAAGTAAAATATATAACTAAAGTTTGAAGGTTAAAAGGTAAATACATAAGAATTAAAGTAATGGTTTTAGAAAAGTAAGTTTACTCGAAGTCAGCTCTCGGTATTCCATTCATTAGTTTTTACTTAACCTTTGTTAAGTAAATATTTGGGTATAATTGCAATATTGCAAAGTTAAATAGATACCAAAACGAGATTTTAAGGGTGTTCGGATTTGTTGGCTCGAGTCTTGATAATTGGTCAAGCTCGAAGCCGAGATTCCAAAATGTTATGAGATAACTCAATGAAATCAAAAGAAGCTTAACCAAGTGTGTAGTTCTATTAAGAAGAACCTCGACGTCCGTTAAGCGAGTGTTTGGTTTTGTCGGTCCAAACTTGTTATAAGATCAAGTTAGATCCAACATACCAAGTGTTTTGAGAAAACAATATAAAATAAGTTTATAAAATAGTTTTGGAGAAAATATGAGATTCGGTGGCTCAAAACACACTAGTGTGTCTTAAGCGAGTGAACTCGGTTTAGTTCGGTCTTGTTTCGGTCCTTGACTCGAAATAAAACCGAGGATGGTTACCACATACCCAATACCATGGAACTTTATTAAAATAACTTATAAATGATAGTACTCAAGTTTACATACAACATGTTAAAATAAAGTGTTTAAATAAAAGCTCGGTTTCGGTTCGGTCCTTAACTCATAATAAAACCGAGGATGGTTGCCACATATTCAATACCATAGAAATCATTAAAATTAACTTAAAAATAATAATACTCAAATCTTTCATACAATATGTTAACAATAAAGTATTAAACAAAAGTTCGGTTTTGGTTCGGCTCTTGACACGGGATGAAACCGAAAATGGTGGCCACATACCCAATACCATTGAACTATTAAAAATGATTTGGAAACTAAAAGTAAGTAAGGACTAAACAATATTAATAAGCATAAACAAAATTAAAGTATTTATCAAGGACTATAATAGTCCTCCATGTAGCCTTGCCTTGTAGCACGACACTTCAACCGACCATGGCCGGAGAAGTGAAAGCCGAATGAAACAAGGGGTGTATATTATATATATGTTGTAACATCAAGCTTTTAAGTAACAAGAATTAGTTAGAAAAAAAGATTAGTATTAGTTTGACCTTGAAGAGTCAAACTAAATGAACTTGAGTAATGGATACTTGGATCTTAGATTGAAAGAGAATTTGGAGAAAAAAGAGCAACCAAAATGGTGCATGGGACATTGCTTTTATAGTGGAAAAAGTAAGGGTTGCCCATAAGGGTTATCCATTAGTTTAAAACACCCCTTTAGCTTTGGTTGTTTGGTGATTTGGGTCCCTGAAGTTCGTTTTTAATAATAAAATGGTGTTTTCTTGATCCGACTATTGTGAAACATAAATGAAACATAAAACCCAATATTTTATTAATAACGAAGAATCCGAAAGACAAAATGGGCCAGGTTTCAAATACAAAAACAAAAACAAGTTAAACCAAAAATGACGAATGTCACACAAGGAGTCTTGGTGGTGGAATAAGGACGTGCAAGACAAGATAAAGTGTAAACAAGAAAGTTTTAGTTAGCTTTTGATGTGCACGAACGAGGAGGAGCGAGTGGGATTGAGGGAGGCCTATAAAAATGCAAAAATAGAGGCGAAGAAGGCGGTGTCGGAAGCTAAGAACATAGCCTATAAATGGATGTACGAACATCTTGTGACAAAAGAGGGGGATCATCTTATGTTTAGTATTGCCAAAGCAAGGGAACGTTGGAGGCAATATCTTAGGGTAGTGAAGTTTATAAAGGGAGAGGATGGACAAGTATTATTCAAAGAGCTTGGCATAAAATTGAGACGGAAACGTACTTCCATAATCTTTTCAATAGCGGCAGGGCAGATCAAGAAGCAAATGACAACACAACAACAACAAAGGAATAATGGCTACTATTGTTGTATCACACCGTAATAGGTGAAAATTGCACTTAGGAAGTTGGGAAAGGCTAAGACAGTTAGCCCATATAAACATACCCATAAAAGGCGTGGATGAGTCCGGTAGAGGAAGGAGTTATGTAGGTAACTGCTTTGTTCAATACCATATGCAAAATCAGTGAGATGCCAGGTCAATGGCTTCATCATATGTGACATTCATCACATAGCATTGTCATATCCATCAGAAGACCCTTTTGCAACATACTATTTTGATTCTTGAATTTATTAGTCTCACCATTTTTGTTGTTTCTTTCTAGGCACTCTTTCTTCAAGTAAGTCACATACATAACATTTTCTTTTGGTTGTTCTTGACTTGGATCTTGACTGACCTTTTGATTTTGAAAATCTTTGTTCTTATCTGCCTCTTTGGTGCTTCATTTGTGGTTGCTCCGTTTGCAAACAAGCCATCACTTGTATCTTCTTGGACATCATTTTTTTTGTTCAGCTCTTTAGAATTCTTGGCAGCAGGACCTCTTCAGTGGACAAAGATTCTCTGCCATACATAAGCGTGTCCACGAAATGTTCATAATCCAATTTTAACATCTATATTTTCAAGTTCTAACACTAACTTGTTGAACTCGTTAATGAGATCTTTAAGAGTCTTCCCATTAGCCATATGAAACGTGTATAACCTTTTCTTGAGACACAATATGTTGGCTAATGACTTAGGCATGTACAGTCTCTCAAGCTTTGCCCATATTCGAGTGACTATTGCCTCTTTTGAGACTTCTCATAAAATCACCAAGAGACAAATAATTGCACTGTGAGCCTTCTCCATCATGTCCTTATCTTTCTCATTCCGCCGGTAAATTCGCTTCTCCGGCAAGAGCATCAACCAAACCCTGATGAACTAACGTGGCTCTCATCTTCACACGCCACAAACCGAAATCGTTGTTCCCATCGAACTTCTCCAGATCAATTTTGGTAGACACCATTCTTGATCTATCGGATTCTTCATGGATTACACTAATTCTTTTGGATCGAGAGCCAACAAAGCTTTGATACCAATTGTAAACAATTACACCCAAGAACTATGAATTAACAAAAACCGAACGAAGATTTCTTATTACGATCATGAAACGAATACGAATACAAAAGGATTTGGAGAAAAGAATATTGATTTGAAAGATCCAAAAGAAACCCTAATTTGATCCATTTATCCATCCCCAATTAAGTCGTTAACAACTAATTAACCATCCGAACTTTCACCCTGACACTTTTAGCCCTCCAACTTCTACACACTTAACAATCTATGAACAAACTTCACAATATATGAAAAAAAATGTCAAAACTAGTCCCTTATAGAAAAATAACTAATTATTGACTAACGTTTAACATAATCATGAGTTTACTTAACCACTGAAGCTTCTAGGTCGCTACAATAAATCTTAGAAAAAGTCATCTTTGATGTGACATAAACTGAGATTTGCCGTATAGCACAAATGTCGAAATGACATGACAAAAGTAGATAGCAAGTTATACTAAAATGGTATTACTTGTCAAAACATGTTGAAAGAAGAGTTGAGCATTTCTCTTTTAGAAGCTTAAACTTCCTAAGAGAAGCTTCACATTGCCTTTAAAATGAGGACTTCACCAACAATATTTTCATTCAATCTTATCCTATTCTCTCTACTCCTCTTCATACTTACTCTCTTATCACCTCTTACCCGTATCAAATAATTGATTCTCACGTCAGAGGCTGATCACAGAAGACCCCCTCCTACAGTGAAACTAACCGATCGTTCTATTTTATTTTTTAGTAGTTTAGAAAACTCTATTATTGTCATACTCTTGACTTATCATATCCTCATTGTCGCTATACTCGTTATAACAATAGGGGTTGGAAAGTTCGTTTTGGTGTTGACTACTTTGGTGAAAAACACATCTCTCTATAATCATAATCTTAAAAATAAATCAAAAAATAATAAATTAAAACCACACCCGCATGTCTTAAAAACATTTTCGATCCTCCACACCTAAATTAAAATAAAAATAAAACCTTTCAACCCCTCTTCTTCTTATTATTATTATTCCGCCGTAAACCCCAAAACCCTCGCCGGAAAATGCTCTCCATCTCTCCGGCCACCACCACCACTCCCACCACCCACCACCACCACCACCACCACCACCACCTCCACTCCACCCACCACCTAACCCCTCACCGCCTCCAACCACCACCACCCCACCGCCGCACCCCAACCCTCCGCCTCCACCGCACCCAAACCTCCGCCATCGACGCCGCCCAACCCTTCGACTACGAATCCAAACTCAACACCCACTTCACCAAATCCAAAACCCTCAAAATCGCCATCGTTGGCTTCGGCAATTTCGGCCAATTCTTAGCCAAAACCCTCGTCCGTCAAGGCCACACTGTTCTCGCTTATTCAAGATCCGATTACTCAAAACCAGCCCGTGATCTCGGTGTCACCTTCTTCACTAACCCAGATGACCTCTGTGAAGAACACCCAGAAGTCATATTATTATGCACTTCAATATTATCCACCGATAAAGTCTTAAAGTCTCTACCTTTACAACGATTAAAACGAAGCACTTTGTTCGTCGACGTGTTGTCGGTTAAAGAATTCGCGAAGGATTTGTTCTTGCAAACGTTACCGGCGGAATTCGATATATTATGTACCCACCCGATGTTCGGGCCGGAGAGCGGGAAGGACGGGTGGACCGGGTTACCGTTTGTGTATGATAAGGTTCGGATTGGGAACGAGGAGAGTAGAGTTTCGAGGTGTGAGAAGTTTTTGGACGCGTTTGCGAGGGAAGGGTGTGTGATGCGGGAGATGACGTGTGCGGAGCACGATATGCACGCGGCGGAGTCGCAGTTTATAACGCATACGGTCGGGCGGGTGTTGGAGAAGCTGGGGTTGGATAGTACGCCGATTAATACGAAGGGGTATGAGCGGTTGTTGGATTTGGTGGAGAATACGTCGAGTGATAGTTTCGAGTTGTATTATGGGTTGTTTATGTATAATAAGAATGCGATGGAGCAGTTGGAGCGGTTGGATTTGGCGTTTGAGGCGTTGAAGAAGGAGTTGTTTGGGCATTTGCATGATGTGTTGAGGAAGCAGTTGTTTGGGAAGCGGGAACGGGCGGTTGGGATTTTGCAGCAGCCGCCGGCGTTGTCGAAGTTGCCATCTAATGGGAATGGGGGGTTTGTGTTGCCACCGGGTTCGACGGATTTGAAATGGGGTTCTGGTACTAGTTGATGGTATGTTTATCTTACTGTTTCTTTTTCTTGTTAATCTAGTTGTTGTGTAATATGCATTGATAGTCTTTATGTAGTGCAATATGTATGTTAATGAGCCTTTTTTTGGTGAGTATTAGCAATAAGAAAGTTCAAATATTTGGTGATTTGTGAAATGCCTAAAATACCCTTTGCGTTAAAGAAAACGAAGGAATCTTGTGTGTTGAAACTGAAGCTTCGGATTAATATTTAGTATTGATAATTGATAAGGGTGGCAATTCTTGATATGACAGAAAATAAATCTGGTTTTGGGTTGTCATAGATAAGCTGTTTAGTAAAGATGTTGTGTTCGGGTTAATCTGTTTAAGTGGTTTAATTATAGGGTTTGTGTTCGGATTGACATGTTTAACCCGTTTAATTAAGAAGGTTGACAGTTTATGACTGTCAGACTGTGTAACTAGTTTGTAACAAATGGCCAAACCGTTTGTTCTGTTTAGATAGATGGGTTAATTGGGCTGTGCTCGGGTTACACAAATTTTAATGTGTCAAGGTTAGGACTGGTGTCTTTTGCACAAACGAATATATTGGTTTTGATTTTCAGATATTACAGGTTGTATCTTATTTGGCATGTTTAACCTGTTTACTTAAACGGTTTGTGTGTGGATCGGCATGTTTAACCCGTTCAACTCATTTGTTGCAAACCGGCAACCTGTTTAACAAGTTTACAATTTGATTACTTCCCTTTTCTGACTCGTCAATCTGGTTACAACATGCCAACCTGTTTGACCCGTTAAGATAAATGAATTAAACTAGTCGTGTTTAGGTTACACAAATTTAGGTGTGTCCAAGTTAGGGTTGATGTCCTTGACAGTTGACACAAATATATATATATGGGTCATGGTTGAATTCAATGATTCAACCCTACTCGTTACCCCACTGACCGACACGATTAACATTCTATATTAATAGGGATATTTATCTTTAAATTCTTTGTTAAGTAGGATATTATGCTATTTTATCAGATAATGGATGTTTTATTTATGTAACTTACATTTACTAATGTTTGTATTGTTATGTCTTATGAAGGCTTAGAGCTGTTATGCTGTGCTATATGTAACATGTCAGCTTATGAGGCAGGGGATATGCTAAAGGCATCACCATGTTTCTTCACTTGTATGATGCTGTAATTTTTGGTCTTTAGTTATTTATTTATTTATTGTATTTTGAGTTGTGGTGGTATTTTGTTTAGAAGAATTTGCAATTGCAGTAGCAGGTAGTGTTAACCTAAACCATTTCTTTTAATGATGTGCTTATTCATAAACCTGGAAATCAATAATGAGATTGTTTTTATATAGCTCCATACTTCTTTTTGAATTTAGATATGGGCTTCTGTTGATGATACTAGTGTTTAGAGGTGGTCAAACCGGGTTTTTTTCTAGAACCGGGTAGGAACCCGTTTCGGGTTTGGTCAACAAATGTCAAGAACTGAGTTGGGTAGGAACTGGTTTCAGGTATGTTCTGGTTTTTGACCGGATCTTAACGGTTTTGCCCGGGTTGGGTCCTGGTTTTGACCAGGGAGAGTTGGAACCGGTTTTAGGGAGAAACTCAAATATGGTTTGTACCTGTGGGTCGGGTAGAAGCGGGCTGGTTTCGGGTAGGGTTCGATCCCGGGTACAGGTTCAGGGAAAAATCCAATACCAGGTCGTACCCGCGGGTCGGGTACGGGTAGGAACCGATTCTGGGTCGGGTCGAGTCTGGAACGAGGTATTTTATGCACCTCTAGCTAATTGTACACATACTATACCTCCGAATATTCTGTCCCCGTGGTTTATACATATTTGTGTTCAAATATTCAAAAATCTATTTTTGAATTATGGAGATTTGATACAATAACAACTATAATTCTATGAACACTTGATGTCTTTATATCCAACCATAAAAAAAACTCAACACATCATAAGTTCTGATAAGGAGCTTATTCAAGTTGAACAAGGCTCAAACTTTGACATAACTTAAGTTATGAGTGGATCTATGGGGCTCATGACCAGTGGACGAAAATGTCTTGGCAAGAGGGATCATGTGCGAACCTCTCGGCTGCCATACCCAAAATTCTACCATTTAGGGGCTAATTTTGTCAATCAAGTGTTATCCTACTATTTTGCAAGCTTTAAATCCTTTCCGTATTTATCTCCTCTACTCACAACTACAAAAATTTGAAAATGAATATGGCGGAACAATAATATTACATAAAAATCACTACATATTCTATCTTCTCCACTTTTAACACGCTAAACCACTCCCTACATTATAAAAACTCCACTCACAAAAAAAATAAAATTTAGGACATGATAAATGTCCCGCATGCTCTATTACACGGAGTAATGTAGTTCGCTTGTATCTATATCGAGCCCCTTAAGGTCCACCAGTGAATCTATGTGGCCCTTCATAGTAAACATCTCCAGAAGTCTGTACATTACAAGGTTTTAAACACTATGAGCGATTCGAGTAGGTTATTATAAATAATCACGCAATAATGGAGGCTAAGCGAAGCATTTAATTATGAATGAACTTACGACATATATCTCCCACTTGTTGTAAACGCCTCATTATGAATTGCAGGGATATACTTCTCATACTCCTCCAACATTGTTAGCACCTTTGATTCACAATCCACATCATCAACCATTTCAATACAAGAGTTTGCAATGTGACTCAACAACATTTTTCCTCGTTGAAGCAAGAAATCATCGATCTTTTGGACTTCGTGTTCATAGAAGATTAGTCTTCCCGTCAGCACCTCAGCGAGTACAACTGTAAACCAATAGAGATTGGTCTGCAGTGCAAGGGGCTCTGACAGAATGATCATTATTCCGACGAATGCAATTACATAAACACATGACAAGCTAAAATAATTATTCAAAATGAAGTAACTTACTAAACCCAAGAAAATAAGCATGATCATGAAGACTATCATTGTTGTTCGGTAAAATAACCATGTACTAATTTCGTTATGTCGTAATCTGAAAGCTTTGCGGTAAAATCCTGCAAAATTTTGGTGTAGAGGTAGGGTATGAAACCCACCATGCGACTAAGTATCACCAAATATAGACGCTGGACAGAACACCAAGCGCCACAACAGCGCCATCGTGGGGCGTAATACATGGCGCGGAGAGTGTAGTCCAATATTCCCTCTCCTGATACCTCGGGAACAGTAAGGCAGAGGTCCCACCAGCATGGGACAAAAAGATGGTGACCCACATAGGGATAAACACCAAACCAATGGGGATTAGACAACACATAAAGGACGGTACAAAACAGTACAACCACGTCCTTGTCAAAAGGCCATGATGCCACCAACTTCTACCAACCACCACGACCGCACGAATGGAGAATGTTATTGGTGGAAAACCTGACAAGGTGGCTGGTCATACTCTCTCTCCTCCGGCTATAAATACCAGTAAACCTCCAAATGGTAAAGGATATACTTTCTCCTCTTATTACTATCATTACACTACTCCGTACTATCAAGTACTGATTCTCACGCCGGAGGGTGGTTACGAGAGAATCCCCCCCATTCCTCGTAACGAGCTCACGGTGTTTTGTTTTGCAGGTTGCACTTGTCTGCGCCAAGAAGGTTTTATAACCCCCCGTGTAGGATACGTAACCATCACCCTCGGACTAACGTGTTAGACCTTGAGGGGTGGATCCGTGTTTCATCATTGGCGCCATCCGTGCATATAGCTAGAACTGTAACTTACTCCGTTCTTGACTCAGATGAGTGGCAAGACAACACCGAAGGAGGTTGGCCAAAAAGCCAACCTAGAAGGGAACATAGAAAATCTGGACGTAGAGGAGGCGGGGGGAGGTCTTTTAAATACCTCCACCATTCACCCTACCGTCACGGATAAACTAAAAAAAATACACGTTCCAAAACAACCATGCCGCCAGACATCATGGCGTGGCTCGAGGCTGAACAACCAAAGCTAAGAGACAAAGTACAAGAAAAAATGGCGTCCGTTGTGAAACCTAGATCACTGTTTGATACAGCTTCTAGTAGCAATGAGGATGACGAATCTGAAGAGAACTCAACACCAGCTCGTGCGAAAACACCTTTCGCTAAAACATCTCCTGATAAGCAAAACAGCAAAGCAGGAGACAAGTCACAACGATCAAATCTGAAAGCAGACTCACGCCTAGATGACCCAGACTATGAAGAAAGCTGGAAAGAGCCAGACACCAAAAAGTTAGTGAAATACCATCCAGAAGCAGCGGTTGATTTTTCCAAGCCATACCGACCAACAACATCGCCGGGAAAGTCAAAGTTCGTAGCAAGAATAGCCGAAGCAGAGCTACCAGAAAACCCAAAAATCCTGCCAACGGTGGGTCAATATGATGGTATCTCAGATCCAGATGACCACTTGAAAACCTTCACAGCCGCGGTTCTAGTGTCAGGGTGGACTATGCCGTTATGGTGCCACATCTTTACGCTAACCCTGGTGGGAGCCGCTAGAGCATGGTTCGAAAGGTTTCCATATGGCCAAATTACGAGCTGGGAAGACCTAGCGAAAAAATTCACCCAACAGTTTAGCCAACAACGGCGACACATCAGTGACCCGCGCGGACATTTTGAATGTCGTTAGAAAAGATAGCGAGACACTCGAAGACTTCATCACAAGATTTAACAAAGAAGGCCTGAATATCGGCGGCGTAAGTGACGAACTTCTGCGGGCAGCCTTTCGCCAAAACGTAAAATGTGACGATCTTATACGTAACCTTACGGGCAGAGATGGCATGCCGCAGCGATGAGATGATGTTATGACCGGCCAAAAGGTACGCACGAATGGAAAAAAGCTTGGGAAAATAACTGGCAAAAATTGAGGCCAGAAATGACATTAATAGGGCCCGCCAGGGAAAAAGAATGTCTTCCGTATGGTCAAGGTTGAACAGCGACAGAGAGTCTACCTTCGACCCATCCAAAACAAGACAAAAGGTCAGTCGAGTACACCCCAGTCAAACACATCCAGATGGACTCCGCTGACAAGAAGCCCAGCCCATATAATGTACAACGAAGGGATCCAACTAAAAAAACCGGCACCAGTTAAACAGGGCCAGGCACAGATATGAGAAGCTATTGCGACTTTCATGAGCAATATGGTCATTCAACAAACCAGTGTACGAACTTGAAAGACGCGATCGAAGAATGCGTCAAAAATGGCAAGTTAGATCACCTCGTCAAAAACATACGAGGAAAGTATAGACATCCACCCCCAAGAGATGGTGGAAGACCAGAAAAGAAGATCAAGGACCTACACGCCAACATGATCTCGAGCAATGTTCAACACAAGAAGAGAAAAACAGACTGGGCGCCATGGAAGGAAGAACAAGTTATTTTCCCAAGAGTAAGAGGAGGGGCAATCAAGAAGGCTCCATTAGTAATCACAACCGTCTTCAGAAATTACAGGACGCCGCGCTTCTTTGTTGACACGGGGCAACGTCTAACATCATGTATCGCTAGTGTTTCGACTTGGTGGACGAAAAAGACAAACGTCGGTTGACAGCAGTCAACGCCCCAATCTCGGGATTCAACCAAAGCATTGCATACCCACTAGGGCAGCTAACATTCCCAGTTGAGATGAGCGATGGGCTCCATTCGCGAACGGAAGATGTCGACTTCCTAGTAATGGAGACCCCCCACCCACAATATGATATAATATTGGGAAGAGAAGCCATCGGTGACTTCAACGCTACCCCGCCATCTCTGAGGAGACACGGGCGACACTCAAAAACCTGTTGGTCAAGAACATTGATGTCTTCGCATGGACACCTGCGGATATGACAGGGGTCTCGAGAAGCAAAGCGGAACACGAGTTAAAGGTTAATCAGACCTTCGTTCCAGTAGTACAGAAGCGAAGAAAAATGGGACCAGAACAAGCAAAAGCATGTGATGAACAAGTTCAGCAATTGATCGATGAGGGTATAATCAGGGAAATCCAATACCAAACATGGGTAGCCAACCCGGTAATGGTACCCAAGGCAAATGGCCAATGGCGCATGTGTATAGACTTCAAAGATCTAAACAAAGCCTGCCCAAAAGATTGCTATCCGCTGCCTGAGATCGACCTTAAAGTAGACACGCTTGTACCATTTCAGTTCAAATGCTTTTTAGACGCGTACAAAGGGTATCACCAGATCCACATGGCGGCAAAAGACCAAGATAAAACGGCGTTCAGAACGAACAGCGGAACGTATTGTTACAAAATGATGCAATTTGGTCTTAAGAATGCTGGGTCCACATACCAAAGGCTGATGGATAGAGAGTTCAAATCTCAGATTGGAAGAAATTTGGAAGTTTATATGGATGACTTGGTCATCAAAAGCATGACGGAAGGAGCCATGTTGAAGGATATCGACGAAACATTCAGAACTCTAAGGTCAATTAGCATGAAGCTTAACCCAGGAAAGTGCTCATTCGGCATGGAAGAAGGCAAGTTCCCGGGGGTAATTGTGATGAACGGTGGCTTCAAAGCCAACCCAGAAAAATTGGAAGCCGTGTGGAAAATGCCGTCACCAAAAACAATTAAGCAGGTGCAAACGCTGAATGGCAGATTAGTTGCACTGAATAGATATTTATCTAGTCATGCAGAAAAATCATTCCCGTTCGTCTCGACCCTAAGAAATTGCCTCAAGAAATCTCAATTCCGATGGACGGACGAAGCGGAAGCGGCATTCCAAAAAATTAAGTCACGCTTGGAAGAATTACCAACGCTTACAGCTCCCAAAGCTGGAGAACCGCTAATAGTATACATAGCAGCGTCAGATAGAACAGTCAGTGCAGTCTTGATGGTGGAAAGAAATGGCGTTCAAACGCCTATTTATTACATAAGCCACACTCTAGCTGACGCAGAAACAAGGTACTCTACCTTGGAAAAGTTGGTCCTATCCCTGGTCCAGACAGCACGACGATTGAGAAGATACTTCCAAGGCCATCCGATACATGTTCTCACCAACTTTCGATTACAAAATGTGCTAAGCAGGCCAGAACTGTCTGGAAGACTCGCAAAATGGGCGATAGAATTGGGAGAACATGCCATCGAATACAAACCGAGGCCAGCAATTAAAGGCCAGGTGTTGGCTGACTTCATCGCAGAAATCCCTCAAGAAAAGGAGGAAGAATGTAAAAAAGAGATCGAAACCCCGGTGGATCAAATGAAGGATGAAGTCTTGAAGATGTTCACAGATCGAGCTTCCAACGATGAAGGCGCCGGAGCGGGCCTAAAGATAACAAACCCAGAAGGGCAACATTTCACGTACACACTACGCCTAGAATTCAAAAGCACAAACAATGAGGCGGAGTATGAAGCATTGTTGGCAGCACTGCGAATAGCTAAAAGGCTAGGGGCACGCCACTTGGAAGCGCACGTTGATTCCATGTTAGTGGCGAACCAAATAGAAGGATCATACGATGGAAGAGACGATAAGATGGCGTCTTATTTGACGCAAGCTAAAACGTTAATGACAACTTTTGCCACATGCAAAGTGAAACACATCAAGAGAAGCGAGAACAAACAGGCTGACGCCTTAAGCAAGCTTGCAGCCGTCGGTTTTGAACACCTAGCAAAAGACGTCCGCATCGAGGTCCTAGCAACACCTTCAATAATGAACAAGAAAATTCTAGTCTGTTCAGAAGCAGAGGAAAGTTGGATGACACCAATCATCAACTAACTCACAAAAGGTATCCTACCAGAAAAGAAAGCAGAGGCGCGAAAGGTTCGTCACAAAGCGCTGAACTATACAATTCAAGACAACATTCTTTATAGGCGATCGTACCTAGGACCACTCCTCAGGTGCGTGGACCCACAAGACGCAAATTACTTGCTCAGAGAAATTCATGAAGGAATATGTGGTGTACACGCAGGACCAAGAATGGTGGTCACGAAAGTCATGAAAACAGGGTACTATTGGCCAGGCATGCATGTGGACGCCGAAAAAGAATTGAGAAAATGCAACGCTTGTCAACGCCACGCGCCAAACACGCTACGCCCAAAGAACGCCATGATACCGGTAACAGCCTCATGGCCATTCCAGAAATGGGAGATTGATATAACTGGACCTTTTCCAGAGGCGCTGGTTCGGGTGAAAATTTTGATTGTGGCAATCGATTACTTCACAAAATGGATTGAAGCAAAGCCGGTCGCGACAATCAACGCAGCCAGCATCAAAAAGTTCATTTGGGAATTCGTAATTTGTCGTTTTGGATTACCCATGAATTTGGTCAGTGATAATGGAACACAGTTTGCTGACAAACACATCCAAAACTGGTTGAAAGAGCTCAATGTCAAGCAGACATTCACCTCTGTCGCTCATCCGCAAGGAAATGGCGAAGTGGAACGCGCCAACAGCATAATCGTGGGCGGGATAAAGAAAAGGTTAGCAAACCACAAATCAGGATGGGTAGATCAATTACCTCATGTACTATGGGCCATAAGAACGCAAAGAAACACAAGTAATGCGGAAACACCATTCAGCCTAACATATGGTACTGAGGCAATGATCCCCGCCGAAGTCGGTGTTCCTTCTCCAAGAATCGCATTACCAAAGGACAATGATGCGGAAAGGCGGTTAGATTTAATGCTTCTAGAAGAACGTCGAGAGTTGGCCGCGATAAGAGAACAAAATTACAAGCGCCAGCTGGAAAAGTATTACAACACCAAGTTGAAGATATGTGAGTTCAACGCCGGAGATTACGTCCTTCGCAACAACGAGGCATTAAGAGCGCATGCACAAGGAAAATTGGCGCCGTCATGGGAAGGCCCGTATCAAATTAACAAAGTATTGGGAAAAGGCGCCTACACGCTGATGCATCTCGATGGGTTAGCGATTCCTAGAACATGGAACGCAGTACAATTGCGAAAGTGTTATATGTAAATCGATTTCAACTGTAAAAATGGGCCAAGGGTCAATTTTGAATGGAAAAGATACTCCGCATTTCACAAAATAAACATCCATTTCATTTATATACATGGAAATTACAAGCAAGCACATATGCCCCCCCACACAAAAAAAAAAAGCAAAATACAAGCCAAGATGACATAGCCTAATCTACATCGTTGATACTCTTCCCAGAGTCAACGGCAACGCTATCTTCTTGACTACCGGCAGGAGCGGCGGAAGGCCCAGCTTGCGAGGGTTCAAGCAAGTTCCTCAACAGCTGCACGCCATTTTCTTCCTTCGCAAACTCAGCAACTTGCGAAAGAATAGGGAACGTAAGGGAATCATATTCTGTCTCGGGGGCAGTATACTCCTTGTCCACATCTACGGCGTGAAGAGCGTAGGCTTCAAGCGGAAGGTTCTCACGCATATGCGTAAGGGCTTCTTGGAAACCAGCCTCGTGGCCAAGCCGTTGGGAAGCATTGACAACGACTCCAACACAGCGCGTCAAATCATCATCGCTAATGATGAGTTGGGCAACCTACATAAAAAACAACAGTCAGTAGGATAAACAAAAAAAAAATAAGACGAAGGAGACAAAGGTAATACCTTGCGAATGGCATGCTTCAACAACCAGTCACGGTTAGCGGCAGCGGCAACAAGTTCAGAAGTCAAAACTTTAATGGCTTCCTCATTGGAAGCCAATGTGTCAGCCAGCTTGCCATCATACGCCTTCCTCAATGTAGCTTCCACCTCCAACTCTTCAATTCGCTTACGGAATGAAGCGTTTTCACTCTCGAGTCGGGCGGAAGCCTCCTTCGCAGCAAGGGCGCGACTGCGTGCCTCTGCAAGATCAGCATTGGACTTCTTGCACGCAGTCTCAAAGTCCTTATAATGGGCAGCGCGCTCGCGGGCAGACTCTTTAAGGTCAGCCTCGGCCTTCGCCAGTTTCGCCTCAACAGCGCTTAACGCCTGGCGATGATCAGACGACTGTTGACCGGCTTTCCAAACGCCAGCCTCGGCTTCCTTCACCATTTGTTCCATCTCTCTCATACGAGCACCAGCTTCAATCTTGTCCTCATGAAGGGCACGGTTCTCGCGAAGCAACTCCGCGAAACAAGAAAAAGCCTGGACTTGGTGAAAAGCGGTGTCAGAGTACAGAGTACTCCGAGGCTGGATCTTACGAGCAATGCGCTCACCAGGAGGAACAACATACTCCAAATATTCAGAGCAAGTGGCTGGATACTCAAAGTTAGCGCCACAGTTAATGGTCCAGCGAGGGCGGAAAATTTGGTTCGCCTCCATAAAATCCTGGGGGTCCATATCTACGTCAAGAACGCCCCCACTCAAACATCCGCTAAAGCCACCGCTGCTGCTACCTTGGAGTTCAAAAAATTTACCCTGTACCGTCGCACCAAGTTTAAATGGTGGCAACGGCACAACCTCATCACCATCAAGAATAAAACCCTTGTCTGGTGAGGACTGTCTTGATTTCAAGAAATCAGCAACAGAAAGGCTTGCTGATTCAAGACTAACCATGGGCGATTCGTCCACAATCGCCTTCATCGGTTGAGTAGACGAAGCTGGCGGTGAGACAACCGGAATTGGCCCAGTTGACTCACGGACAGTCCTCACAATGGTTTCGGCCTCAGACGGGTCAACCACACCCGTCATCATCGGCAAAGTCAGCATATGTATAGTAGGCCCAGCCTCCGACAAGCTGCCAACACTTGTCATCACCGGCAAACTGGCAAACAGGGCCGCCTGAGAGGAAGTAACGCCAGAAGTGGCGGGAGAAACAGTTGATGAAGAAATTGCCAACACGCCTGTAATAAGCAAAAACGATTTTCAGAGGAGACTAAATTCTAATCAAAAAGAGAGAAAATCATACCTGGAGATTTAACAAGGCTACGCTTGACAAACCCGCCAAGACTAGGTCTCTTGAAGACGCAGGGCGTCTCTTCATCATCTTCATTAATCACTGGGGTGGGTCCCGAATGGTGTGGAATAGCGAACGCCCCACCCAGTGAAGAGGAGGAAGAGGAAGATGGACCGGTAGATACGAAACTCGTATCCACAACGGTCCCAGAAGCTGCAGCTGCAGAAAATACATCAGTAGCCACCAAAATTGGAGTGGCACCCGATGTAGACTGCGTCGACCCAACAACCACAGGCTGTGAAGCTGTTGGCGAGGAGAAGCCAACAGAAGCCTGTGCGGAGGTGGTTAGGTGAGACGCCATGCTGGCACTCACACCGAGTGCTTCAAGCAATGATGCCGATGAAGGCGCCGGTTCCTAAAAAGGAACATGGGAAATCATGACGAAATCGTCATCATCATCCACGGCGTCTCTTACGGCGGCGTCTATCGGAGACGCAACCGTCTCCCCAGCACCGCGTTGTACGCTCCTACTACTGCACTTAGGAAGGCGCACAACGTTAGATCTTCTACCTGTAAAAGAAAACGAGAAGTTAGCAAGATGGACAAATAGATAACACAATGAAAATAATTGAACCTACCACTCTGAAAAGCAACAGAGTTAGGAGGTGGCAGCGGTCGCGAGGCAGGTGATCGCCCCATAGGAAGAGGAAACACAAAGTTTCGAGCGGTCCGAGTAAGGATTGGCTCCTCACGGGGACCTAACTCCCTCCGCCCCAACATTTTGACGCCATCAGGCGCAGGCTACAGAAGGAGCATACGGTCGTCCACCTCTGAAAGAAAACCAAGTTAAAACATCGCAGAAACAATTCACACTTGGGAACAAAAAATAAAACTGATGCTAACCTTGACCGCCGTTAAGAATAGTAGGCACAAATGCCGCATCATCCCAAATTCGGCTCATGTCGAATAACACCAGCGCGCGCTCCTTATACTGACGGAGTGGAGAGAGGCTAGCCTTCAGAGTGTTATACCAGTCAGAACCGGTATAAAGAGCCACTTTCGGCTCAGGAAGCTCCTTCACATCCATAAAAAACATGGGATGTGGAACCACACGCGCAGAGACGTAGAAGAACACACTCTTCCACTCGTGCAAACTCGATGGTGCATCTAAGGCAATAGCCTTCTGGACGAGTATGCAAGTTGTACCACCCATGGGTGAAACACCATCGGTAGAAAGCACATAACCGGTCAGCCGTCGGTGTAATACCGAGGCAATGACAGGTATATTCGAAATGGCGAAGACGAGCCATTCCGAATGGATGAATCTGGCTGAGATGCAGCCCAAACACATCCAGAACGTCCACCAAACACCGGGTAAGGGGCAATCGGAAATTACCCAGAAAGAAGTACTCCCGGTATACGGCAATCTTGCAGGTGGGAGCCTCACGAGCTGTCTTGCCGGAGGCAGGCAACTCAGGCTCATACTCAGGGCCTATTTTGTAGAACCTGACTACATTATTGAAGTCATCGGCAGACATACGACAGCCGACGAACTCCATGCTATTATTCTTCTTGCTTTTAGAGGTTTGGGAAGATTCAGCCATAAAACAAAGAAGGCTTAGAGGAAAGGAAACAGTGAAAAATGATGCTTAAATGGTGTAACCCCCTATTTATACTAACCGCAGTTAATGAAGGAGGAGGGATACAAAAAGGATGTTTAACACGTGGTCCAATCAGGAAACTCCACGATAATAGGGCGACAGAAGATATGTGTTACAGCTCGGCGCGTCACCGGGATTCTCGCCCACTCGCCTGACACAGGCAGAAAGCCTGCAGGGTAGAACAACCGTCGTCAAACTGTCACGTCCAGCAGCCACTTCACTGACTTGCATTTAATTCACCCATCAACGCCAAAACCATACGTTATCCATATAGAAGGAAACAAAGAAGGTAAGTGTTGGCCAACAAAGGCTCCGCCAAGGGATGATTTAAACTAAATCACCCGCCAAACAAGGCTCCGCCAAGGGATGATTCAAACTAAATCACTCGCCAAACAAGGCTCCGCCAAGGGATGATTTAAACTAAATCACCCGCCAAACAAGGCTCCGCCAAGGGAGATTTAAACTAAATCACTCGCCAAACAAGGCTCCGCCAAGGGATGATTCAAACTAAATTACCTTTCGAACAAGACTCCGCCAAAGGATGATTCAAACTAAATCACCCGCCAAACAAGGCTCCGTCAAAGGATGACTTAAACTAAATCATCCACCAAACAGGTTTCGCTACCCGCCAGTATAGGCCATACCGCGGGATAACTTAACATAATATAATCATAAAATTGTGATTGCAACCAATAAAGTCACCCACCAAATGTGGAGTTATCCGCAAAGGGAAAATCAAATCAATAACAAAAGTCAGTGAAAGACATCGTATAACCAAAAGCCCATGATAAGTTTACAGCCCCCACTTCTTGATTGAAGGACGACTATGGACTAGGTGGACTTGTAGAGGTAGGGTATGAAACCCACCATGCGACTAAGTATCACCAACTATAGACGCTGGACAGAACACCAAGCGCCACAACAGCGCCATCGCGGGGCGTAATACATGGCGCAGAGAGTGTAGTCCAATATTCCCTCTCCTGATACCTCGGGAACAGTAAGGCAGAGGTCGCACCAGCATGGGACAAAAAGATGGTGACCCACATAGGGATAAACACCAAACCAATGGGGATTAGACAACACATAAAGGACGGTACAAAACAGTACAACCACGTCCTTGTCAAAAGGCCATGATGCCCACCAACTTCTACCAACCACCACGACCACACGAATGGAGAATGTTATTGATGGAAAACCTGACAAGGTGGTTGGTCACACACTCTCTCCTCCGGCTATAAATACCAGTAAACCTCCAAATGGTAAAGGATATACTTTCTCCACTTATTACTATCATTACACTACTCCGTACTATCAAGCACTGATTCTCACGCCGGAGGGTGGTTACGAGAGAATCCCCCCATTCCTCATAACGAGCTCACGGTGTTTTGTTTTGCAGGTTGCACTTGTCTGCGCCAAGAAGGTTTTATAACCCCCCGTGTAGAATACGTAACCATCACCTTCGGACTAACGTGTTAGACCTTGAGGGGTGGATCCGTGTTTCTTCATTTGGTTCATGAATACATCATGTATAAATCACAGGGAAACAATCTAGTTTTAAATGCACATAAGAACAAAGCTCAGATTATACGTCATCAAGCAATATCTTATTTCTATGAAGCGGATACTCACAAATCTTTCCTTTGCGATAAGGGTTTACTCCTACTTCATCTTGAGTCCTGTGCAAAAAAACAATCCCTCGTGCAATCCCGACTACTATTTTTACCTTTATAACCAACGGAAGTTCTGCTATAGCCCCTATTATACAAGAAAATTAAACAATACTCAACTAAGAGTTGCATATTTTTCAGTTTTGATTTGTTTAAGGGATTTTAAGTTATGCAACTTACCATTCGACATGAGATACTTCAAGTTTCCATTGCTCATGAATTCATATGCAAGAAAGAGTTGTTCACCTTCCAAGCAGTATCCTATGAGTTTAACAAGGTTGGGGTGACAAAACTCTTTCAGCATATCTGGATCAAACTGTGTTCAATAGTGATGTGTTACATGAAAGAGAGACTTATTTTGATACGCTTAAAATTGAAAATACTTTCACTCTTAGAAGACTTACAATTTTGTAGCTATTAAGTCTCTTAATCGCAATCGGTAATCCAGTATCATGCATACACGGTGCATATGTCATTTTATCGACCCAGCCTTTGTAAACCGCTCCATGAATGCCCTTGCCTAAGTGCATGTCATTTCCGAAGTACCTTGAAGCACATTTCAATTCATCATATGTGAATATTTTCAGATCTCTACCCAATAGATCAGCATTCTGATGAGTCATTTCACCATGATCTCTTCCATCCTTGTTAGTTGAAGAACCTGTTCTTTGGTCTTAACGAAAAAACAGAGAGTTAATAATATAACTAAAGACAGCAAGTGGCATGCGTATCTCATGGTTACAAATCATTGTTACTTATGAAACGACACATAAAACGAAATGAATAAAATTCCAGGCAAGTTTTTCAAATAGCTCGTGGCTCACTTGAAAAAGAAACACTCATTTAGAATTGGCTCGCTTTTAAAAGAGCCGAGCTCGAGCCAATGTAAGCTCACTCGTTGGCTTGCTCATTTGATTCGTTTAAGTTAAAAAGCTATTTTATAAATAAAACCACACAAGCTGGTCCATGAGCCCACTTGATACCATCTAATATTAAATTTTAATATTACCTAGAATTAATAAGTATTAGTTTTAAAGCGAGCTGGCTTGATGAGCCAGCTAAGCCGGCACGTTTAACATGGAGCCCGAGCTAAAGCTGGTTTGGCTCATAAAAATTTTGTGCATACCGAATGCCAAGAGCCTAATTAAGACTACGACTATTAATTAACACACAACACTCATGAACAGGTTGGGCATACCAGAACTTTTTTTGGTCATGGAAGGAAGATACTTATGAATCTTCCAAGTAAACCCTATCGCCGTGCCTATTGAATTCACAAAATTGTCATTTTTTTGTTGTAGCTCCAGTATAGCTTGAAGTGACGCCACAACCATTGTCATGGTAGGACGTTCTTTCGGAACTCTAAGCAAACAATGATATGCAATTTGCGCAAAGCGTTTTAAACATTTTGGAAAAATTGTCCCCTTGATACTGGGATCAACCATTTGATCTAATTTTCGTTCTTTCACACATTTTTGAGCCCACCTTACCAAACTACATGCCTCACCATGCCGATGTGACTGGAAGCCTCCTGGATAGCAATTCAAACAATACGACCCCAAAAGCAAACACATCCGTTTTCCTCGTCAATCTTCTGGTATAGAAATACTCTGGATCCAAATAGCCGAACGTACCCTTTACACTTGCATCAATGTAAGACGATGATTGATTAGTTGGGCCTATTTTGGATAACCCAAATTCCGATATCAAAGCCTCACACTTTTCATCCAAAAGAATGTTCGAGCTTTTAACATCATGGTGTATGATTCCGTCTCGTGTCCCAACACATGTGTGAAGATAGTCTAATCCACGTCCACCACCTATCGCAATCCTTAGTCTCTGAACCCAATTTAAAGGAGTCTCGGTTTCATGTAGATGATGGTAGAGGGTTCCATTAGGCATATATTCATAAACAAGAATCATTTCCTTGTTATCATCGCAGTAACCAATAAGAGAAACCAGGTGACAGTTACGCAACTTAGAAAGTGTCTCGATTTCGGCCCTGAACTCAAGTTCCCCTTGTTTGGACATAGAATCTAAACGTTTGATGGCTACAACAAGACCACCTTTTTCACTAGAAAGTTTACCTTTGTAGACCTTTCCGAATCCTCCCTGTCCGATGACAAGTTCATCAGCAAAGTTTTTTGTTGCAGATTGAATATCTGCTAGAGAAAAAGGACGACACGGATGTGGTGATAACATGATTTTGGTTGGTTATTGAGATTTTTGCACGACTTTCCTTAGAAATAAGGTATTAAGAGCTTGGTTCAGACACAAAGTATCACTTTCAGTTACGTCTTACAATGTCTAGTTTCAACCATGGTAGGTGCTAAGTCTATCTTATCATGTGATGGAGTCAAAACAAAAGAATCATGAGAAGACAAAGTCAAACTCAATAATTGGCATACGAAGACTTTTATCCAATTTTAATTATTGAAGGGTTCTAGGAAGTTCAAACCCATATATTAAACTAATAGTAATAATCCAACACATTATGAAAGAACTTGTTTCTGTATAATTCTTTTGGTCTTCGATCTGGCTTAACATTATCATGAAATTCAATTTCTATTTTAAAAGTTATGCATGTATTTTAGTTCTATTCAAAATGGGTAACGGTTCAGCTTGTTAACTGTTTCTCTATGTTTCGATGTAATAATTACTTTTTAATCATATTTGTAAGTGCTACATTTTAGATACTCCCTCCGTCCCATTATAAGTGTCTTAGTTTGACTTTTCAAGTCTTTCTTTTGCAACCTTGACCGTAAATATTTTTGTTCGTGTCGTATAATACTTGATGAAAATTATATCAATATAAAATACATTTAAAACCCAATCCATTCATATATTTTACATCAAGTATTATATAATACAAACAAAAATATTGTCGGTCAAAGTTAAACCAGAAAAACTTGAAAAATCGAATTAGGACAGTTATAATGGAACGGAGGAAGTATATTTTTAGGATATATGATGTAAGTAATGGCTCAATGAGTGAGAACATATATGACTACTCATTTATTAAAGTTTATATAAAATTAAAAAGTAAATTACATGAATGGACATGTGACTTAGGCCAGCTTTCAGATTTCGTCCCTAACTTTTAAAAGTTGCAATGTTAGTTCCTATCTATCGTTTTCAGTTCCATAAAAGGTCTATGGTAAAGTAAAATGACAGTTATGCTATTTTCAAAAGTTACGATATATGTATTATTAATGATACCGCTATTGCAACTGCTACCACCACCTATGTTGTCAAGATTCCAAGTGCCTTCTTCCATTCTTGGTTTCAAGACTTTTCGCGTATACTCGTTCCTCGTTTAAGTAAATGATTTCATAAAGGTTTAAGTAACTAAGCTAGTCGGGACATGATCGGCTCAGCCAGATTTGCTTCGTGATTTCCTTGTCTTTGGTCCGGACACGAATACGTGA
The DNA here is from genome assembly GCF_021521415.1 of Bidens hawaiensis. NCBI lineage: Eukaryota > Viridiplantae > Streptophyta > Magnoliopsida > Asterales > Asteraceae > Bidens > Bidens hawaiensis. Next base: position 109,414 of record NW_027494001.1, read on the forward strand.
AGTGTTCCATCTTGTCACATCATAAACACTTAATCATGTGAACGATCCTTTTCTTTTTCACATATCCTTCAGTTGGATTTTGACTTATTCCGTGTCCTTTGATTTCTCGTTCCCTCCACGTCCCCATGATCTTGTCGTGCTCTTACCCCGTTCACTTGGTGCATAACTTGACTGACCATGGTTCGAGCACTAGACTTTATGGAACATAAGCTTCTTTGATTCTCAACAATTGAATATTTTCATCCTTTATCTATTATTAATAAGCTTTTAATCTTCCCACCACATAATCGAAACCAATTGTCTTTAAGTCAATGGGCCAGTCAATCGAGGTCACCATATGTATAAATTTTTCTTTGGTAGCCCGTTAAGAAACCTCTTAACTGTTAGGCCTCATTTTGTTTATTCATGTTTTAAGCTTTTGTATTAGATGTAACATGTTATGAATTTATGTAATTTGCATTTTTTAGCTAAATTTGTATTGGGCTTGAGGCCATGAACATGTAATTGCTCAGTTGTGCAAGCCAAAGTGGGCCATAGAAATACCCACATCCTTTTTCAAAGACTCTCCTTTTTCTCTATCTAATTTCTCTCTCTAAAAGTGTGTGTTTATTATTCTTGATCCGAGATCTGGATAGTCTTGGTGATTTCTGCTCACCGAGACTACGTTGATCCGAACTTAGTTGCTTCCTATTCAGGTTTTACTCTACAGTGTTGGTGTTTTGAGCTTGTGCTTGCCTTTTTCGGTGGTTTCTACAAGTTTCAAAGCTTATTTTCATTCAAACGGGCTAAAGTTAAAGTTGATTGATTGAACAATGGCAATTGCGAAAAACTGTTCATCATAACTTAATTTGCATATGGTGTTCTTGCAGGCATTGAATTCGCAGAAATTTTTTTCTCATAATCAAGTTATTCTCGCATAGGAAAAAGCACTATTCTCGCGAGCTTTTTGTTCTCGCAATTAATGATATTCTTGCAATTCGCAAGTGTTGGGATTAATCTCGCAATTGGAAGTATTCTCACAATTCGCAAATAGTTTCTTTGCGAATTACCATACTTAGCAGAATTCAAATTTGTGATCCTTAATCTTGCAAAATCAAGAACAGCTTCCGAAGCAGAATCTTTCTTGAAACATTACTTTCTCATGGACAATATATCGGGTTCAAACAACAAACCACCCAAGTTGGTCGGTTTTGAGAAAATCAACAATTGGAAGTACCGGTTCATGAACTTTGTACAAACACAAGACATAAGAATGATAAGGTCTATCGAAGAGGGTGCTTATCGTCCAAAGATCCAAAACCAAGCCGATGTTGAACTTGAAAAGCCCCTCAATTAATTCACTCTCAAAAACCTTTATCAGTTGATTGTTGATCAGAATACTTTTGGTTACTTGACAATATGCTTGGATAAAAAAGATTACACCAAAGTGTAAAGGAATGCACCACTATCCAAGAACTTTGGGAAGAACTTATCGAAAAATTTGAAGGTAATTTGGACATGAGGGAATGAAGAAAAGAGATGCTAAATGGAGAATTTAACATGTTAAACCACATTCACGGTGAAAGCATCGAATCAATCATTAATATTTTAAAGCATTGAACACAAAATTGAGAAGTCCTGGTATCATCCGAGAAGTAGGTGAGATAAGCAAGAAGCTTCTCAACTCGTTTCCTTACAAATGGAACAACAATGTAACCACGATGAAACACACAAAAGACATGTATAAAACCACTCTTACTGTTTTCATCTTGATCATTCGCTCATTTGCTATGGATGATAAACTCAGGATGTTCAATGATGTGAGCTCTTTTGAATCAAGGGGGTGTTTCCACCAGGACCAAGGCAGGAACAACCTTTTTGAGTCAAGCCTATCCAAGTGTCCATGTTGTTGATGGTATTGAGGGTTTCCATTCAAGTTTTTAGGAAGTGGGTATCACACATGCAACATCTGCAAATCACGTGACCAACCGTGTTTTTAACTATATATTATGTTATATTATATTATATTATAGTGTGCTATATTATATTACATTAAATGACATTAGACTACATTAGAAAAAGGGTTTGTTTTGAGAGAAGTGTGAGAAGGTTTTAGAATAAAGTACACCACGTGAATATTACATTATACGATTTTTAGAAAACTACTAATCTCAACCCACACATAACATATCATACTTTTATAATATTATATTACACATTACGTCATATCACAAACCATAATCACATTTATTTTCAAACTGACTTTGATATAATTTTAATCGAATATTATACCGCTTAATTCTCAAAATTCGCATAGATATATATATTATTATGTAAATTTAAAAATTAAAATATTGCATTACATTATAAAATGGAGAAGCGTGAGATGACTTTAAAATAAATTAGACCATGTAAATATGACACTATATAGTTTTTAAAAACTACTAATTTCAACCACTAAATCTTATAACCAAATGCCTAGATCTATTTTTATGCTTCACGTAAAATTATTGTTTTTTACATTAACTCCACACATATATTGTTTATCATATAATATTATATTATATCATACTTTTATAATATTATATTACATATCATATCATATCACAAACCACAATCAAAACTTTTTTTAAACGATGCTTGGATGAAACTTTAATGAAACATTGTACTGCTTAATTTTAAAATCGTATAGAAATATATTATTATGTAAAGTAAAAATTTAAATATTTTTAAAATAATGATATTTTTCGCATAAATGAGAAAGTAACTTATTAACCCCTATGGTTCAACATAATCATGAAAAAAAGACACTATAAACAAACAAAACCAACTATATTATTTATAGTAAAAGACACATATGAATTGATTCTACCTATGCTATCTACACCTTCAAATGTTATTTATATGACATTTTAAATAAAATTATTTAATCCGACCACATCTATTTCAAGCTACCAACACTCAATGTTGTGAGTGTTCAAGCAAACCAACCAAATCATCTCTCCTAGTTTAATACTACCAACCTGTGTTTTTTGGAAGTCTCTTGAATAAACTGTATAGTTACTATATTTACGTTTATGAGTGTTCAGGCAAACCATAATCACATTTATTTTATGTAATTTTAATCTAACATAACACCGCTTAATTCATAAAAATCACATAGAAATATATTATTATGTAAATTAAAAAATGAAAATATTACATTACATTATAAAAGAGTTCTTTGTGAGAAGTGTGAGAAAACTTTAAAATTAAGTACACCATGTAAATATGAAACTATATGATTTTTAGAAACTACTAATCTCAACCATTAAATCTTATAACCAAGGTCCTATATCAATTCTTATGTTTCTCACAAAATTATCGTTTTTAACATTAACTCTACCAATATATGAATTATCATATAATATCATATTATATCATACTTTTATAATATTATATTACACATCATGTTATATCACAAACCACAATCACAACTATTTTCAAACAATACTTTGACGTAATTAACCAAACATTACTCCGCTTAATTCTTAGAAATCATCTAGAAATATATTATTATGTAAATTAAAAATATTAAAAACGATTATAAAATAATCGTATTTTTCGCATGAATGAGAATAACTTAACCCCTATAGTTCAACATAACCACACAAAAAAAACTGTATAAACAAACAAAACTTACTAATATTATTTATAGTAAAAGACACCTATGAATTAATTCTACCTATGCTATCTACACCTTCGAATGTTATTAATATAACATTTTAAATAAATCATTAAAGCCAAGCACATCTATTTCAAGCTACCAACGCCAATGTTCAAGCAAACCAACCAAAACATCTCTTCTAGTTTAATACTACCAAACTTGAATAAACTATAGAATTACTAGATTTACACTTACGAGGCATGCTAAGTTTGATCTCTCACCATGAAGATTGTAAATGAAAGTAACGGGCGGCTAAATAGATCGATTGAGAATACGTTGTTAAAAAATTAATACGAATTATTATTATTAAATATAAATACCCGGCGCAGGTTGGTAAAACCGGACGATGGTAAAATCCAAGCATTGTTGGTTCTAAGCATTGAGACGGTAAGTCGATGCGAAGTCGCGAATTCCGTCGGCTTCGATTATCTGAACGTTGGTAAAACCCGAATATTATCAATCATGGGCATTGGGGCGTTGAGTCTACGCAAATCCGACATGTCTCTGTCACGTTCGTTATGGTACAGGAACTAAAAAACATATCAACATTTGGTCGGTTTTGTTACGATACTGGAACTAAAACAAAGGCGGCGAGTCTACGCGAATAGGGTCAGTTGCCGGCACATTTATTAAGGTACCGGAACTAAAATAAAGCAAAACGATACAAAATAAAAATAAACCTGCCATTCGATCGTTTTCTTTACGTTCGTTATAGGTTGAAACTAAAACAAAAAAAGTGTTTTGCATTAATAAGGTATCACAAATGGCCCAATGACGTATTTGCGGGACCAAAACTCTTATTTATTTACATTAACATATTTAACAAAAAAACATAAATAAAATAATCTGAAAAACAGATAAAACAAAACTAAATACATCAGTCAGAAGATAGGAGTTATATATCCAGATCTCACAAGAAAAAATAAATAAATACCAAGAGCTTTGGCTTTATATTCACATTCCACAATAAAAAAAAATTAATACCAAGACACTAGCTTTGTGTTCACCTCGAACCTGCAATGCATGGTTTTTGTAATTCCCTATTCCTAAGCATAAACAAATTTCCAACAACCAACACACCAACGCACTACAATGTGTTTAACATCAAAATGATTTATATAAATCAAAACAAAGGTAATAAAATAATCAAAAAATCTATTGTGACACCAAACTTTATAATTATACTATATATATAATGTTACTTTGGTTTTGGAAGATGCTATCTAATTCCAGAATACAAGATTTTAACAAATGAGATTATAATTTAAAGAAACACGTTTACAAAATCACAAGTTATATTATGAATTTAAGTATACATTCATTTAATTTAGTTACAGATAAACACAAACCAAAACTTTTACATGGCCAATACTATAAAGTATTACAAGTGAGGCAATAGTCGATGTAGCTTTATGCTGCCCTAATTTTAAAAAAAAACTTAGGCTTTCGGGGGTACAAAATGTAAATACCATGGCCATAACTTCTTTAGCTAATCATTGCCCAACTATTCAAGAAATTTCCCCTGAACGCTATGAATAATCAACATGTTATGATCCAATCAAACATAGAGATCGATAAGACGGATTCAATACACACAATTCAAGAAATATGGATCGATCGAGTATCTGTATCCATGATAAGAAGAGACAACAAATCAATCAGTGTTAGTACAACTAAAAATGAAAAAGGATGATGATTTTGATATTGAATTGGAAAGAAAAAGAACGATTAGATTGAAGAGGGTGGCTAGAAACTGTATGAGGATGTTAGGGTTGGCTATATACCATATAAATAGAAAATGATTTGATAATTTTTGTTAAACCACTAGTGGGTATTTATAATACAAGAGATAATATAAACACGAGGAAATATGTAATTATATTAAATGCAAATAATCTCCACACCAATAGTCAAAAGTCGCAATATCTTCGTTACTTGTATATTAAATGCAAAGATATCATATGAAGGTACATGTCTCCAGCTGTAATCGTCGTTACTTGCACATTAAATATGAAAAGGCATAATATTTGTGTATAACATTTGGGGCTTATTGAATATTTTTTTTCAAAATTATGTGTTTTCAATATGTTTAGCTACTTCTTATGTTCGAGCTTTCAAATTACTCATTTATGCATTTTGGCTTTCATTTATGTTTATTGGTTTCCATTTATGTCTTTGTAACTTATGTAATTTTTCTTTATATTAATGTAAGGGAATTTTGGTAATTACCAGTCCCATTCGTTAGTTTGGATGCTCACTCGTTAAGTATGTTTAACGAATGAGGCTGTAAGTTATTGTTCATGTCAGTTCGTCATGGAATGTTGATTTATGAGGTATAGCGAATGAGTCATTCGCTATACCTCATTATATTATGTAAAGAATGAAGACGAATGAGACCATTTGCTACGGGATGTGTAGCGAATGGCCTTCGTCTTCTATATATAGGCTGTTAGCCTTCTTTAATTAACAAGTGTTCTAATTATTTCTAGCAAGCCGTTACTCTGCCAAATTCATTTCTCAAACACTTCGTTCACTTTCTAACCTACTGCTAATCACCTATAGATATCAAATAACTAGATCCTATATATCAAGTCCGGTATGAATTGATTAAAGTATTAAGCTCAATCTACAAGCTCTCTCAAGTGGTATTAGAGCTAAGCGTTAGATTGTGTAAGTGATTTAAGGTATTCTAATGGTGAATTGATCGATAATTCACTGGTTAATGTTTAATTTTGGATCTGAATCTGATTTTGTCGAATTTGGTTCAATTGACATGATGAGATGTTTAATTGATACCGGATTGATCGATAATTGATTCGTTATCAAATTTGTGTGAGCTGTGTGGAGTTAATTGTGTTATTGTTTGATATTGGAATGGAATTGGATTATATTTGAGATCATCCAAAACAGAGGTTTCTGTTTAGGTGTATTTTGAATTTTGGACTTGTATTGTGTTGGAATTAGTGGTTCGTATGTGTTTGGGATTGTCCGCGGGACGTAGACGAGTATTTTAAGCTATTATTTGTGATATTTGGTTAAGTTTTGGATGAGTAATCCATCAGTTTGTGTTCGTCTGGATTGTGGTATGAATATGAAAATCCAGATCTGAAAATTAATTGTTGAAGATTTGAAGATTCAAAGAATCCATTCGTTATGGTATAACTCCTCATTCGTTATACTGTAGATAGCCATTCACTATCAAGTTATAACCGTATTTCGACACGTGTCCAGTTTGTTACAACTGAATAACCGCTTATTCATTACTGTAGCTTATTCGTGATCAGCCATTCGATACATAAACACATTCGTACTCACTCATTTGTCATGAAGTTTCTGATTCGTGAATCCTTATTCGTTACGAAATCACATTCGTGACATCATCATTCACTACAGAAACACTGTCTCATTAGTTAACCTATTCGTTACCATAAGTATTATGTTATCCTTCATACCATCTGTTATGCCATACGCTTGATCATTCGTTTGTTGATTCATTATCATTGAATCTTCATTCGTGATAGTCATTTGTGAAGACTGTGGTGTCATTCGTCACTTGATTCGTGGTACCCATTCGTTAACATATCCCACTCATGTAATTGTTCATCATACGTTGTTACCATTTACCACTGCTTCGTTACCAAATACACTCATTCGTTACTTGAATTTACAATTTGGACCCTTAAGTTTAATATTGGACAAGTTTAACCTAAAATCAACTTTGTTGATCATTTAAATCATAATTTTGAAATGGCCAAATTCTATGCGTTAGCATCTCAGAACATGATGATGCAACAAATGCTACACTTAGATGCTGAGATCGGGTCACATTCTAAATGTCCACGATTAATGAAATTTAGCGACTTTTCTAAATGGGAACCAAGATTCCGAGCACATCTAGGATCCGTACATCCTGATTGTTCGATATGTCTTGACGATGTGTATGTTGCTCTATTGCTTGGTGATGCAACTACGACTTTCAAGAAAAGTTGTTTTCTGCTTATACTCAAGAGGAGAAAAAGGCCTTAGAGATTGAAACAAAAGCATATTCCAGTTTGACTATGGCTTTAACCGACAATATTTTTCATCAAGTGGGAAGTATTAAAGTATGTGCATCTTTGTTTCAACATATAAAAATGAGGAGTGTGAGTAATACTCGAGAAAGTAAGAAAGTTATGCTGAAGTTTCACTTCAGAAACTTTAACTTATTGAAATGTGAGATAGTTGTAGAAATGCTGACTAGGTTTAAATATCTGACAACTGATATGAATAAATAGAAAATGGAACCAAATGAATCAGATAAGATTGATACCGTCAAACATGTTCTACTAAGTTCTTATTCAACTTTTCTCATGGTGCTGAAAGAAAACAATTTATTCAAAAATGAGGATCCTACTGCTATGGAGTTTATGCAGAAAATTGAAGATAGGGAATATGAAATGAAGTGTCAAAAGTCCTCAAAAGAAACTCAAGATCCGACTTTGTATGGAGGTCTTTACAATTGAGAAGTTATGCAGCTCCTATCACTGCTTTCTTATCATAGAATTCATAAGATATGCCATCCTCTGTTCATGAATAAATGCCAAATGTGTGTTTCATGGGCATCTGGTTCAAATTCTCATTATGGTGATACAAATTCATCATTATTTGGTTTTGGTTCTTCTTATCCACCAAACACGAACATGAAGGAAGCTGAACAACATTTCGCTTTCCTAAGTGCTTTCATGAGTTCATATGAAAATATAGTGGGTGGTAAAATTGCCACGAGTGAACTGACGTCAACTATTTTGATCAGATTGATCTGGATGATTTAGAGTTGATGGATCTGAAGTGGAACATGGCTATGATCGTACGTAAAGTTAATAAGTTCATGCAAAGAACTAGTAAATATTTACCAACATTGAACAAGCGGGTTGGCTTCGACAAGCTTAAAGTAAAATGCTATAATTTTCAAGACTTTTGGTCATTTTACCAAAGAGTGTGACAAGTCAAAGAAGGAATACAACAGACCCCACAATACAGACAGAAGTTCGGGCAGAAGTATAATGATTGAACTGAAAAAGCTTCTGGGTTGATTCTTCTAAAGCTTCTTGTTCACAAGCTCTACTCACAAATGAAGGGATTGACTGGAATTAACGGCTGCTAGGAAATGGCACTCAAGCTAACCTTGCTATGTTTGAACAAGTTGAAAACTGTTAAGATGCTCAAGGTGATGGGTTGGATACCGAGAGCGACTTAGAGACTGAATCAGACTCTAATATCCCATGCAACTTGCAACCAACTTCGTTTGCTTGTATGGAAAAGATTGACGAGGTTAGTACTATTCTTTATTATTCTGTGTTTGACTGTGAAAATTTATCAGCTGAAAACGTTAAATTATATGAAATTGTTAAATGTGATACTTGTGAGGAATCCAAGTCAAAAATATAACTCGATTTGTAAGGCCCCTGTCCCAGTTCCCCACATTAGCGTTGGATTTACTCATAAACACAGTTCTAAATATCAGAGTTAATTAAAAACCTTTCGCGGAATAATAAAAGTCAACCATTGTAACATCCCGAAATTTCTAAGAATACTATTATATATATTATTTATTTATGAAGGGGAACGTTTACTTGAATTGGTAGGGCAATAGTAAAATAACAAAGATGGTTCAAGTGGGCTAATTAGATGTAATTAAATATGGACCAAGAAGGAAAGATGGGCCTTAGGTCCATGGGCTTAAACCCTTAAACCCTAATCCTGTCCATTATTATCTCTACACCATATCCTACACCTTAGAAAACACACACAACACCATCTTATAACCCGAACCAAGATCCGAAGGCGAAAACCCGAGCTCGTTGGTGCTGGAACGTCGTGACGGACCAAAACCACATCAAGTATTAACTGTGTTCGTAGTTTGACTCGTTTAAGGTACGTTTATAGCTTGAAATCGTTCATTAGGGTTCGGATCTGTTTGGGTAATCTCAGACCTGTATGAGAATGATAAAACGAATCTAATGAAACAAACCTTACTGGAATTGATTAGCATGTGATAGGTTAATTGTTAACCTAAAATAACCCGTAACTTAGATGCACAAATCGCACCCCTTGAACATGAATGCTTGGCTGATTTGAGGGTTAGGGTTTGTAGGCGCATGGATTCCGAATCCAATGATACTTAAATTGTGATATTTGGTTAAGAAACGAGGATTTAATTGCAGATTTATGATATGTTGACTATTGATGTTCTTGACGATTTTGACTTTGACCCATGGGTCAAATTCTGGATAAGATCTGTGCAATTCGTTAAGATAAGGTAATTCGTTAAGTAAAGGTAACGAATTAATTAGCCCAATTCGTTCTGGAAGAATAATGAATTAGTTCATCAATTCGTTGTGTCCAAATAACGAATCAACTTCCCTAGTTCGTTATGATCAGATAATGAATCAGGTGATTCGTTGTTCACCCAATTCGTTACATTTAGATAACGAATCAGGTCACGAATTAGGCTAACAAATTGAGATAACGAATCAGATGAATCAAGTGATTCGTTACTTGCCCAATTCGCTATGTTCAGTTAACGAATCTGAATGACCAAACAAAGTTGCGAAGCCGATAACGAATTAGACTGTGGTCTGATAATGAATTAGGCTTAACTCGGAGATGGCGAATTAGATAATGATTTGAAATCCAGGGCTCTGCCCCTTGGACCCTGCTAGGGGCTGCCGCCCCTAGAACCCCGCTGTCAAGGGCGCTGCCCCCGAACCCCCGTTCGTTGAGGTTATAATTAGACCAGGAACGCGTTATGGGTAGTGATAGTTAATTGATACGTATAATTGTTATACAGTTAGTCGCACACAGCTAAAGAGAATGACAACCATTAGCAGTGAACTTAACCGTGTTCAGGTGAGTTTCTATCCCCTTCCTTGTTATGTTTTTCGGGGTTGTGTGCATACTCGATTTGATTAGTTAATACACTTACCTTAAGTGGTAAGTGTATTCTATATATGATATGTGATAGATATGAATAATTGTTTGTCGGTACGTGAACGATCTTCGGATATTGCGCGTGCTGTCAGGTTATAATAAAGATATGAATGTTATATGTAATGTATAGGTGAGGTATGACCGTGATAGATAAATGCTTGTCGGGGCGTGAACGATCTTCGGATATTTCACGTATCGACAAGGAGTATGACTGTTAAATGAATGATGTGTAGAACGCCTAGAGTGTTCTTATGCTACGATGTGATTATTGTATATGCAAGTAAGCGTATGCAGGTACATGAATGGCAATGGGTTCTATATCTGACTTAGTAAGTTAGGATGGCAAATCCCTCTAACTTCCGTTGGACATAGACTTGGCATGCGATGGCGTAGTTAAGGACGGCGGGCCTTATACGAGTTATATATGACAGATGAGAACGTAGTTAAGGACTGTGGACCTTATACGTGTTTATGAAATAGGATTCAGCATAGGAAAGGACCGCGGGCCTTATACTTGCTGTAATTGTGTTGTGATAGCATAGGGGAGGACTGCGGGCCTCTTACGTGCTAAGAAATAGGTTGTAACACAGGGAAGGACTGCGGACCTTGCACGTGTTGTTAATATAGGATGGTACAGGGAAGGACTGCGGACTTTGTACGTACCATAAATGGTGAACATAGGTAAGGACGGCGGACCTTTTTCGTGTTCACGACCCTGAGTATAGGTATAGACGGCGGACTATGAACATACTCTCGGTGGATTGAGGTAGGTAGTAGTAAGTATGTATGTAGAATAGAAGATTAACTGGTTAAGTATGAATATGTATCTTCGGATACATAAGTATGTATGATATGTTTATGTATTGTATGTTACCTTATTAACTAGAACTCACTCAGCGTAGCTGACTTTTAGTATGCACACAGGTATATATGTTTATCGTGATGGCATGAGGATGGCACATGACATGGATTGAACGACTGGCATCTGAAGATAGAAGAAACGATGTTTTAACTATGTTGTTTTATGTTATGGTTTTAAAGTGTAACATCATGAAAATTTCGAGTGCAAAGTATCAACTTTCCAAAGTCTAGGGACTAAAATTGCCAAATTCCAAAGTTGAGAATCTAAATTGTAAAATCTAATTTTCCTGACCCATCGCGGTACACGACAGGTCAGAAGAGACTCCCATCGCGGTACGGGATGGGGAGTCTGACACGTGTGACACGTGTGCCACGTGGCACACGGTGGCACTAGGTGCTACCACGTGTCACCACGTGGCAACACTGCCGCCACGTGTAGCGGCGCCTGCCACGTGTCGACACGTGGCAGGTCTACACCTCTGCGTTATCAACCCTACGTCACGGTACGTGACGAGGTGCTTTGGACCCGGGCGCGATACGCGATGGGACACCAGATTTTGCCTATAAATAGCATGGTCGGGATCTCACTCTTGGCACACCAAAACCTGCTCTCTTCTCTCTCACTAACATCTCTCTACAATACCACATTTGTATACTCGATTTGCCTCGATAAGTGTGCCTTGTTTCCTCGTAAAACATGTCCCGAGCCTTGAAGTTTGTGCCACCCTCCACCCTCTTTCATCAAGAAGGCGTTGTTGTAATGCAGAGAGTCCTGAAAGACGTGCCGACAAGTGTTCAAGTTGGCGTATCAAAGTTGATCGAGAAAAGTAAAGCGGCGTCGGAGTGCTACTCATTTCTCTAGGGTTTCTTTACGCCAACGAGGTTAGGCGTGATAACAAATTCAATATAATTCAATATTATATTCAAGGCTTAAGCCTTAAGTCGAGGTTATACTTGATACCTCGATAAAAGAAAAGAAAAGAAAACATAACAAAGAAACGAATGAAAGTTTGATTATGGAATATTGTGATACATATATATGTGTATAAGTATATATGATTATATTCTTTGTTATGAAAATATTTTTTAATGAATAAAGAGTATTCTTAAATAATAAAAGAAAAGATTACGTTTCTTGGAGAAGAAGAAACGTCGGGTTTCCATATAAACTAAAGGTTTATAATTTACTTTTAAACAAGAGGTTTTCAAGTAAATAAGAATTGAACTAGAGGTTCAATCGAGGATTGAGATATAAGACTAAAGGTCTCAAGCCGGATCGTGTATCCGACTAACAAATATTTATACTCGTACTATAGGTGCGAGATAAAGAAAGGGAAAGACCCTTGGACGGTGAGTGAAGCCGATCCTAAAGAGACAAGGTGAATACGCCCCCAACTTTTAAACTTGTTTTCAAATGAGTCAACTTGTTATATGAAATTGTTTACAAGGAACTATGTGTTCCTAAAACCGTTATAACTATGGGTATGAACCTAGCCCTTAGGCTGTGGTATACATATGTCTGGATACTTACATAGGTGGTACTATGCGATGTATGGGCATGATAGCACCACCCTTGGTCGTAGGACGCTCTCCTGCAGGGAGTACGACCCTATGTGTATATTTACGGGTATTTAACTAAGTCGAACGCTGCGGTGTTCGTAAGGTGACCTAGCGTAGAGGCTCTAGTTTATAATGTGTTATTTGACTTAGTTATTCCTAAGCCACGTTGGGCCGAGGCAGGCGTAGCCTCGAGGGGTAATTAAGTAAAAGAAGTATTTTTGCATCAGCGTGTTCACTAGCATTCGTTGCTGACGTATTTTCTTACATTTTGCAGGTGAACAAGATTAGCACTTGGAGTTTCGAAGTGCTATTGATATATCCGATGGCTTGGATTTTCTTTTGTAACTTAATATATAAACTTGGTGGTTTGTAATTATAAACACATAAATATTTTGTAAACAACTTAACGGATGTTTTAAACACCGACTTTTGTATATATAAATATTACGCTTTCGATCCTTAAAGTTTATAAGTCTTCCGCAAACTAAATGCAACTCTGATTTATTTACAACTACGATACCAACTTTGTGGTCACGCTCCTAGGCCCTAGAAGGGGGTGTGACATGGTTGGTATCAGAGCCATCGATCTTAGCGAATTGGGTATCATAAAACAATACCCAAGCTTCGATCCAAGTTTAGGAAATAATTGATTATGTGTTTTAGGGATAAGATAGGCTGGTAACTTTTCTTTCCCACTCCACACTCTAAACCACCTATATTATAGATGTTGTTTAAAGCTCACATCGAGAACTATGTGCGCAAGGCGAAAGAGGCCGGAATTGCTGAACCCTACCCTGAAGACAACATGAGTGATGGCTACTACGAAGCATACTTCAATCAAGATGTGGAACACGACTTGTCCAAACCCGTGTACTACCCCGAAAGTCGACACTATCCGATCAACATCCCCGATAGTCCGCCGAAGCAAAGCCTTGAGGCACCAAGGCACTCATGCTATCATCCACCGACTATGCCAATGTACCAACCCACGGAAATACCACAATATTTCCCAACTGGTTATGTACCGCCAAATCCATAACCAACAGAAGCTTTCACTTACCAACCCTCAGAGGCAACACAATGCTTTCCAGTCGGATACCTACCAAACTCTCAACCATCCGCCAAGTGGATGAAATATCTCTCCGAACAACAAGAGTGGAATGCTGGAAGCTCCACCTTCAATGAAGCTAGTTCCCAACCAACCAACTATGAAGGACCATCCCGTAAACCCAAGATGAGAGTCTTGATGCCTACTGAAATCTTCCAGATGATCCCAACAATCAATGAACCCACACAACCAATGGAAGAAGATGAACCAGAAGAAGAGGAAGATCCCGAAGAGGAAGAGGAACCCGTAAAAGAGTCTGAAGAGGAATTGGAAGAAGAGCATACTGAGAACCCTAATGAAATGCCAAGCCCAATGGATGGATCACTCACTTCCCAAAACCCAAGTTATGGTTCTGTGGATCCCTATGTCCAATGCCTGGAGAAACTTAGGATTGGGACTTCATCAAGCTTCCCACCATACCAAGGTGAGATACCATCAATTCAAGAACAAGCTGATGAGATCCACGAACAGAATCAAGATGCCAAGACCTACCTCTACCTTTCATCCACCATGGATTATGTTCCATATCCAGAACCGAGGAACCATTACGAAATGGTGACACTGGGTTACCGTGACCCACCTTCGCAGTACGGATATCCCAACATAATCCCGCAATCATACGAGGAGCACTTGGACCGCGCTCTACATGAAACCGACGATTGGAGGAATAAGGTGCATGAGGAAGAAAAGAAAAAGAAGAAAGTTGGAGAGACCATCCTTCGTAAATGCAACAAGATATCGAAGGTTGTGAAGAAGTTCTTGAAGAACTGAGGATGGTGGTCATGTGGAAGCTATATGTAAAATAGTCTTGAATGTTATGTGTATAAATAAAGAACGTTTGAAACGTTCTCTTGTAATGATAGGACAAGTTATATATATATAGTTGAAACGATATATATATTTATGTGTAATATGATATATATATCCTTTGGATATATATAAATGTGAATAAATAAAAATGTGTGTTTGAAAAAAGAAATGTTGTACAATTTTCAGACAAATTGAAAACAAAAGAAAATGTCTGAACAAAGTAACGAGAATGCTCGTAAAGAGAGAGAAATAAGAGACAAGGGGAAAGGCCCCGAGAATATGAATGAAAGGGATGAAGAAATCCCCGAGAAATACATGAACAAAATTCAAAAGATGATTAAAGATGCAATTAGGGAAGAATCCGCGTTTAGATCTCAATCTCGTCAATCTAGACATTCCCAAACTGTTAACCCTTCTGTTCATCCATCGAAATCGTTAAAATCTCCGAAGTTCTTGAAAATGGACAAATCCTTCTAGCTTGTTATGTTTTACCTATTCGTTTGTTGCCTATGAGTTTGGCTGGTTATGACATTGTACTTGGTATGGATTGGTTATTAGATAACCGAGCCCGTATCATTTGCAATAGCAAAACCATTGAACTTCAAGCCCCTGATAAGCGAACGATTCAAATTGAAGGGGACAAAGACGCTGGCCAAGTTAGCATAATCTCCATGATTAGGGCTAACAAATGTTTGAATCAAGGATGCCTCGCATTCATGGCCTACGTCACTGAAGAATCAAAGCCAAAGGAAATCAAAGACGTTCCTATTGTTTCTAACTTTTCTGACGTCTTCCCTGATGAACTTCCTGGTATCCCTCCTGATCGTGAAGTAGAGTTTAGGATCGATCTTATTCCTGGTACTGCTCCGATTGCCAAAGCGTCGTATAGCTTAGCGCCAACCAAAATGAAGGAGTTGAAGAAACAACTCGATGAACTTTTGGAAAAAGGTTTCATTCGACCGAGTTCGTCGCCTTGGGGAGCGCCAATTCTATTAGTCAAGAAGAAGGACGGATCAATGCGTATGTGCATCGACTATCGTGCGTTAAACAAAGTCACAATCAAAAACAAATATCCACTCCCTCGTATCAATGATCTTTTTGACCAACTTCAAGGTGCTAGCTATTTTTCTAAAATCGATCTTCGTCCCGGCTATCACCAACTCAAAGTTCAATCCGAAGACATTCCAAAGAATGCTTTTCGAACTAGTTATGGACATTATGAGTTCACGGTTATGCCGTTTGGACTTACTAATGCTCCGGCCTCATTCATGGACATGATGAACCGAATCTGTAAGCCTTACTTAGATAAATTTGTTATCGTCTTCATCGACGACATACTCATTTATTCCAAGTCAAAGGCCGATCATGAAATTCATCATCGAACTTTACTTGAGATCCTTAGGACCGAGAAGTTGTACGCCAAGTTCTAGAAATTCGAGTTCTGGTTGCACGAGGTGCAATTTCTTGGTCACATCATTAACATTAACGGTATTCAAGTGGACCCCGCTAAGATTGAAGCTATCTCTAAGTGGGAGATCCCGAAGTCGCCACTGAGATCAGAAGTTTCTTAGGTTTGGCCGGCTACTACCGTAGGTTCATCGAGAACTTTTCTCGTATCGCCATTCCCTTAACTTCGTTAACTCGCAAGAACATTAAATATGAATGGGGAACGAAGCAACAAGAGGCGTTCGATATACTAAAACAAAAGCTCACCCAAGCACGCATTCTGGCTTTGCCGGAAGGTACTGAGGATTTTGTAGTCTTTAGTGACGCATCTCACTTAGGTTTGGGATGTGTACTAATGCAACGAAAGAAAGTTATCGCTTACGCCTCTCATCAACTCAAAATACACGAAAAAATTACACGACTCACGATCTAGAGTTAGGTGCCATAATCTTTGCACTTAAGATTTGGAGGCACTATCTCTACGGAGTACGATTCACCGTGTACACTGATCACAAAAGTTTGAAACACATCTTTGATCAAAAAGAGCTCAACATGCACCTACGACGATGGATGGAGACTCTTAACGACTATGATTGTGAAATTGTGTATCATGAAGGCAAGACCAATGTCGTGGCCGATGCCTTAAGTAGTAAAGAGCACGAGAAACCCAAAAGGGTTTGAGCATTACGCCTAGAAATTCAATTTGATCTTTTCGAACAAATCAAATCCGCGCAAACTCAAGCGATCAATGAAAACCAAATCCCCGATGAAAAACGCAACGACACCATTGACTCATTAGTAAAAGGTGACGATGGTATCCTTAGACTCGGTAATAGGATTTGGGTACCAATCATTGGAGGTTTGCGTGAGAGATTTTGAATGAAGCTCATAAGTTGAAATATATGATGCATCCCGGAAGTGATAAGATGTACCACAATCTGAGGGAGAATTATTGGTGGAATGGGACGAAAAGGGATGTCGCTTCGCACGTTGCGAAATGTTTGACTTTTTTGAAAGTCAAGGCTGAACATCAAAAGCCTTCGGGATTGCTTCAGCAACCCGAACTTCCTGTTTGGAAATGGGAGTTAATAACCATGGATTTTATTACTAAACTCCCAAAGACGACTCGACAAAACAATGCTATTTGGGTAATTGTGGATCGATTGACGAAATCCGCACATTTCATACCCATAAATGAATCGTATTCAATGGATAGATTAGCACGTATCTATGTAAACAACATTGTCGCTTTACATGGAGTACCTTTGTCTATCATTTCTGACCGACACGGTCGTTTTACGTCTCATTTCTGGAAAAGCTTCCAACAAGCTCTTGGTACGAAGTTGAACCTTAGCACTGCCTATCATCCACAAACGGATGGGCAAAGTGAAAGGACGATTCAAACGTTGGAAGATATGCTCCGCGCTTGTGTGATAGACTTAGGTGGAAGTTGGGACGACCACTTACCGCACCATTCGATGCGTTATATGGTCGAAAGTGTAGGACGACCGTGTGTTGGTCTGAGACCAGAGATAATCAGTTGTCTGGAGCCGAAATAGTCCAAGAAACCATCGACAAAGTTCTTCAAATTCGAGAGCGACTTAAGACGGTGCGTGATCGCAAAAAGAGCTACGCTGATGTTCGTCGTAAGCCATTAGAATTTAATGTCGGTGACAAGGTTCTGTTAAAAGTCTCGCCTTGGAAAGGCGTTGTTCGCTTCGGCAAGAAAGGAAAATTGAGTCCTCGATTCGTTGGACCTTTTGAGGTACTCGAACGAATCGGCACTGTTGCATACCGATTGCGATTGCCCGAGGAAATGCAAGGAATACATGACGTATTCCATGTTTCGAATCTGCGTAAGTGTTTGACCGACGAATCTTTGGCTATGCCATTGAAAGAGATAGAAATAAACGAAAATTTAAAATTCGTAAAACGTCCAATTAAAATTGAAGATTCGAAAACAAAGAAATTGAAAAGAAAAACTTTGAAAATTGTGAAAGTTAAATGGGACTCGCGTAGAGGGCCCGAATATACGTGGGAACTCGAATCGGAAATGAAAAAGAAATACCCCCAACTATTCTTGTAAAGCAATCTCGAGGACGAGATTTGTTTCAAGGTGGGGAGGATGTAACATCATGAAAATTTCGAGTTCAAAGTATCAACTTTCTAAAGTCTAGGGACTAAAATTGCCAAATTCGAAAGTTGAGGGTCTAAATTGTAAAATCTAATTTTCCTGACCCATCGCGGTACGCGACAGGTCAGAAGAGACTCCCATCGCGGTACGCGATGGGAGTCTGACACAGTGTGACACGTGTGCCACGTGGCACATGGTGGCACTAGGTGCTGCCATGTGTCACCACGTGGCAACACTGCCGCCACGTGTCGCCACGTGAAGCGGCGCCTGCCACGTGTCGACACGTGGCAGGTCTACACCTCTGCGTCATCAACCCTACGTCGCGGTACTCGACGGGGTGCTTTGGACCCTGGCGTGATACGCGATGGGACACCAGATTTTGCCTATAAATAGCAAGGTCGGGATCTCACTCTTGGCACACCAAAACCTGCTCTCTTCTCTCTCACTAACATCTCTCTACAATACCACATTTGTATACTTGATTTGTCTTAATAAGTGTGCCTTGTTTCCTCGTAAAACGTGTCCCGAGCCTTGAAGTTTGTGCCACCCTCCACCCTCTTTCATCAAGAAGGCGTTGTTGTAATGGCAAAGAGTCCCGAAAGACGTGCCGACAAGTGTTGAAGTTGGCGTATCAAAGTTGATCGAGAAAAGTAAAGCGGCGTCGGAGTGCTGTTCATTTCTCTCGGGTTTCTTTACGCCAACGAGGTTAGGCGTAATCGAATTCAATATAATTTAATATTATAATCAAGGCTTAAACCTTAAGTTGAGGTTATACTCGATACCTCGATAAAAGAAAAAAAGAAAACATAACAAAGAAACGAATGAAAGTTTGATTATGGAATATTGTGATACATATATATGTGTGTAAGTATTTATGATTATATTCTTTGTTATGAAAATATTATTTAATGAATAAAGAGTATTCTTAAATAATAAAAGAAAATATTACGTTTCTTGGAGAAGAAGAAACGTCGGGTTTCCATATAAACTAAAGGTTATAATTTACTTTTAAACAAGAGGTTTTCAAGTAAATAAGAATTGAACTAGAGGTTCAATCGAGGATTGAGATATAAGACTAAAGGTCTTAAGCCGGATCGTGTATCCGACTAACAAATATTTATACTCGTACTATAGGTGCGAGATAAAGAAAGGGAAAGACCCTTGGACGGTGAGTGAAGCCGATCCTAAAGAGACAAGGTGAATACGCAACTTGTTTTCAAATGAGTCAAATTGTTATATGAAATTGTTTACAAGGAACTTTGTGTTCCTAACACCGTTATAACTATGGGTATGAACCTAGCCCTCAGGCTGTGGTATACATATGTCTGGATACTTACATAGGTGGTACTATGCGATGTATGGGCATGATAGCACCACCCTTGGTCGTAGGACGCTCTCCTGCAGGGAGTACGACCCTATGTGTATATTTACGGGTACTTAACTAAGTCGAATGCTGTGGTGTTCGTGAGGTGACCTAGCGTAGAGGCTCTAGTTTATAATGTGTTATTTGACTTAGTTATTCCTAAGCCACGTTGGGCCGAGGCAGGCGTAGCCTCGAGGGGTAATTAAGTAAAAGAAGTATTTTTGCGTCAGCGTGTTCACCAGCATTCGTTGCTGACGTATTTTCTTACATTTTGCAGGAGAACAAGATTAACACTTGGAGTTTCGAAGTGCTATTGATATATCCGATGGCTCGGATTTTCTTTTGTAACTTAATATATAAACTTGGTGGTTTGTAATTATAAAAACATAAATATTTTGTAAACAACTTAACGGATGTTTTAAACACCGACTTTTGTATGTATAAATATTACGCTTTCGATCCTTAAAGTTTATAAGTCTTCCGCAAACTAAATGCAACTCTGATTTATTTACAATTATGATACCAACTGTTGTGTCACGCTCCTAGGCCCTAGAAGGGGGTGTGACATAAAGAAAAGATTAAATGTTTTGTAACGAATGATTAATGTTTTATATTCTGTGAAAGTTTTAATTAATTCTGATTTATAAGAACTGTGTTTATGAGTAAATCCGACGCTAAAGTAGGGCTACCGGGAACGGGGCCTTACAACCATTCAATACAAAACATTCAAATCTTGTCTTTAAACATAACATAAAACATAGTATTAAAACATCATGACAATTCTTCTTTAGATACCAGCCTCTTCAGATCATGCCATGTGTCTTCCTCAAGCCAACGCCTTTAATCTATTCACCTGCGTGCATTCTAAAAGTCAGCAACGCTAGTGACTTCTAGTCAATCAAATAACATACATTACATTCACATACTTCATATGTTCAGACTTTACCTTCTTTTACATATATATATCTCCATTCTTACCTTCTTACTTTCCTTCTTTCATACTTTCATATTTTATCTTACTTTACATATATAATTATACGTTATAAAGAGCATTTCGCCCTATAACCTCTCAGATATTATAGGGTCTGTCCCTATCCTCTCAGATATTATAAGGGTCTGGTCCCCATCATCTCAGATATTATAAGGGTTTTGTCCCTATCCTCTCCATTTATTCATACCTTCGTACATATATTTCTTCAAACTATAATTCATACTATTTCATACATACCCTTCAATATCATTCATACATACTTTATAAAACATACACATAACATACACTTACTACTTAAGATAAGTGTATTAACTAATCACATCAAGTATGCTCACAACCCCGAAAACAAAACAAGGAAATGGGGCTAGAAGCTCACTTGTAAACGATTCCTTTCTGAATTTATGGTAACGCCCTTCTTGAGCTGTGCACGGCTAACTGTGTAACGATTAACAAACATATTTCTAAGTCATTTCTCATTACCTTTCTTTATTAACTGGTTCTTTGTTCTTAGCGTATTTACGTATAAGTTCATGTTCTTTGTATATGTCATACATACATTCATGTCATCTATAATATATATATATATATACACACGACATACGTACATACACGACATTCATACATACACGCCCTATATATGTACATATGTCATACATACATTCATGTCATATATATATATATAAATATATATACGACATACGTACATACACGGCATTCATACATACACACCCTATATACGTACACGAAGTACATATACATTATATACATGCACGACATGCCTATACGTACAAACATGCCCATACATATACGTCATACATATACGGCATACACATACATATACGCCAATACATATACATATATGATATACACATACGTACACGCCCATACATATACGAATTGTACATATACTTATACGACATGCATACACGCTACATATATACATATACGTACATATACGGTGTATGCTTACACGTTACATATATACATATAAGTTACATACTTACACGTTACATACATACATATACGGTATATACATACACGGCGTATACACATACATATACATTACTTATACATATATGGATAACCTATTTACACGGCGTATATATATATATATATATACGTTTCATATACATATACGACGTATATGCTTATATGCGACACATACATATACGGCGTATATACTTATACGCCCGTATGCTCAGTTCAGCTTCCTTATTCGCGTTTTTTAAGAATTTTCTTTGATTCCGGTGCCGTCAGCCGCCATTAACCACTATGGTTGGCCGGAGTTTGATCGTTTATGACCTAGGTAGCTTCAGGGTGCTCAGATCTGAGCTAAGGTGGCCCTTAAGCTCGTTTTTGGTTGATTAAACACCCAGATAAAGCTAGATCTAGATTCAAATGGCTCATTCGGCATCCCGGGGCTACGGTGTTGGGTTCTAAAATGTTAGGTTAGTTGAGATAAATGATTTATTACCTTCGGTTGGTCTTGGATCATCGAATGGAATAGTGTAGAGAGTGTTTAACTTAAGTGTATGTTTTTGATGGTGTATGCTAAGTTGTGGAAATGATGGAGATGGAAAGAATTAGGGTTTTAGGGGTGTTAATACTCCCTAAGCCCATGAACCTTAGCACATCTTCTTCTTAATTCCCTAATTAATTCCATTTATTTTAGCCCACCATCCTAACCTTATTATTATATTATTGTTATTACTCTACTAACTCAAATTTATTCTTCCGGCGCGATTAATATTTAATATTACTCAAAGAAATCTCGGGATGTTACAAGTCTACCCTCTTTAAAAGAGGTTTCTTCCCCGAAAGCTAGCTATTACTTAAACAGGTCTGGGTAAAGGCTTGCGCATCTCCTCCTCAACTTCCTAAGTGGCATCCGATCCCTTTCGGTGTTTCCATATCACTTTGACTAAGGAATTAGCTTTATGGAGGAGTTGCTTTTCCTTACGGTCCACTATTTCAACAGGCTGCTCGATATAGTTTAACTGATCGTCAACCTCAATATATACTAATGGTACGTGGGACATGTTATCAGCTAGACATTTCCTCAAGTGAGAAACATGGAAAGTAGAGTGAATCCCTTCTAACTCTTCAGGCAATTCAGCTTGTAAGCTACTTCACCAACACGATCTATGATCTTAAACGGTCAAATGTACCTTGGACTTAATTTCCCTCTCTTTCTGAAATGAATAATTCCTTTCCAAGGTGAGACTCTGAGCATCACATGGTAATTAATGTCAAACTTAATCAGTCATCGCTGCTTATCAGCACACGACTTCTGACGGTCTTGAGCAGCTTTCATTCTTGCCTTGATATGATCAAACCTTGAAGAGGTTTCTTGCACAACTTCTAGACTTCCAATCTCTTTCTGACCAATCTCTCCCCAACATACATGAGTTCTACAACGTCTAACATACAACATCTCAAACATTGGCATACCAATACTCGAATGGTAGCTGTTGTTATAAGAAAATTCTGCAAGATGCAAATGATCATCCCAACTTCCTCCAAAGTCTAAAACACAAGCACACAGCATATCCTCAAGGGTTTAGATAATCCTTTCAACCTACCCATCTATTTGAGGATGATACGCCTTACTGATGTTCTGTCTTGTTCCCATAGCTTCATGGAACTTATTTCAGATTCTCGAAGTAAAGCGAGTATCTCTATCAGACACGATTAATAACGAAAATCCATGTTTAGCCACAACCTATAACACCCCGGCTAAGGCGGAAATGCCTGAGTGTTACGTACAGATTGCTCAAAACACATGTGACACTATTAAGTGACAATATTATCATTAATTGATTGAAAGGCATCAAGTACACAAGTTGTTCCAAATAAAGAAAATACTACATGTTTAAGTAACTTGTCCATTTTTGGTTGAGTATCCTAATTATAATGTCTTCGTCTTCTAAAAGATGTACCTGTAGCATATATATAAAATAATGTCAACTAAATGAATAGTTGGTGAGATCTGTAATACGTAAAAATCATACAATTCCATGAAAAAGTGTAAATGAGCAAATAAGGTCCTTTCCCGTTGGGATTGGGATTGTGCACCAACGTACTTGGATAATAGCGTAAGTAAGCATCTTTTCTGTTGGTAACAACCAACGTACTTGGATCGGGAGTCCATATTCCACTCATAGCATCAAGGTCCTGAGTGCATGGGGGGGGGGCGTATTATCATACTTAATGAGAAAACCATGAGACCGTAATCTTTGAGCAAGTAAGCAATTAAACGCACAAGTCCATGTAACAAATTGTAGTTTGTAAATAATGAATAAATGAAATTGTAATGGTAATAGGATATATATGCTACCCCAAAATAGTTAAAAATGGTAAAAAGGGGGTGTGAGAAACTCTCCTTGAAGTTGAAGACAAAGTTGAAATAAAACCAAAAGTTCGTAAATGTAACCAAAGCAATTGAACTTCACGAACTAGAATTGGAAATACAAGATTAAATACTAACCAATGACTTATAAAGTAAATAAATAAATTTATCAAAAATTAGAAGTGTTTTAATGTATGTTTTATTATTTTATGAAGTTTGGTGTTATAATATTATAATGTTACATTTTAGCGGAAATTTAACGATATATTAATTTAATATTATTGAAATTACAAGATTAATGTTAAGTTTGAATGTTATAATGCGAAAAATGGGTGTTAACAATATATTTTATCTTGAAATCAAAAGTGTTATCGAATTATAAAGTTGAACGAACAAAACGTAATACATATATATATATGAATATATATATATATATATATATATATATATAATTTAAACAAGTTTAAACGAGTCTTGACGAGTTTGAAAGTTTGGTTTGTAAGTGTCAAAATGATAAATATATATTATAACTAATTTTATGTAACTTAATATAATTTTAGTTTATTTATATGATTTTTACAAATTTTTATTTGGTTTATTATATAATAGAAAATGTTATAAAAAAATAAAAACAAAACGACCTGACCCGGGTTCGAACCCGGGTCCTTCTTCCCACATTCACATGAACTAACCAGTAGGCCAGACTATCTATTGTTAATAGATAAGAAACAAATAAATATTTAAATTAACTTTAAAGGTCATCATCTTCATTAAAACCCTAGCTTTTCAAAACTGTTAATCCATTCCATGTTCGATCAAATTATGTTAGGGGTTTTCTTAATCGGCTCAAAGTGATTCAAATCCATATAAAAATAACCTGGTATGGTTTCAGATTGACAGAGAATGGACCTCGCCAGAAAACGGACTTAGGTGAACGAATTATAGATTATGGAGAGTTCGTTTGTGATGTTTTCTGTTTTTAAAAAGTTTAAACGAAGATTCGCGTTCTATTTAGTTCCTTAATTGAACCATTTGGTGTTTAATTCGAGTTAATAAGAATTTTAATCTAGCCGACGGTTTAGAGCGATTAAGGGGTTGATTTGTTTTTTAAATGGTGACATTAATCACGTATTAGTGTTTATTATTAAGGGGTTGATTTGGTTTTTTAATGGTGAAATTAATCGCGTATTGGGGTGAAATAACGGATCAAACGGGCACTAAAACGTTGTTTTTAAGGTTCGCCATAGATTCACACCCGTCGCCGGCCGGTGTATCGGAAAACCGAAGGGGAAAGGGATGGGGCTGGGTTTTGGTTTGAATATAATTATTTTATTATATTAATTTGCATAATTTACTTTTTGGCCCCTGATTTTTAATATTCTATTAAATCTGGATTTAAACTATATTTACCAATTAACCTTGAACTTTTGAATGTTATAAAAACGACGTAAAGGTTTATAAACTTTGCTCTTTTTTGTATTATGCTCGGATAGTTCGGGTCTCATTCAAGTAGGCATTTTTGAAGTTGGAGTCTCGTTTTTGAACAAAACAAAATAGGTAATAAATGAATAACGACAATAAACGTCGTAATTATTAATAATTTATCGAACGATATTTACAAATACATTGAAGTGACGAAACTTGAAAATATATATTTATATTTATACATATATTTATAAATAGAGTTTGAAAAGTAACGAATGTTACAAGACTTACAACTTTTGGAAATTTCGTCCCGAAATTAAAATAAAAATAACTATTTATAAAGAGAACAACTAATATACGAAGTTGTTAGAAATTTTAACAATTTTATACATACATAAATAAAATAAGATAACGTCGATCTTTGAATGACCCGAATAAACGCCACAAATAGGAAATATGACAAAGACACTTATATATATGTTGTAGCAGCGACGTATCCACCATGCCCTTATCATATTGTATTCGTCCCGTTCGTAAAAATTATTCCAAGTTCCGAGTTATTTCACACAACCAGACTTATTATATTTTTCATGCGAGGACTTTGATAATTATTTGTCGACCCATAATTACCTCTATCATCGGATGGTCCATATAACTTGCTCTATAGTGTGGTTTTAAGACATAGACCTTAGATAAATAATTAAAATGCTCATATATAACGTTGTAAATCAAAAATAATGAATTAAAAGGGTAAAAATATTACAAACACATTGATAGACCATTGACAACGCGAAAACACTAAATCGAGTAAATAAGATCATCGTGTCTAAACCAAGTAAAGGATGTTGAAAACAAAATAAACGAGGTAATGAAGTCAAAGAATGAAACATCTATAATTATGAACATCGTAACATGTAATTGAAATAATGGGATCGAGAATAGCGTGGTAAGTAAACGTAGCATTTAACCAACGAAATATGAACATGTTAATTGATAACACATTGGGTTAGAAAATAGCTTAGATAAACGAAAGTTTTAAGTATCAAAATATCATGATGGAAATCTCCGAATGAATTGCAGCGCAATTAACGGTAACATTGAGATAAAATAAAGTGAACATTACAACGTATAAATTAAAGATTTAAATAAAACGGATAAACGGAATTCTATTATCACAATATTAAAATCCTTTAAGTTAGTGAATGAAAAGTTCCAATAGCAACCTTGAGTTTATCAAAGCAAGTAGTTAAACCTCAAAATTAAAATAATCGATGGTCTTAGATCAAAAATAACGAATTGATTAAAAAAAAGACTTTGAGCGGAAAGAGAACAAAAATTACCAGATTCGTGCAAAATAAACATAACATAAACTCAATACGTACATGGGATAAAGTTCCGGTTCAAAGTAAACCAATTCATTTGTAGAGAACCGGTCACGGATTGTCAAATGTAGAAATAAAGTAAAAATATGGTTTCTATTAGGTAACTATGTACATATACATGTTCATAGTCCCAATTTCCACTTAATGGTTATGTTGATAGGAAATTGGTCATAGACCACGGGATTTGAAATAATAATAATAAAAATTTTATTAATAATAATACTATTGATAATTACCGTAATAATAATAATGATAATGATGACAGTGATAGTACTAATAACAATAGTAGTAGTAATAATAATAATGATGGTAATATTAATAACTTAAATAATAATAATAATAGAGGTAATAAATTCGTTTTAAAGAAAATACATTTGACTGAAGGTTAAAATAACTGAGGATTGGGGATTAGGTGCGAGGTGTTAGTAATAGAAATAAAATATGTAAAAGTAAATATAGACGAATTTAATGAGTTTGTAAAACCTAAGTATTGAAATCGAGAAATCTAATAGAATAGACAAGGGAAGCGGGGTAAATGTATTGCATGACGGAAACAAGTTAGTCCTTCCAAAGTATGGCGGGTGTGCTTGGGTCACCATAATGATAGTAGGCTTGAAGCATGAGGTCAAGCATATGATTGAGACAAATGGTTAAGTATAGGTCTTGCATATGGGTGAGTGGTGTTGAGTTTGGGTAAGTTTTAACAATAAGTGGTAATTGGAATCTACCACATATTGAAGTATATCACTGTTTTAGAGAACTACAGTGGTGGGATTTACACATACTATACAAAGGGCGCGTTTCTGTGAGAGACTTTTCGATACGGTTTGGTTTGAGTTTCCAAGAATTGTGCTAGGTTTGAATTTGAATTTATTATAGCAATGAAGGTGGGTGTGGTTAAACGTGGGGTGATCAGGATCGCGGATGCCATTTTCTTGATATCTTGGATTGTCATTTTGGGAGTTGAGTGTGAAAACTAAGAAAACGAGAAGGCATGATACAAAACGTGAAGAATTCGCGTGACTTGGGACGTAAGTATGAAACGACCAACAGATACATCGAAATAAATCATAAGAATAAGTAAATAAATGAAATCGCCAGAAACAAAATTCGAAATTGGATATCCCATGAGACGTCATGAGTTTTCACATTTCAATAAACGAAAATATCATAAATTATTGAATAACCATGTGGAAAAAAAGTATTAAACAATAAATAGTATAATCAAAATGAGAATCGAGTGTTCATGTACCACCATGAATTTTCAAACTTTCAATTTTAAAACATAAGAGTAAATGAATATAGCGATAAGGTAATCGAATTGAAATTCGACCATTCATGTATCACCATGACCTTTCAAATTTTCAATTCTAAAACGCAGTAGTAAATGAATAACATATTGATCAAATCTAAATTCAACCATTTATTTATCCCCGTAACTTTTGAGCTTTCAATTCTAAAACTTAACAATAAAGTAATAAATTAATCGTATTGATATTCGGTTATTACCTTTCGAACTTCTAAACTTTTAAACCGTAAATGGATGTATAAATAAAGAAATTGAGTCTCAAAATTTTTAAACTTAACTATTCTTGTATCAAATGCGTAATTAAATCGAACCGAAAGCTGAGTACAGGTGTATCACCACGACTTGACAGACTTTAAGTTAAAACACATTGTAAAACATAGAGAGTCAGACGTCAAACGTCGCATAAACCATCGAAAACTGAAATAAAAAATCCGATTATTGAAAATCCTTGAGAATCTTTACGTTGACAGAATTACAAATTTTGTCCTTTAAAAAAAGCCAAAAACCGGTTCGTGTCCTTTTCTAAGTTTCCTTGCAGGCGGTGTACTTTAAACTTTTTTTTTCTACACGTTATGTCCTTTACGCTAACTGGGTTAGAAAAACTCAGTTAGATGCCCTCACGTGAGACGCATGTGAGGGCAATTTTGTCTTTTCACCACCTGCAACTCCTTCTTCCTCTTTCTTCTTCATTTCAGTTAAAAACCATCTGACCCTTTCCAATCCATCCCCCATGAATTCAACCACTGCCACCATAGCTTCACCTCCGGCGAGCCACCACCACTGTCTTCTCCGGCAAGCCACCGACACTGCCACCGGAACCACCATACATCATTCTCTCTTTCTCTCTCTCTCTCTCACTCATCCCCCAACACTACCACCACCACCATTGTCGTCCGATCAAAACAAAACCCAAATCAAAATCCATTAGCATATTCTGGTAAATCCGAACCTAATAGAAGCCCATTCATCATCCTCGGCCAAATCGGAAGCCTATCAAAGTTCATTCATCCTATTCTGGCAAATCGGAAGCCTAATAAAAGTTCATTCTTTCGATTCCGGCCAAATCGGAACCCTAATTAAAGCTCTATTAAAGTATTACGACTCGATCTACCTGAAACCCACGTTCCGTACAGTCACCGGCATTTGGGGATTGAATACGGATGATTTTGTCGCCGACGGTGGTAGTTAATAGGTGGTGTTTGCAAGTCTTCATCGCCGGTCCATGTTTTTCCGGCAAGTGAGAGAGAGAGAGAGAACGATGGTGGCCAGTGGAGTTTGGCAGGAGGCCTTGACTCGCCATAGCTGTTGTTAATTTGGCGTAGAGAGTTAGGTCGGTTTTGTACCAGTGTTCGGATTTGATGGAGTTGAAGAGTGTGAGGGATAAGTCGAAGTGGTGTTGACGGAGGAGTTCGTTGAAGGCGGCGATGAGGTCGGATTTGACGAGACGGGATAAGGTTTTGGAGACGGGGGTTGGATCGGAACGGTGTGAGCGTTTGAGTGATTGGACGGCTTGGATTGCTTCGATGCTTAGGGTTCTGCCTTTGTGTAACGGAGAGAGAGAGAGAGAGAGAGAAAGAGAGAATGATGTATGGTGGTTCCGGTGGCAGTGTCGGTGGCTTGCCGGAGAAGACAGTGGTGGTGGCTCGCCGGAGGTGAAGCTATGGTGGCAGTGGTTGAATTCATGGGGGATGGATTGGAAAGGGTGAGAGAGACAGATGGGAGTTGCAGGTGGTGAAAAGACAAAATTGCCCTCACATGCGTCTCACGTGAGGGCATCTAACTAAGTTTTTCTAACCCAGTTAGCGTAAAGGACATAACGTGTAGAAAAAAAAAGTTTAAAGTACACCGCCTGCAAGGAAACTTAGAAAAAGACACGAACCGGTTTTTGGCTTTTTTTAAAGGACAAAATTTGTAATTCTGTCCTTTACGTTAGGCATAAATCTTGGACTTGTGTGTGATGTTTGTATAAATAAGGCAAAGTATAATAGCATTTGCGTACATGAGGCATAAACAAATCAATAATAACCAAATAATGTGCATTGAACAATCAAATAGGGTTCACAAAATTCCTAATCAAGCAACCCTAAAATAATTAAAATAAGCTATAACCAACTAGAAAATTACGTCTAATGTCCTATCTTATAGTCACGGCTCTGATACCAATTTGTAACACCCCGACTAAAGCGGAAACGCCTGATTGTAACGTACATATTGCTCAAAACACATGTGACACTATTAAGTGACAATATTATCATTAATTGATCAAGCTGTTCCAAATAAAGAAAATGCAAATAACTACACGTTTAAGTAACTTGTCCATTTTTGGTTGAGTATTCTAATTACTAATGTCTTCGTCTTCTAACAGATGTACGTGTAGCATATATATAAAATAATGTCAACTAAATGAATAGTTGGTGAGATAACACAAGTTTTGATATAATACGTAAAAATCATACAATTCAATGAACAAGTGTAAATGAGCAAATAAGGTCCTTTCCAGTTGGGATTGTACACCAACGTACTCGGATAATAGCGTAAGTAAGCGTCTTTTCCGTTGGTAACAACCAACGTACTTGGATCGGGGTCCCTATTCCACTCATAACATCAAGTTCCTGAGTGCATAGGGGGGGGGGGGGGGCGTATGATCATACTTAATGAGAAAACCATGAGCATGTAATCTTTGAGCAAGTAAGAAATTAAACACACAAGTCCATGTAACGAATTGTAGTTCGTAAAAAATGAATAAACGAAATTGTAATGTTGATAGGATATATATGCTACCCCCAAAAAAGTTAAAAAGGGTAAAAAGGGGGTGTGAGAAACTCACCTTGAAGTTGAAGATAAAGTTGAAATAAAACCGAAAGTGCGTAAATGAAACCAAAGCAATTAAACTTCATGAACTAAAATTGAAAATACAAGGTTAAAGACTAACCAATGACTTATAAAGTAAATAAATAAATTTATCGGAAATTAGAAGTGTTTTAATGTATGTTTTATTATTTTATGAAGTTTGATGTTATAATATTGTAGTGTTACATTTTAGCGGAAATTTAACGATTTATTAATTTAATATTATTGAAATTACAAGATTAATGTTAAGTTTGAATGTTATAAAGGTTGCGGAAAATGGGTGTTAACAATATATTTTATCTTGAAATCAAAAGTGTTATCGAATTATAAAGTTGAACGAACAAAACATAATATATATATATATATATAATTTAAACGAGTTTAAACGAGTCTTGACGAGTTTGAAAGTTTAGTTTTGAAGTGTCAAAATGATAAATATATATTATAACTAATTTTATTTAACTTAATATAATTTTATTTGATTTATATGATTTTTACAAATTTTTATTTGGTTTATTATATAATAGAAAATGATTTTAAAAAAATAAAAACAAAACGGCCTGACCCGGGTTCGAACCCGGGTCCTTCTGCCCACATTCACATGAATTAACCAGTAGACCAGACTGTCTATTTGTTAATAGATCATAAACAAAAAAATATTTAAATTAACTTTAAAGGTCATCATCTTCATCAAAACCCTAGCTTTTCAAAAATGTTAATCCATTCCATGTTCGATCAAATTATGTTAGGGGTTTTGTTAATCGGCTCAAAGTGATTCAAATCCCTATAAAAATTACCTGGTATGGTTTCGAATTGACGGAGAACGGACCTCGCCGGAAAATGGACTTAGGTAAACGAATTAGAGATTATGGAGAGTTCGTTTGTGATGTTTTCTGTTTGTAAAAATTCAAAATGAAGATTCGTGTTCTATTTATAGTCTCAATTGAACCATTTGGTGTTTAATTCGAGTTAATAAGAATTTTAATCTAGCCGACGGTTTGGAGTGATTAAGGGGTTGATTTGGTTGTTTAATGGTGAATTTAATCGCGTATTAGTGTTTATTATTAACGGATACGACGTTTGGGTGAAATAACGGATCAAACGGGCACTAAAATGTTGTTTTTAAGATTCGCCAGAGATTCACCGCTGTCGTCGGCCAGTGTAAGAGAAAACCGAAGGGGAAAGGGATGGGGCTGGGGTTGGGTTTGAGTATAATTAATTTATTATATTAATTTGAATTATTTATGTTTTGCCCTAAACTTTAATATTCTATTAAATCTGGATTTAAACTATATTTACCAATTAACCTTGAACTTTTGAATGTTATAAAAACAACGTAAAGGTTTATAAACTTAGCTATTTTTTTGTATTATGCCCCGGATAGTTCGGGTCTCGTTCAAGTAGGCATTTTTGAAGTTGGAGTCTTGTTTTTGAACAAAACGAAATAGGTAATAAATGAATAACGACTATAAACATCGTAATTATTTATAATTTATCGAACGTATTTACAAATACATTGAAATGACGAAACGGGTCTGTTTAACGAATACATTATGAACAGACGAAACTTGAAAATATATATTTATATTTAGAGAAATCTGCAATTTGCCTCCCTAATTTATATCGTCACGCGATGGAATAGCCATTGAAAAAGAATTTGCAGATAATGGACCACTGGATTTCTCGGGTGGGTTTCTTTTGACTCCTACCGTTAGTTGACCTTCCTTTGACCTGTTAAAAATTGTTGAAATGACCCATTTACCCCAATATCTTCATCTTCATCATCTAACCCAGAAATTTACCACAAGAACCCTATTTTTTAAATTTGGGGCTTTCTCAAATCTTGTCCAAAATCAACAATTCAAATTTCAAATCTTGTTCTAGAGTTATACTATAGCATATTTGTGATACATACAAGACTTTAGAAAAAGAAAATTACAGTGTGTGTGTGTTCTTGGCATCTTCTCTCACACACAGTGTGTGTGTGTTCTTGGTGTTTTAACCTAATATTGGGGAAAACATAAACGAATGAGATCTGTGGTCTAAATTGGCAACTGGATGGATGAATATTTAGGATTTATTATTATTATTATTATTAGTTTTAAATATCAATTAGTTTTAAAACATACACATGGTTTCTAATTATAGTTTATGCATCTCAAGACTCGGTCTCCTGTATTCTCTATATCCATGTTTTCTTTGACCTTTTTGAGTCTATAGTTTAACTTGACATTTGGAGAAAACTATTTTGTCTTGTTTTAATGATAATCTTTCGTTGATTTAATTTTGTGAAGTTGAATCTATTAATTATCACTAAAACCTCAATCAACAATAATTTTAAAATATCAATTAGTTTTAAAACATACAGAGTGGGATGGTGGTGGACGGACAGAGGAGTGGGATGGTGGTGGACGGACAGAGGAGTGGGATGGTGGTGGACGGACAGAGAGAATGGAGCTTTCATCGCCACCATCATCGCCGCCGTCGTGAAAGCTAACACCGGCGCTGCTTCTTCGGATTCATCAACATCGCCGTGAAACCTAACATCGCCGTCGCGACATTGGATTCATCAACACCGTCGAAACCTAACATCGCCGCCGTCACGCCGTCGTGAAACCTAACATCGCTTCATCGGATTCATCAACACCGTCATGAAACATAAGATCTCCGCCGTCGCGACGGGGTGGAGGTGCGACGGGGGATGATGATGAGCAGCTTGATGATGATTATTATTATTAAGAGCCAAATGATGATGATGACTAATACTGCTTTAAATCTTAAACAAGGCTTGAATAATGATGATGATGATTATTAATGGCATAAACAACTGATATATTCCAGGCACATTATTATTATTGTTATTATTATTGTTATTATTATTATTAAGAGATGATTACCAAAATGCCCTTGGCATCCGTCAGTCAACTGACGGTAGGAGTCAGAAGAACTCGCCGGAGAAACATAGGGCCCAAAGTTCGCAAAATCTTTTTCAGGGGTTAACCCATCGCGCGACGATATAAACCAGGGAGACAAAATGCAGATTTCTCTTTTATTTATACATATATTTATAAATAAAACCGAAATTTAAAAAGGGTCGGATCTTCGGGTTTGAAAAGTGACGAATGTTACACAACCTCCTTTATGAACAAATTTGCTAACGTTTCTGACGTGATGGCCTCTCGGATAGGCAGAAAGTGAGAACTTTTCGTCAAACGGTCCACTATCACCCAAATGGTATCATGATGTTTAGCTGTATGCGGTAGCTTAGTTATGAAATCCATGGTGATGTGTTCCCATTTCCATTTCCATTATGGTATGTCTAATGGCTGCATCTTCTTATAAGGTTTCAGGTGCTCTGCTTTGACTTGCAAGCAAGTTAAGCACTTATTGACATAATCTACTACGTCAATCTTCATACCCGTTCACCAGTAGTGTCTCTTCAGATGTATCAACATCTTCGTGGATCCCCGATGAATCGAGTATCTAGACTTATGAGCTTTATCTAAGATTCTACTTCTAAGATTTCCATGGCGTGGAATCCACATACGGTCGAACCTAGTTTTCACACCATGAGTGTTATCCATCAGATCGTCTTGCTGTCCGAAAATTCTTCCTTTTTCATTAACCCATCTGTAAGCACCTCAGACTGCATCTTGATGATTTCTCCGAAGAGTTCTGAGTTAATGATCAACTTATAAGACTTCACTGTTGCAATGACTTCTTCATTCTTACGGCTTAGCGCGTCAGCAACCACATTAGCCTTACAAGGATAGTATTTAATATCACATTCGTAGTCCTTTATCAACTCTAACCATCTCCTCTGTCTCATGTTCAACTCTTTCAGCTCGAAAAAGTACTTTAAACTCTTATGATCTGCATAAATAGTACACTTAGTAACATAAAGATAATGTCTCCATATCTTGAGAGCATGCACTACTGCTTCTTGCTCTAAATCATGTGTCGGGTAGGTACGCTCGTGAACCTTCATTTTTCTAGACGCATAAGCTATCACCTTTCCTCGTTGCATTAACACGCAACCTAACCCACGATGCGAGGCATCAGTACAAATAACCAAATCCTCGTCACCATCGGGTAAAGAAAGGATTAGAGCTTGTGTGACTCTTTTCTGTAATTCCTCAAAAGCCTTTTCATGGAACTTTCCCCAATTGAATACTATAGACTTTCGGGTCATACCGGTCAATGGTGCGACTATTTTGGAGAAGCTTTCAATGAATCTCCTATAATAGCCGGCCAACCCTAAGAAGCTTCATATATCATTCGGGTTTTCCGGAGTCTTCTGATTCATTATCGCCTCAATATTAGTTGGGTCCATCTTAAGTTCCTCGAGATTGATTACGTGACCTATGTGTCACACCCTCAAAATCCACTAACGGAGTTTTACCGTCAGAGGGTGTGAACTAACAGGATCGGAATCATTAGTTATAATCAAACACCATAAATAAAGTTTTCAAACCACGAAAACATTTAAGTTTAAATGAGTGCGGAAGCGTAAATTCATAAACCAAGTGTTGCGTCACGCGGGACGACTTAAAAACCAATTAATAACAGTTTAAAAACAAGTTTGCAAAAACGATAGAGTTCAATGAAATGCATGTTCCTATACCGCGCGCCCGCCTCGGCTACCTGAGAATAACATACTAAAAGTGTCAACACAGGGTTGGTGAGTTCACATATATAAATAAAGAAAACCATTTGCGTTTAAGTGTTTGCGTTTGCATTTTGCGTTTGCGTTTTGCGTTACCAGATAGTGTTATGTCAATTATATATCAATAGGTAGCTAGCCTATAAAACAAGTATTACTAAGTATTCGATACCGAAGCAGACTGTTTATCAATTGCCTTGCCACCATGTCAACCACGACCATGGTAATGTGTTAGCCAAAATTACACCCACTCGACCTACAATCGAGTTTAGAGTTGGGTGGGGTTTGTCAAACTAGTAGTACTACTCAACTGTGACTCGCTATTATACAAATACTAAACGGTTCGATGTTATGAAGGAATTTAGTTGGTTTGTTTGCCACTTAGCCTTACAAGTGATATATAACTAATAACAAAATCTAAAGCGTTTTGGAGTATGTTATCTCCCCCAAGTAAAAAGCGTTTAAAAGAGTAAAAGGGAAACGTGAAACTCACTATTTGCGAAGAATTCAAAACAAATCCGAGAGATGCACGTCAAAGAAAATCCTCACTAGCGTTCTAAAACAAGAATGAGATTTTCTAAGTGTTTAAACTACTATTGAGTCTCTAGACTCGGCACATAATACCAATGCATGAGATACGTTTCGTGTTTCGTTTGTGAATTATGTGTGACTCGACAAACACATTGGTGACACGTTACATGTGTATACAACTATTTAAGTATCAAGTACTAACATTGTACATTACTAGCAATCATTCCCCACAAGGGAAATTTAGTCAAAAACATAGCAATTATCTAACAACAAGCACGTTTCATGTATTTTCACATAGTTCAGCAGCTAGTTTTATCAAGACAGATTTCTACTTGAAAGATTACTCTATCCAACAGATCATAACATATCAATTAATTCACCAAATATCGTTACAAAAGCACACATGAGTTAGGTTTCCAGAACTATTTTTATTGTATTTTTATTCCACATAGTTTTCTCACAAAGACCAAAACATTACAGTAAACTCATAGCAGTCAAAATCATGCGCAACAGAATGGTGTTTGTTATTCCCGTTGAATGGTAATGCAAGACCAATTGGGTTAGATTCTTAACTCAATATGTTAACTTCCAGAAGTGGAACTAACCCATTTGGTCTTGTAGTTTATGAGATATGATAATTACAAAACAGCCTAACAGCAGACCTTACAATTCAGACTTGCACTTCAGTTTTGTAAAATAATAAAAGTTAACTTTTACACGTCCAAAAATTACAAACTTTGGACTTTATAGAAACTAGACTCAACCTAGTACACCGTAGTGTTAAGAATTTCGACCAATTACCACATTAACATTCAGTTACAGTCGTCTAAACAAAAACTTAACAATCTGTCCAGTACCAGTTTACATCAAAACTCAACATAACAACAATCTATGAACCATAATCCATGCATATAACACTCTTGACACAATATTTACCAACCATGCATATCAATCTCACATTACACACATAGTTAGGGTTTTTCTTGAAAGTTTAAATCAAAAAACAAGTGATTAACAAACAACAATAACACAACTAGTTATCAATTCACTAGGAAATCATCATCAAGCATATAATCAAACCCTAACTCATCTTAATCATCAATTTCGTGAATTAGGGTTTTGGATTAACCCATTCAATATCAAAATTAAACATATAGAACGCATAAAGGAGTTTTTAATTACCTATTTAGCACTCTAATTCCTTCAAGAAGCTTGAAAAGATTGTATGTATGTGTGTATGTTGTTACGGCAGCCAAGAAGAGAGGGAGGGGGGGCGATTGGGTTTGGGAGGGGGAGGAAGGAGGTTAGGGTTTTTGTTATTATTTAATAATAATATGTTACACATTGGCCCCTCTACTTCTAGTTATTAAATTTCTAGCATAAAATAGACTTTTGCATCTTGAGTTAATGTTCTACATATAAATATCAAATAACACATAAACCTAACACATAATTATCAAATACTTATTGTTTTGATGTTTGTCGTTTGTTCACCAATGGTTTGAGTCAAATCGTTTGCGTTTCGGTGCAATCCCGAAAGACTACATGTGTAGTGATTGTCAGGCGTCATTTAAAACCCTAATTTAAATGTAATGAGATGTGCGTTATAGATCAAGTGATCTTAAGTTTGAATTGACGGAGTTTGGATTAACGGAGTTAACCT
The DNA here is from genome assembly GCF_021521415.1 of Bidens hawaiensis. Taxonomy (NCBI): domain Eukaryota; kingdom Viridiplantae; phylum Streptophyta; class Magnoliopsida; order Asterales; family Asteraceae; genus Bidens; species Bidens hawaiensis. The sequence continues at coordinate 147,513 of NW_027494001.1, forward strand.
GAAATTGACGAGTGTCACATCATTCCCATGTTGAAAGAATTTTCGTCCCGAAAATTTGAGTCAAGTCGCGATAAGTGTCTAAAAAAGCAAGAAAAATTTTCAGTTTGTCAAACTATGTGACACTCGTCAATTTCAGGTTAACTCCGTTAATTCAAACTCCGTCAATTCAAACTTAAGATCACTTGATCTATAACGCACATCCCATTACATTTAAACTAGGGTTTTAAATGACGCTTGGCAATCACTACACATGTAGTCTTTCGGGATTTCACGGAAACGCAAATGAGTTGACTCAAACCATTGGTGAACAAACGACAAACATCAAAGCAATAAGTAATTGATAATTATGTGTTAGGTTTATGTGTTACTTGATATGTTATGTGTAATGCTAAACACAAGAAGCAAGAACTAATTGTTTACACTAGAAAAGTAATAACTAAAAGAGGGGGGACTATTGTGTAACATATTATTATTAAATAATAACAAAAACCCTAACCTCCCTTCCCCCTACCAAAACCCGATCGCCCCCCCCCCTCTCTCTCCCTTGGCTGCCGTCACACTACACACACATACATACAAGGATTTTCAAGTTTGGTTGAAGAATTAAGTTGCTAGGAAGGTATTAACAACTCTCCTATGCATTCTATATGTTTAATTTTGATATTGAATGGGTTAAACCAAAACCCTAAGTCACGAAATTGATGATTAAGATGAGTTAGGGTTTGATTATATGCTTGATGATGATTGCTAATGAAATTGATAACTAGTTGTGTTATTTTTGTTTGATAATCACTTGTTCTTTGATTTAAACTTTCAAGAAAAACCCAACTATGTGTGTAATGTGATATTGATATGCATGATTGGTAAATATTGTGACTAGAGTGTTATATGCATGGATTATGGTTCATAGATTGTTATTATGTTGAGTCTTGATGTAAACTGGCAGTGGACAGATTGTTAAGTTTATGTTTAGACAACTGTAACTGAATCTTAATTTGGTAATTGGTCGAAATTCATAACACTAAAGTATACTAGGTTGAGTCTAGTTTCTATAAAGTCCAAGTTTTTAATTTTTGGACGTGTAAATGTTAACTTTTATTATTTTATAAAACTGAAGTGCAAGTCTGAATTGTTAGGTCTGCTGTTAGGCTGTTTTGAAATTATCATATATCATAAACTACAAGACCAAATTGGTTAGTTCCACTTCTGGAAGTTAACATATTGAGTTAAGAATCTAACCCAATTGGTTTTGCACTAATTGGAACTACCATTTAACGGGAATAACAAATATCATTCTGTTGCGCATGATTTTGACTGCTGTGAGTTTACTGTAATGTTTTGGTTATTGTGAGAAATCTAGGTGGAATAAAAATACAATAAAAATATTTCTGGAAACCTAACTCATGTGTGCTTTTGTGACGATTTTTGGTGAATTAATTGATATATTATGATCTGTTGAATAGAGTAATCTTTCAGGTAGAAATATGTCTTGATAAAACTAGATGCTGAACTATGTGAAAATACATGAAACGTGCTTGTTGCTAGATAATTGCTATGTTTTTGACTAAATTGCCCTTGTGGGGAAACATTGCTAGTAATGTACAATTTTAGTACTTAATACTTATGTAGTTGCTTACATATGAAACGTGTCACCAATGTGTTTGTCGAGTCACACATAATTCACAAACGAAACACGCGACGTATCTCATGCATAGGTATTATGTGCCGAGTCTAGAGACTCAATAATAGTTCCAACACTTAGAAAATATCATTCTTGTTTTAGAACGCTAGTGAGGTTTTTTCTGTGACGCGCATCTCTCGGTTGACTTGTTTTTGAATTCTTCGCATACAGTGAGTTTCACGTTCCCCTTTTACTCTTTTAAACGCTTTTAACTTGGGGGAGATAACATACTCCAACACGCTTTAGATGTTGTTATTAATTATATATCATTTGTAAGGCTAAGTGGCAAGCGAACCAACTAAAGTCCTTCGTAACATAGAACCGTTTAATATTTGGATAATAGCGAGTCACTGTTGAGTAGTACTACTGGGTTTGACAAACCCCACCCAACTCTAAACTCGACTGGAAGTCGAGTGGGTGTAATTTTGGCTAACACATTTTCCATGGTCGTGGTAGACATGGTGGCAAGGCAATTGATAAACAGTCAGCTTCGGTGTCGAACACTTAGTAATACTTGTTTTATAAGCTAGCTACCTATCGATATATAATTGACATAACATTATCTGGTAACGCAAACGCAAAACGCAAACACTTAAACGCAAATAGTTTCTTTATTTATATATGTGAACTCACCAACCCCGTGTTGACACTTTTAGTATGTTATTCTCAGGTAGCCGAGGCGGGCGCGCGGTATAGGAACATGCATTCCATTGAACTCTAACGTTATTGCAAACTTGTTTTTAAACTGTTATTAATTGGGTTTTAAGTCGTCCTGCGTGACACAACACTTGGTTTATGAATTTACGCTTCCTCACTTATTTAAACTTAAATGTTTCGTGGTTTGAAAACTTTATTTATGGTGTTTGATTATAACTAATGATTCCGATCCTGTTAGTTCACACCCTCTGACGGTAAAACTCCGTTAGTGGATTTTGAGGGTGTGACAGATTGATATCAAAGCCATTGGTTATAGCGAACTAGAAATTGCATGCATACTAGACTATAACCGCAACGACCCATTAGTTATAATTTCTACGCACTGCATATATATTTTATTTAGTCTTTCGTTATCTTTATCTCTTTACCTCATTCACTCATACGCGCGCATACACGACTTACCTGTAGGGATGTCGACGCCACCATCATCATCATCCGACCAGGTGACTCATGCCCATGGAAAGGAACCACAGCCACCTACCTCGTCGCCACCCCGAGTAGCCCCGAAACTAGAAGCCCCTGCACGAAGAGGTATCGTCTATCTGGAGGCATGTATGATGACAACGTTAGCAGGGATTGGTACCCGAGTCTGATCAGGCGTATGGTTTACCGCGAAAAAGTTCCCCCACTACCTCACCCAAGCCGCCCTGCTTACCCCAACACCCTACCACCCACAACCGAACCGATAGAGCGTGTTCTCGCAGCTGTTGTTTCCTGTCTAGAGCGTGACGCGGATTTTATTCCCTCGGCGAAAGTGAACGTTCCCGAATTATTAAGAGATGGAACCGAGGCTAGGAAAGAAATATTCTGCCTGAAGGAAGCTGTGAGGGAAGCGCAGGATACTAACGATCAACAAATGAAGATTATGAGAAAAATGCAAACAGAGATGATAGATTTGCAAGAGAAACTCCTTGTGGCGAGATCCCAGATAGAGATAGCTCTAGAGCGTTGCGATATCTTACAGACGCAAATTGCCCAGAATGCAGCAGAACCTGAGGAAGAACCTGAGGAAGAACCTGAGGAGGAACCCGAGGAAGATCCCGAGGAGGAACCCGATGAGGAACCGGAGGAAGAACCGGCTGAGCCGGAGGCACACTCAGAGGTGTCCTCAGACGATGACATTTGAGAAGGATAACACCTAGATGGAGGGGTTAAAACTATTATTTTCTATGATTTTAAGGATTGGTTTTAAATACTTTGTAGCGAATACAATAGTTTTAATCATGAATTATTATTTGGATTATTATATGATTGTGATGTGATGTTTGCTTCTTTTATTTTTCTTTCTTACCTACCTTTTTATTACATGTATGGTGTGTTGCATATGAAACCGAGAATTCATGTCTAATATTTTATGCTGTGATTCTAGGAGATGGCTGGAAGAAACGCCGGACATGGTCGCGGTAACATCAACTTAACCGCAGCAGAACTCCAAACCCTATTGAATGACCATGCGGCGGCAGCTCTAGCCGCATATGTTCAGAATCAAGCCGGAGGTCCAGCCGGAGCCTGTACTTTCAAGAACTGCCTGGATTGCAAGCCCAATTCGTTTAAGGGCACTGAGGCAGCCATAGGTTTCCTGCGTTGGGCTGAGAAGGCAGAGTCAGCTTTCGAGATGTGTAACTGTCCACCCGCCAGTAGGGTCAAATTTGCTACTGGAACACTGGAAGATTCTGCTCTCACTTGGTGGAACTCCAATGTGCAAATTCTTGGATTGGAATTGGCGAACGCTATGAACTGGGAAGAGTTCAAGAATATGATGCGAGAAGAGTACTGTCCTAGAGAGGAAATCGCGAAGTTAGAATCTGAGTTTTGGTCGTTGAAAATGGTGGGTTCCGAAATTGAAGCCTACACTACCCGTTCTCATGAGCTAGCCGTAATGTGTCCACGGATGGTAGACCCGCCGAGTAAGAGGATCGAGATGTATATCGATGGTTTGGTACCACAAATTCACGGTATGGTGACGTCTTCCAAACCGGCTATAATTCAACAAGCGATCCGATTAGCCCACAAACTGACGGAACAGGCAGTGACACAAGGTGCGTTACCACCTAGAGGTTCAACCTCTAAAACCCGAGACAACTCAATCACTGACAACAACAACAACCCGGGTAATGGAAAGAGGAAATTTGACAACACCAGGTCCTCATCATCGAAACCCCCACAGCAACAACACTACCGTAAACCCGAACTCACTCGGAACTTAAATAATCAGGGTTCCAACAATAACAACAACGGTGGCGGACAGGGTTCGAGTGGCTATGCTGGAAAGTACCCGAAATGCAACAAGTGCAACTATCACCATGCTGGCTCATGCGACCGTATCAAGTGTCTGAGATGCGGAAAAATGGGTCATCAGGCCAAAGAATGTAGGGGAGACCTAGCGGCAAAGGGTGCTCCTAAATTGCCTACGGCGACTAAAGGGTGCTTCGAGTGTGGTCAAGAGGGTCACTTCAGGAAGGATTGCCCCAAACTAAAGCAGAATGAGAACAATGGAGGCAGCAACAGTGGTGGAAGCAGTGGTAAAGGTAGAGCTTTCGTCATTGGGTCGGGCCAGGCCCGCAACGATCCGAATGTGGTTACCGGTAAGTTTCCTGTGAACGACTGTTTTGTTTGACACTGGAGCTGATAAGAGTTTTATATCGAAAGCCTTTAGTAAACTCTTAGACTTAACTCCAACCCAGTTAGATGCTAAGTTTCCTGTTGAATTAGCTGACGGTAAGTCTATAGAAACAACTCATGTACTAGCGGGATGTAAGTTGAAACTGTCAGGTCATACCTTCGATATCGACCTTATACCCTTTACGCTTAGTAGTTTCGATGTCGTTGTCGGCATGGACTGGCTATCCGAGAACCGAGCGGAGATTATATGTCACGACAAGATAGTCCATATCACTACCTCTTCCGGCGAAATCATCTCGATACAGGGCGAGAAGAGCGGCATGACTACAAGCGTTATCACCCTCATGAAGGCGCATAAATATTTATGAAAGGGTCATCCAGCAATTTTAGCCCATATTGTCGAGAAACCCGCGGAGGAGAAGCGAATCGAAGACATACCGATTGTGCGAGATTTTCCGGAAGTCTTCCCGGAGGATTTGCTTGGACTCCCACCTATTCGACAAGTCGAGTTCCAAATCGAATTGACCACCTGTGCAGCACCCATAGCACGAGCCCCGTATCGGCTCGCACCGGCGGAGCTTCAGGAGTTGTCCACTCAATTGCAAGATTTGCTGGATAAAGGTTTTATCCGACCTAGCTCATCACCATGGGGAGCCCCTGTCTTATTTGTTCGAAAGAAGGACGTGACTTTCCGCATGTGCATTGACTACCGAGAGCTGAACAAGGTGACGATCAAGAACCATTATCCCTTACCCCGAATTGATGATCTGTTCGACCAGCTTCAAGGATCGAGTTACTACTCGAAGATCGATCTGAGATCTGGTTACCATCAATTAAGAGTGCGCGAAGAAGACATTTCAAAGACGGCTTTCAGAACTCGGTACGGTCACTACGAGTTTTCGGTTATGCCTTTTGGCTTAACCAACGCACCAGCCGTATTTATGGATCTCATTAACCGAGTATGCAAGGCGTACCTCGACAAGTTTGTGATTGTTTTTATTGATGATATCCTCGTCTACTCCAAGAACAAGGCTGACCACGAAGAACACCTGAGGTTGATCCTAGAATTGCTAAAGAAGGAACAACTGTACGCTAAACTCTCGAAATGCGAAATTTGGCTTCGCGAGGTTCACTTCTTAGGACATGTGATCAATGATAATGGTATCCATGTCGATCCCGGCAAGGTAGAGGCCATCAAAAACTGGGAAGCACCTATGACTCCGACTGAGGTGCGACAGTTCCTAGGACTGGCTGGCTACTACCGACGTTTTATTGAGGGATTTTCAAATATTGCTCAACCCCTCACTGCCTTGACGCACAAGGGTACTAAGTACAATTGGGGTGACGCGCAGGAATCCGCTTTTCAACTGTTGAAAAACAAACTCTGTAGCGCCCCTATCCTAGCCCTTCCCGAGGGAACAGAAAATTTTGAGGTGCATTGTGACGCATCGATACAGGGTCTTGGTTGCGTATTGATGCAACTCGAGAAGGTTATAGCCTATGCCTCTCGACAACTACGGATTCACGAGAAGAACTACACGACCCATGACTTGGAACTCGGAGCTGTGGTGTTTGCTCTTAAGATATGGAGGCATTACTTGTACGGTACCAAGTTTACCATTTACACCGACCACAAGAGTCTCCGACATATCTACGATCAGAAGGAGCTGAACATGCGACAACGTCGTTAGGTCGAGCTGCTTAAGGATTATGACTTTGCTATCAAGTATCACCCTGGCAAGGCAAATGTAGTGGCCGATGCTCTCAGCAGAAAAGAAACCGATAAACCTAGACGAGTGCGAGCATTACAACTCACAATTCACGCCAACTTACCCGATCAGATTCGCGATGCGCAACTCAAAGCCTTGAAAGAAGATAACCTCCCATCAGAACTCATGCGAGGTATGAACAAGCAACTTGAAACCAAATTGGACGGGGTCCGATATTTCGAAAACCGGATTTGGGTTCCTCGATACGGAGAGCTGAGAACCCTAGTAATGGACGAAGCACACAAGTCCCGATATTCCATCCACCCTGGCTCAGATAAAATGTACCATGACCTAAAGGCACTTTACTGGTGGCCAAACATGAAAGCCGACATTGCCACCTACGTGAGCAAATGCTTAACTTGTGCAAGAGTCAAAGTGGAATATCAGAAACCATCTGGTCTGCTACAGCAACCGGAACTTCCAACGTGGAAATGGGAGCACATTTCCATGGATTTCATCACGGGATTACCCAAAACACCGACGGGATGCGATACCATCTGGGTGATCGTTGACCGGTTGACTAAGTCTGCACACTTCTTAGCAATCAAGAAATCGGACAAAATGGAAAGACTGACTCGCATCTATATGAAAGAAGTAGTGTCTAGACCCGGAGTGCCTGTCTCAATCATATCTGATCGAGATTCCCGTTTCACTTCGCACTTTTGGAAGTCACTACAGAGTGCACTAGGCACCCGCCTTGATATGAGCACAGCATACCATCCTCAGACGGATGGGCAAAGTGAGCGCACCATTCAGACCTTGGAGGACATGTTGCGTGCATGCGTGTTGGATTTCGGAAAAGGTTGGGAACCTCACTTACCTTTGGTAGAGTTTTCGTATAATAACAGCTACCACGCAAGCATTAAAGCCGCGCTGTTTGAAGCGTTGTACGGAAGAAAGTGTCAATCACCTCTCTGCTGGGCAGAGGTGGGTGATAGCCAAATCACTGGTCCAGAACTAGTACTTGAAACCTCTGAAAAGATTGTCCAAATCCGAAACCGCATGGCAGCAGCACGAGATCGCCAAAAGAGTTACGCCGACAAGCGCCGAAAGCCTCTTGAATTTCAAGTGAACGACCAAGTATTACTCAAAGTCTCACCTTTGAAGGTTGTAGTTCGCTTCGGAAAGCGAAACAAACTCAATCCACGATACGTTGACCCTTACCGGATAACTGAGCGCATTGGTCTGGTAGCGTACCGACTGGATTTACCAACGGAACTCAGTAGTGTACACAATGTATTTCATGTATCCAACTTGAAGAAATGCCTTTCCGATGAAACCCAAGCAGTTCCTTTGGACGAGTTGCAAGTTGATGAACAGCTACGCTTCATCGAAGAACCAGTCGAAGTTTTGGATTGGGAAACCAAAACACTCAAGCACAGCAAAATTCCAATCGTTAAGGTTCGTTGGAACTCGAGACGTGGACCAGAGTTCACGTGGGAACGCGAGGACCAAATGATGAAAAAGTATCCTAACCTTTTTGAAGGGTTGACCAAACACCGAAAACCGCGAAAGCCGTCAAACCGTCAGAAATCACCAGAGGTATGAATTAAATTTCGGGACGAAATTTCTTTCTACTAGGGGATGATATGACAAACTGAAAATTTTACTTGCTTTTTCAGACACCCATCGCGACTTGACTCAAATTTTCGGGACGAAAATTCTTTTAACATGGGAATGATGTGACACTCGTCAATTTCAGGTTAACGCCATTAATTCAAACTCCGTCAATTCAAACTTAAGATCACTTGATCTATAACGCACATCCCATTACATTTAAACTAGGGTTTTAAATGACGCTTGACAATCACTACACATGTAGTCTTTCGGGATTTCATCGAAACGCAAACGAGTTGACTCAAACCATTGGTGAACAAACGACAAACATCAAAACAATAAGTAATTGATAATTATGTGTTAGGTTTATGTGTTACTTGATATGTTATGTGTAATGTTAAACACAAGAAGCAAGAACTAATTGTTTACACTAGAAAATTAATAACTAAAAGAGGATGGACTATTGTGTAACATATTATTATTAAATAATAACAAAAATCCTAACCTCCCTTCCCCATCCCAAAACCCGATCCCCCCCCCCCTCTCTCCCTTGGCTGCCGTCACACTAAACACACACATATACAAGGATTTTCAAGTTTGGTTGAAGAATTAAGGTGCTAGGAAGGTATTAACAACTCCCCTATGCGTTCTATATGTTTAATTTTGATATTGAATGGGTTAATCCAAAACCCTAAGTCACGAAATTGATGATTAAGATGAGTTAGGGTTTGATTATATGCTTGATGATGATTGCTAATGAAATTGATAACTAGTTGTGTTATTGTTGTTTGATAATCACTTGTTCTTTGATTTAAACTTTCAAGAAAAACCCTAACTATGTGTGTAATGTGAGATTGATATGCATGGTTGGTAAATATTGTGTCTAGAGTGTTATATGCATGGATTATGGTTCATAGATTGTTGTTATGTTGAGTTTTGATGTAAACTGGTACTGGACAGATTGTTAAGTTTTTTTTTAGACGACTGTAACTGAATGTTAATTTGGTAATTGGTCAAAATTCTTAACACTAAAGTGTACTAGGTTGAGTCTAGTTTCTATAAAGTCCAAGTTTGTAATTTTTGGACGTGTAAAAGTTAACTTTTATTATTTTACAAAACTGAAGTGCAAGTCTGAATTGTGAGGTCTGCTGTTAGGCTGTTTTGAAATTATCATATCTCATAAACTACAAGACCAAATGGGTTAGTTCCAATTCTGGAAGTTAACATATTGAGTTAAAAATCTAACCCAATTGGTCTTGCATTAATTGGAACTACCATTTAACGGTAATAACAAATATCATTCTGTTGCGCATGATTTTGACTGCTGTGAGTTTACTGTAATGTTTTGGTGATTGTGAGAAATCTAGGTGGAATAAAAATACAATAAAAATAGTTCTGGAAACCTAACTCATGTGTGCTTTTGTGACGATTTTTGGTGAATTAATTGATATATTATGATCTGTTAAATAGAGTAATCTTTCAGGTAGAAATATGTCTTGATAAAACTAGATGCTGAACTATGTGAAAATACATGAAACGTGCTTGTTGCTAGATAATTGCTATGTTTTTGACTAAATTGCCCTTGTGGGGAAATATTGCTAGTAATGTACAATGTTAGTACTTAATACTTATGTAGTTGCTTACATATGAAACGTGTCACCAATGTGTTTGTCGAGTCACACATAATTCACAAACGAAACACGAGACGTATCTCATGCATAGGTATTATGTGCCGAGTCTAGAGACTCAATAATAGTTCCAACACTTAGAAAATCTCATTCTTGTTTTAGAACGCTAGTGAGGTTTTTTCTGTGACGCGCATCTCTCGGTTGACTTGTTTTTGAATTCTTGTTTGCGAGTTTCACGTTCCCCTTTTACTCTTTTAAACGCTTTTTACTTGGGGGAGATAACATACTCCAACACGCTTTAGATGTTGTTATTAATTATATATCACTTGTAAGGCTAAGTGGCAAGCGAACCAACTAAGGTCCTTCATAACATAGAACCGTTTAATATTTGGATAATAGCGAGTCACTGTTGAGTAGTACTACTGGGTTTGACAAACCCCACCCAACTCTAAACTCGACTGGAGATCGAGTGGGTGTAATTTTGGATAACACATTTTCCATGGTCGTGGTAGACATGGTGGCAAGGCAATTGATAAACAGTCAGCTTCGGTGTCGAACACTTAGTAATACTTCTTTTATAGGCTAGCTACCTATCGATATATAATTGACATAACATTATCTGGTAACGCAAACGCAAAACGCAAACACTTAAACGCAAATAGTTTCTTTATTTATATATGTGAACTCACCAACCCCGTGTTGACACTTTTAGTATGTTATTCTCAGGTAGTCGAGGCGGGCGCGCGGTATAGGAACATGCATTCCATTGAACTCTAACGTTTTTGCAAACTTGTTTTTAAACTGTTATTAATTGGGTTTTAAGTCGTCATGCGTGACGCAACACTTGGTTTATGAATTTACGCTTCCGCACTTATTTAAACTTAAATGTTTCGTGGTTTGAAAACTTTATTTATGGTGTTTGATTATAACTAATGATTCCGATCCTGTTAGTTCACACCCTCTGACGGTAAAACACCGTCTGTGGATTTTGAGGGTGTGACAACCTAGAAACTGCACTTCGTGCAACCAGAACGCGCACTTTGAAAACTTAGCATACAGTTTCTCTTTCTTCAAGATCTTCAATACTTCCTTTAGATGTTCAGCATGGTCAGACTCGCTCTTTGAATAATTTAATATATTATCGATGAAAACAATGTCTGACTTGTCCGACCGACATACCCTATTCATCACGTCCGTAAATGTTGTTGGAGCATTCGTTAGACCAAACGACATCACGAGGAACTCGTAGTGTCAATACCGTGTCCGAAAGGCTGTCTTAGGGATGCTTGTCTCTTTCACCTTCATATGATGATAGCCTGATCTAAGATCTATTCGTGAGAACCAACTCGAACCTTGTAGTTGGTCAAACAAATCATCAATCCGTGGAAACAGATATCTGTTCTTCACCATGAGCTTATTCAACTCACGATAATCTATACACATTCTCATACTTCCGTCCTTCTTCTTAACAAACAACACCGTTGCTCCCCACGGGGAAACACTCTGCCTTATAAAACATTTTCCGAGGAGTTCTCACAGTTGGGACATCAATTCTTTCATCTCAGACGGCGCTAGGTAGTAAGGTGCTTTCGCGACGAGTTGCGCTCCTGGTATTAAGTCTATCTGAAATTCTATCTCACGATCCGGTGGCAACCCCGGAAGATCCTCAAAGAAGACTTCTGGGTAGTCACGCACAACAGGAACATCTTTCACTTCTTTCGTCTCGACCATAGCTTTGACAAAAAAAACCTAGCAGGCACTGCACCCTCGCCTTAACAAACCTTCGGATTTTATCATCGAAATGACACTAAGCCCTGAACTTTCTTTATCACCATAAATCGTCACCGTGATACCATCCAAGGATTTTAACCTTATTAACCTACTCTTACACACTATCTGAGCTTCAAACTCAGATAACCAGTCCATTCCCAGAACCACGTCGATCCCTCTTAAGGTCATAACATACAGGGTAACAGGGAACTCACGTCCCTCTAACTCTATCTTACAATCCTTAGTCATTCTAATTATCCTAACTGAGGTTTCACTAGAGGTATCTATAGTAAAAGTTTCAGGCACACGACAACATTTCATTTTTTCTATCCTACTAAATGTCATAGTACAAAACTTCTATTGGCACCTGAATCAAACGACATAGAAGCAGAAATTCCGTTTACTAGAAACATACATGTTACAACATCTGGGATCTGCTTAGCCTACTCCTAAGTCAGCATGTAGGCTCTGGTCCTTGGCCTAGCCTAGTCACCATCCTTCTTCCCACTTCCTCCAGCTTCACCCTCAGTAACCTCCCTTTCCATATGACCCGTCTTACCACATTTTTTGCATGCGGTCTATGCACTATATTCATGAGCATAATGCCCCAACTTTCCACACTTATAAATGCATTTGATCCAACTCTACACTCTCCACCATGATCCCTTCCACATTTGTGACAAACATCAGTTCCAGCACCCCACTTGCACTCGCCAACGTGCATCTTCCCATAAGTCTTACACGACTTCTTCTCCCACACATTCTGTTTCTTATCTCTAGGGTTCCACATCTGAGTACCGGGTCATTTGACAGGAGCAACCCATTTCTTATATTTCTTCTCTTCTACCACTATTTCTTCCACAGCCAGGTCATCATAAACCATCTTTGCGAGTTCAACTGCAGAGTCAAAAGTAGAAGGTTTAGTAGCTCTGACTAAGGTGCGAACATTCTGTGGCAGCCCTCTAATGTAGCATTTGATTCGCTTGGCTTCAGTATTCACCATGTCAGGCACCAACCTCGACATGCGGTTGAATTAAGTAGTGTATTCGCGGTGTGTCATCTTTCCCGCCTTCAGATTTAGAAACTTCATCTCAGCGTCGGCACAAAATCGCTTCATCACCAATTCCTTCAGGTCATCCCACCTCATAGCCTTAATCTCTTCCCGGGTCTTCCTCTGTTCCACAATTTCCTACCAAAACATAGCCTCGTCACCAAATGACTGGGTAGCATACCCCACCGCTTGATCAAGACGACACTCGCTAATTCGGATAACCCTGTCCATTGCGGTTATCCACTGTAGAGTAGCGATTGCATCTCTTAAACCAATTAGCTTTGGCGGGTCGCAACCTTTAAATGACTTGTAGTTACACCCACCTCGGCCTCTCCTTCCCTCACCAACACAGACCTAACCCCACTCGAGTCACCTTCTTCATTCTCGTCATCCTACTTACAATTCTCCACTATCCTCTCTGCGGTTCTCGCATGGCTTTCCGGAGACTTACTGGGTTGCAGATTCTTTACTGCAGCAGCTACATCTTGAGCAATGGCAGCCTGAACAACAGGATCCAGTTGATACCCTTCATTGTTGCCCTGATTTCGCACCGTCGCGCTTCCTTCCTCTCTCGTGTTAGTAACTGGTTCAGAAGGTTCTCAGACAATACGTGGCCTACCACGACGTCCAGTGCCACCTCCTTGAAGAACAACCTTTCTTGCTCCAGCCATTCATATTCTATAATGAAACACAAATCTCATCACTCAAGAAACTATTTAGTACAAGGATAGTAAGGATAACAGGTAATAACAGTGGCTAGCTGTGAATAGCTGATCACGTTACTTTCCATGTCCTTTACACTTCACTTTGTGAGTCTACTTGTGCTAGTTCTACTTAAACAGTTGGACTATCAAACAATTCATATAATCATATACTCTTATCCCTAGCAATTAAACTAACCTTCTTACACATTCTCCATCTTAGTTTTTAGATCCATTCACGAGACCTACATTATCCATCTTAGATTCTTCAACTGTTCCATTGATAGAGGGTGCTTTTGAGGCAAAACTTATTTAGCTTGAAAAATCATCAACCGTACTCGATCTTTTCACCTTCAAACTCTCAAATACATTCAAGAGAGCTTAAATTAGTTTTTCCCTTATTCGGTCGGCTCCTAGATGTTAGACCTTTATCGTGTCCCACGTCCCTTTAGCGGTCAGTAGAGCTTTTGGAATCATGTTTGTATTCACATTCGTACTTGTTCATGGGTCGGCCATATCCCATAACTCATGAATTGAAGATAGTTCGTAACTTCACTGTCCATATCGAGTAGTTTTTGGAGGATAACATTGGACATATTATCAATGTCGAGTTATTCTCCTATTTGTTTTGATTTTGTTTGTTGCCCTTGTCAGCCATCGGGTTATTCTTCCATGGTACGATGGTACGTAGTGAGTGGTGTTGCAAGTTTTGTTTCCAACATCGTAAGGTGCCTTGGTCTAGCGACACTCGGTTGAGATTAAACAAGATTTGTTTGACAACAGAAATCTTGATCAACTTCTTTTGATCAAGATTTGAATCTTGGTCACAATCTTGAGCATGTTCTTCAAGTTTTCTTAAATTGCTCCATGTGATTTTTGATTCGAGAATTGATCAAGCTCCAATAATAGTTCAAGAAGGTGAATTGATTATATAGTTTATAAACGAAATTAAACACCCAATGTAGGAAACAACTAGAGTTTTAATGATCCATAAAAATAACTCAAAAACTAGATCAAACTCTCATAACCCTAATTATAAACTCAATGAGTTATATAGAGAATACATTAAAACTAGAAACCAAATCAAACTCCTATTTTATATATTTAATACAACTCCGGGAATTAACCGATAACGAATTAGATATTATCTCTAATTGATTTAAACTAAACGAACATGATCTTCATAAGTCAAAGTTGGCCTGATCTGTAATCCATTAACTCTGGCTCGGGAATTAACCTGTCTGCTAATAACATACATATGGTAGAAGTCTTTACTACACAAAAAAAGCATCAAAATTTTCCAACCATCTTCATCAAAAAGTTGTACTACATGCATTAGAATGCTTGTACATCATATACCGCCCCATGCGATGACATATAGCCATTGTTTCGAAACCCGGCCCGGCCCGGCCAGTCGGACCGGTCTGACCGGGACTCGGGACTGAGACCGGTCCGGGTTGTAGTATACAGCCTGTTTTCTAATGGACCGGCCGGGTCTCGCGGGCGCCGGTTGGACCGGACCCGGTGACCCAGCGGGGTTGACCCGGCAGGTTTGTTGTTTTTCTTTTTTTTTGTTTAATCATAATATAATCATCAAATACAAACACAGTAGCTTCACTCCATAACCAATAACCCACCGTCTCCGCTCCATAACCCACCACCGCCGCTCCAAATCACCAAACACACAAACTTCGATCTTGTCTCATTCAAATCACAGATAATAAAAGAAGAAGAAGAGATGAAGGAGGCGGATGAAGAGATGAAGATGAAGAAGAAGAAGAAGAAGAAGAAGAAGAAGAAGAAGAAGAGATGAAGGAGGCAGATGAAGATGGGAGATGAAGGAGGTGGTGTGTGGATTTTTTTAGCAAAATAACCCTAGATATTTTTGGGTTAAAAACAAAGAAAAAATATTTTTTTTTTCCTTTTAACCTTTTCTTTAATACAAATTACATTATTCATCCTCAATATTATAGTTTTAACAAAATAACCCTAGACTTTTGTATATTAGTGCATTAGAAATTGTACATAGCTTACTATTTTTGTAAGATATATAAATATATATTATTTGTATTAATTATAACGTCATCCGGGTTAAACACCGGTCCGTCCTCCCGGGTCGGTCCGACCTTTGACCCGATAAGGCGTCCAGGTCAATATCCGGGCCGGGTCTGAAAACATTGCATATAGCCACATGTTACAAAGCCATCTAAGCATGATAGTTTGAACAATACAAATGAAAGTGTCAAGCTTTTTCAACTTAAGCTCACCCTCTTCTACTATTTCTAATATAGTCCATTCTGATGGCCCACAACTGCTCTCCCACCACCTTCATATCTGGGCGGTCTGCTCGTGTGGGCGCTGCACATTGGAACGCTAACTCAAATATTTTTCCAATGATTTCAATGTCAAGGGATTCTCTCATTTGAGGGTCGACCAAATCCATGATGTCACCTTCAATATACTTCCCAAATGCCTGAAATCAATCATCAATACAGTCAGGTGGCAAAATCAGCAGGCGGGTTTAGTGAAACTGGTTTAAAGTTGACACACGAATAACACTAACATTTTGTGAGAAACACTCATGAGTCTTTTTTGATTTATTAAGAACTAAAAAACACAATATGCAATACCCTAGCATTTCTATTTGTACTAACAATGACTTGCATACTACTCCAACTCTAATAATAATACTCGTACAACTAACAAATAAACTCAATACTCTTATCTCTAGAATTATCCACTGACAATAAATTAACCATTTAATATATTCTCTAAGCTTTATCTCATTTTATGTTTAAGCTCTTTATTCGATATATTCACGGACCACTTGATTTTTCGGTCATTCGTACATGAAACCAATATTCCGTTAAGAAACATGAAATCGAAATTATGCTTTATCTAACCCATTTCCTTTTTAATCAATTCTACCTTTTTTTTTGCCAATTTGAACCAATCAAGATAAAACATTGTCGCCATTTAAATGAGTAAATGGAAGTCGGCAATTTGATTCCATGGAAGACTTGAATCTAACCCGTATAGTTTTTTGAGATGCAATAAGAAGATATATTTACAACCTGATTCTAGGTTCTATCAGGTTCAAGCAAATTAATATCATGCTTTCAGGCATGGTACAAGTCTACGACTACTAATGGACATGGTACGAACTGATAACGCAGGGATGGAAAAACAGTAAGAGAAAAGAAAAGAACAAGAAACTTACCCATTTTAGTGTCACCTTCTCCTCATGAGATCTCTTGGACTGAATGGGCCTACGACCCGTTAGAATTTCAATAAGTAGAACTCCAAATGAGAATACATCAATTTTTTGGGTGAGTTGATGGGTTCCCATATATTCCGGGTCAAGATACCCAAGTGTGCCCCGTACTTTTTTCACAACATGTGCTCTATTAGTCTCTGCATCTCCAACTCTTGCAAACCCAAAATCGGCCACTTTCGCTCTAAATCTCTCGGTTAGAAGAATATTGGACGACTTGATGTCCCCATGGATAATTTTCTTTTCTGTTAAAAATGAAAGGAATGGTCATCTAATGTATTTTAGCAAATTCAAATTGTTTAAGAAACTAAAATAAGGCATACAAACATATTGACTCGCTAAAAACCTAAATCGAATCGGCCTTAAAGAAACTTGAGCTCGAGTCAAAGACTTCGAGCCCAATGATAACTATATGCCTATATTAATATTTAACCTTAATAAATGACAAAACGAATTTGATCCGTGCTCTTGCTTGAAATTACCCACATTTTAAGCTTGAGTTTTAGAGATGTAGCTCTAAATGAGTTGACCTCCAGCATCCCAGTTTATTTACGATATGAACTCAGAGAATTGGAAATGGAGATTTAAACGAGCTGGGCTTGAGCATGACTCGTTTACATTTTTCATTTGTACTTATAATGAAAAAAGATCAATCTAATGAGAAATGAGACTAGCCTTGTGACACCAAGTAAAAGCCTCTTGAACGAGGTTATAAAATTAGTAGTTAGGTAAATTCATCAAAGCCTTAGATAATAAGTTTTGTCGATGCTAGTATGAGGTAATATCTATTAAAGAACATATTAAGAATCGGTTCCCTATAATATAATTTGAATATTGTAACTTATAATTGCATGTAACTTTCATGCTAATTACTTGTCTTTATTTTGCTTGATCTTGGCCTATTGCTATGCCTTGATCTTAGTCTTTTCATAGTATATGTAATCACATGCGTGAACGAGGTGGCCTAAATTGTATGTGACCTAGTGACTCTTGGCAAACGCTCTTAAATGCTTAAACTAGGTTATCTTTGTTCTAGAGTAACTTATCTTTAAGGCTACTCATTAAAACCCAATTTACATTATGTTACTGATACCATATCAATAGTGAAAGGAATGTGCCACATGATTATCTCATGGATCGACTTGACCAACTCATCCATAAATATTATAAAAAGGTAAGTGCTCTACAGGCATCCTTGGTGATTATCCATTTTCACATGAAGAAACTTGTATCCTATGCTAGTACATGAACACTTGTTTTACATGTCATACCTATCCCTAAATGCCTCTATATATCTCTCACGAACTCTCTTCCCTTAACCCTTAATACTATCCCAAATCACACGACTCAACACATTGTTGTTAGCCTTTTCAAGGTTAATGTTCATCGAGTGCATATCCCTATACTTTTCTATTAATCTATTTATAATGTGTATTGCTTTCATACTACACCACCCTTACATAAATTCAAATTGGTTCACTTGAGTATCCCCCTAACTTTTGTCTTAGCTACCTTTCTCTTGTTTCATAGTATGCCTTAGGAGCTTAATCTTATTGTAGTTAGCATATCATTGGGCGTCTCTTTGGTTCTTGTAGAGAGAAAATTATACTACTCCACTGATTTGGCATCTTTTCACTTTTATATATAATATTGTGTTGGCCCGAAACTAGATCTTTGATATTGAATTGATAAAGATAATAGATGAACAAGAAGATAATATGAACAACAATATTTATTGAATAACTTGAACTTGGATTGAATTGAATTAAACGTACAATTGTTGGCCCTATTTATAGATTACATAGACAATCAAAACTTGACATGTGTACATGGAAGTTACATGGATTGACCAATCATAATGTGTGCATGGAAGTTACAATCATCCAATTTGACACATCTAGACCCTAAACTTTACAACATATTAAATCATAAACAAACGTAGTTTCAACTATTTACAATACTACCCCTATACTTCTTGATGATACGTGATTAACACTACATTCACCCCCTTAATCACAATCATCATCTTCAAGACCTGCTTACAGCAACGTTGGTCCTCGCCTTCATCCTGACCAAGTTTGCTTCCTCTCTTCCTTCCAAGTTTGGACATTCACTCCTATAATGTCCAAGTTCATTACACTTGTAACACCTTATATGTGGCTCTTGTCCTGTTGCACTTCACTATCACCTTTACTTTTTCCCTAACAACATACTTTTCCCTCGTCTATGTCTAAAGTCCTCCTTATTTGAGTTTCTACAACTGCAATGCTCACACTTATGGTGTTTACCCTTCCATTTTCTATTTGCTCCACTGAATAGTAACTTCCCATACACATCTTCCTCCACAATTTTATTCTTCGTGCGCTCCTCGAAAGCCTTTAATTTCCCAACCGCTTCTTGAAATGGCATAGTGTTAAGATCAACAAACTGTTCAATTGATTCAACAATTTGAACAAATATTTTTTTGGGTCAGAACCCAAAAGTTTTCGAACCAATCTTTTTTCATTCATCGTATGCCCAAGACTGCTTGCTTGTGTTGCAATTTGACTAATTATCCTTCCAGCATAGACATCGAGTGAGTCACCAATATTCATCTTTAGAGATTCAAACTCTGACTCAAGTGTCTCAATACGCGCCTTCTTAACCCTGTCGACTCCAACATGTCAAACCTTCAATGCTTCCCAAATTTCTTCCACTGAAGTAAGATTAGCAATTTGCAATACCAAATTTTTAGGAATTGCTTGGTATAGTAATGCAATTGCCGTGTTATTCTATTTCTTATTGACTTCAGTCCCTGCTTTTGGTTCAACTGCTTCCCATATACGATGAACATTAAAGAGCGCTTTAATTTTTACCGCCCAAATGGTATAGTTTGTTTCGTTAAGATTGGGTACTGGAAAGTCATTGATGTCCCTCCATCCTTTGTTGTTGCAACTTCCTTATCTTGACTGAACCATCTTCCGTGTCTTCTTTTTCCTTATTCTGGCAAACTTTTCTTTCCTTAAGTAATAATCTGATCAACTTTTATTTATCTCGACCCAAAATAAAAGCATTCCTCCTGATTATCAGGCCGGCTCTAAGCACGGGCGAGCCGCACCTTCGTCAGGTGCATGTTATTTCCGGGGGCACTAAACTTTGACTCTCAAAATTCTTTAGTATAATAGCAGAAGTAGAGAAAAGAAGAAAAAAATGTTTGAAATGGTCATATGAAGTAATGAAGATTTCCTTTTTTTCTTTCTTGTGAAGATGAGCTATGGAAACTATGAAGTTCTTTTTAGTTAGTATACAAAGAAGAAGAGGTAGGTGGGTGGACATAGAGCTATATTGCACTTAATTAAATAAAAAGCTTTGAATTTAACCTTTATTAGTTTATTTAATTAATTTTAATCTAACATAAATTTCGTATTTAATTAATTTTAGTTCATCATTAATTTCTTCAAATTCTGTATTGTATTTTATTATTTTTCACTTTTTGATTATCATCCTAACATTTATAATACTTTGGCTCTAACGAACTATATATCTTAAATATATATATTAAACCAGAGAGTTTATTGGACCCTATATATAAAACATTAATACTAATACTATGACTTTGTTATGTTTTTTTCTATTTTATTAATCGTCGGTTAAAAAAATTAGTTTGTATAATTCGTAGCCTAAGGGCATTTTTTTTTCTCGTATAAGGTACTTGAATCCTTGGAGCCGGCCCTGCTGATTATACTTGTACATTTTTTCGAAAACAAAACCTGGTTCTTTGATCCACTGGTTCTGATCAATCCCGCGTTGCATTGATCAATCCCGCCTTGCGTTGAAAGTCAATCTCGCCTCTCGTTGAAAGTCAATCTCGCCTTCTGCATTGACAATCAATCTCGCTTTCCTACATTAACAATCAATCTCGCCTTCTCTATGTTGATCTCGATCAATCTCGCTACGTTAATAGTCAATCCCGCTTCATACATTGACAATCAATCTCGCCTTCTGTGTTGATCTTTATTCCCCTGACCAAAAATTCTAAACCGTTGTTTTCAAACAAACTTTCCCTTGTTTTGTAATTCCGTTTTCTACTTGATAGAAACACACAAAACAAGAATCACCACTTGTTCAATCTATTAATCAATTCGTGAAAAACCTGGCTCTGATACCAATGTTGGCCCGAAACTAAATATTTGATATTGAATTGATAAGGATAATAGATGAACAAGAAGATGATATGAACAACAATATTTATTGAATAACTTGAACTTGGATTTAATTGATTTAAACGTACAACTGTTGCCCCTATTTATAGATTACATAGACCAATCATAACTTGACATGTGTACATAGAAGTTACATGGATAGACAATCATAACTTGACAAGTGTACATGAAAGTTACAATCTTCCAATTTGACACATCTAGACCCTAGACTTTACAACATCTATTAAATCATAACTAAACGTAGTTTCATCTATTTACAATACCACCCCTATACTTCTTGATGATGTGTGATTAACACTACATAATAAACAAATTATCTTAACCGTTGAACTCTTTCCTCTCTCAAACGCTTTGACATCCTAATAGGTATGCTATCCTTGGCAGCTGACTTAGGCCCTCACATCTTTGTAAGTGCTCTCCCTCACTATGCCGGTGATATACCTCTTTCCTATAAACTATAGCTTGATAGCATGTCTTATTATTAAACCCACTCATCATCTTTCTATATGTAAATATCTTTACTCATAGATCCTACATTTTAAACTCCCTTGCTTTGGCAATCCTTAGTATCATGCTCCCCTCTCCAAACTATACGACTAATAAATGATAACTAAACTAACCCATAAGAATGTAGCAAGTAAAACCTTGAATATAAAGTACAAACTGCATTATGATTATCGGTGTTAGGCATTACCCGCGTATATATGGAGATACGTTAAACCATGGGCAATATCGATGCAAATTTCAAGTCGCTGACAAAAATCCAAAACGCTTCCATGAGTACCTTAAACAAATAGCAAAATTACTTATTTTTGGCTAACGTTGTGTGTATATATACATACATATCCAAAACACTATATATATTATTATAGTGTTAAACACAACTTAAACACATACCATCCAGATGTCCTCTAAGGGTACCGTTTGGAACGTATTCTGTAATGATTAGGTGTTCGTTTCCATTATCAATTGAGCCAAGAAGCTTCACTAGATTCCGATGGTCTATTTTTGCAAGAAGCTTAACCTCACTTCTAAATTCACTTCTTAAATCCTCAAAATGTTCCTACACAGTTTTTAACAGCTGAAGAGTTAAAAACAGATATAAAAAAGCCCTTGTATTTTAGTTGAAACAATTAAAAGTTTAATTTAGTTTCTATGTTTTCCCACATTCTTCATAGTGTGGGTCGAATTCTCTTCTCCGATGGTGGACCAAGGATTTGTTTATCAGTGTCACTTTTATGAAAATATTCGGTAAATCAAGGTTACACAAGGGTCGAGTTCATAAATAACACAAAACACAAGTAAATACCCATTTGATCTGGTTGGTAATCACATGGGTCTGCCAAATGTCAATGCTCATTTCGGTAAACACATCTCACAATCGTGTATCCTTTCGTTTCTCACATCAAATCCGACCCACAAAACAAAAATATTGAATGACAAAATTGACCAGGACATATTAGTAAGTTTAAACTTTGCCTGGACTAAACAAGAATTACAAAGGACCATGATTTGACTTTTCAGGTCATACAGATTGACTTCAACTTTTCATAGTTCATATAGCAAGGAAAACGACTATTATAAACTTTGATTTACTTATCAAATTTTTATAGAAGAAAAAAAGTAAAGAAATTATGTATCATTTCTGAAATTGACAATTAGTTTGTTTAATTTAAAGGTTAAAAGCTTTGATCCCATTATGGAATATACACTTAAGCATGTGTTAGGCCCTACCTTTTCATACAAAAGCAAGACCAAATCCAAAAAAACATGTTATAGAAAGAGATTCATTCTACATTACCTTTTTTGCTCTTTTTACGGCAAAAAGTTGACCCTCCGGCAGTTGAGCTTTGTACACGGTTCCAAAACCACCCTCACCAAGTTTTAATGAAGGTGAAAAGTTTTGGGTGGCTCTTTCCACCAGGTTCAAGGTCAAGTGAACCGGATCTATCCTATTAATTTTTGGAGACATCGAGAATCTGTGCGGACTAGGTGTCACGGGTGGGGTAGAGAATCTATGTGGAGTGGGTGTCACGGGTGCACTAGCTGAAGTTGAAACCACTGCAAAATAGATAGTTTTCCAACATAATTAACCATAATAACATTGGGAAAACAAGAAAATAATCATATTCAACATGTAAAAAACCAAATAGAAAAAAAATGATCATCTTTTAATTTTATTTTTAGATCGGGTAACTCACACAACCCCTAATTCTAAATATACATATTTGTCTGCCATAAGCTAGAGCCTTTGATCACTTGGGGAATAACACCTTATCGCACAACTTGGTGTCGCTAGGCTACAGTGTGAACTGCAACATATAGAAGGGGACTTCTCAATCTAATGATTGTTGGTATGAGCATGCACTCGTAAACAATATAACAAGAATAATAAAGAAGAACTCAAATACTGATGTTTATTGAATACTGAATAATTGAGAGAGTATATAAACCCTAAACAAGAAAGACTTAAATAAGAAAAACAAATAACGTAAACCCATAAACCAGGCATAAGACTCGGCCCACCTAACAACCAGGTAACGGCCTTATTGAATTGAAAATACCAACTAATAGGAGGACTTCAACTGAATTTGAATTACTCATTTATCTTAATACCCTCCCTTAATTCAAATTCCATAACACCCAATAAGTGCCTAAAGAAAACAAACTTCTCCCTTGATAAAGTCTTAGTCAGGACATCTGCCACTTGCTCCCCGGTCTTACAAAATTCCAACACAACTTGTTTTTGATTCACCATTTCTCTTATGAAATGATGCTTTAGCTCAATATGCTTCGACCTTCCATTCAACACGGGATTCTTTGACAAACAAATTGCAGACTTACTGTCACAATAGATCACGGTAGCCTCCTCTTGAACTATACCCAAATCCTCCAACATTCTTCTCAGCCATATTGCTTGACACGTAGCACCTGTAGAGGAGATGTATTCTGCTTCGGTGCTTGACAGAGCAACAGTGTTTTGCTTCTTTGAACACCATGATATTGCTCCACTTCCAAGACCAAATACATTAGCAGATATGCTCTTTCTATCATCCAGACTTGCAGCCCAATCACTCTCACTATAGCCGACCAATCTTACATCACGGTTTCTTTCATACCATAGACCAAACTTTAGTGTACCTGCCACGTGCCTGAGAATTCTTTTTGCTGCACCGTAGTGAATCTTTGAAGGTGCTTGCATAAACCTTGAGGTTAGGCCCACAGCAAAAGATATATCAGGTCTTGTATGAGTGAGATACATCAGACCCCAATCAACCCCCCAATCAACCTTCTATATATAGAGGTATCAACTTTGTCTGCCCCGTCTTCTAATTCTAGCTTCTCACTAGTATTCATAGGAGTATCCTCTTGATTGCAACCATTCATACCAAAATTGATTAACAACTCAGAAGCATATTTCTCTTGACTTACAAACACCCCACAGTTGGATTGCTTCACTTCTAATCCAAGAAAGTACTTAAGATGACCCAAATCAGTCATCTCAAACTCCATCTTCATACCTTTCTTAAACTCATCAATAAGAGCAACACGTGAACTAGTACAAATAATATCGTCTACATAAAGACACACATAGATAACATTATTTATACTAACCTTTTTAACATAAAGTGTTGGCTCGTTATTGCTCCTTGCGTAACCGTGGGTTGTAAAATACTTATCAATTCTGGAGTACCAGGCCCGTGGAGCCTGCTTAAGACCATAGAGTGCCTTCTTCAACAAATAAACTTTCTCCTTTTGCCCTTGAACCTCAAATCCTTGCGGCTGTTGAACATAGATTTCTTCTTCTAATTATCCATTTAGAAAGGCAGATTTTACATCAAGTTGATGCAAGACCCACCCTAATTGAGCAGTTGTGGCAAGAACTAATCGAATGGTTTCAAATCGAGCAACCGGAGCAAAAGTTTCGCTAAAGTCAATTCCCTGTTTCTGAGAATAGCCCTTAGCTACAAGCCTTGCCTTGTACCGAAGAGTCTCACCTTTGGGACCGAGTTTGGTTTTGTACAGCCACTTAAGCCCCACCACATTTTTGTTTTCTGGGAGAGTAACCAGCTTCCAAGTGTTGTTCTTCTCTATTGATTCAATCTCTTCAACAACTGCTTTCCATTCTTTACCTTTTGCAGCTTCTTCATAATTACTTGGATCAGTAACATTGAGAGCAAATCGGCAGGCTGTAAAGTTTTCCATGGGAGAACACACATCATACACATCTTCAAGATTTTTTTAGCTTTCTTGGTGTGGTGTTAGAGTCTAGCATAGCCGAATCATAACTACTCGGTCTGCAATTTGAAGGACCGGCCATACTTTGGTTTTGACTTGGAGTTGCTGGTTCATTGCTTATAGGAGTCTGAGGAGCACAAGATAACTCATTTGTATTACTAGGAGAGTTTGGAACATTACCTGCATGTGGGAGAACATCATCTAACACACTTAAATCCCACATATATTGATACTTGTTTTTTACTTCTTTGTTCCATTCCCATCTTCCTTCTTTATCAAATTGCACATCTCTTCTGGTTATAAACTTCTCGGTCAAGGGGTTATACAACCGGTACCCCTTAGACTGTTGTGAATATCCGAGTAGAAGGCATTTTTCAGACTTCGCTTCAAGTTTGTTTCTTCGTTGTGCAGGTGGACCATACACAATACAACCAAAGGTTCTCAGGTAGCCAGTGTTGGGATTTTTTCCATACCAGGCTTGATACGGAGTCTTATGACCAAGAGACCTTGTAGGGGACCGGTTTATATTGTGCACAGCAGTAGCGGCAGCTTCAGCCCAAAAATTACTTGGCAGCCCTTTCCCTTCCAACATACATTTCAGCATCTCCACAATGGTTCTATTCTTTCTTTCGGATACTCCATTCTGCTCGGGAGTATAGGGATTTGTTAGTTCCCTTTTATTACCATTTTCTTCACAAAAAAAATTGAAAGCATGAGAGGTGTACTCACCTCCCCGATCAGATCTCAACATTTTTATGAGCCACCCAATTTCCTTTTCAACCATAATTTTGAATAATTTGAATTTAGCAAATACTTCAGATTTATTTTCAATAAAGTAGATCCAAGTCATTCTAGTGAAATCGACAATAAACAGTAGAAAGTACCTACTACCACCAAGGCTCGGAACAGGCATAGGCCCACACACATCAGAGTGCACAAGCTCTAACTGTTGACAGGTTTTACGACTGCTAGATGGAAATGGTTTCCGGGTTTGTTTCCCTAAAGCACAACCTTCACATGTTCTTATGGTCTTCATTTTGGGCAGTCCAATTACCATCGCTTTATCATGAAATTGATGTAGACCTTGGATATGGAGATGACCATATCTAAGGTGCCACATTTTGGTGATAGCATGATCGTTTGATGGACTGGACATTATCTTGGTTGCATCTAAAGGAAACATATTATTGCTGGCTAGAGTTACTTTCATTAACACGGTACCTGTAACTTTGTGAGTGATTGTGCACATATCATCATCAAACAATAGAGAATACCCTTTCCTCATAAGTTGGCCAACACTTAGCAAATTGTACTCGAGCCTAGGAACATAGCATACATCTTCAAGTAACCTATGAGTACCGTCTTGCATATTGATCTTGAACATGCCTTTTCCTTCAACCATTAATTCCTTCTTGTCTCCAAGTTGTACAACTAACTTGAAGTTTTCATCCAAGTTAGCAAAGTTGTTTCGACTTCGGGTCATGTGATTTGAGCACCCAGAGTCAACAAACCACACACTAGAGGTGGTTATTTTTGAATCATTTATGCATGCCATAAACAATCTGGGCACTTCTTGGTTCTCCTCATCTTCTTGTCCCTCAACAGCAACATTAACTTGTTGATCTTCATTAAACCAACAATCATGCTTTACATGCCCATACCTGTTGCAAAGATGACATTGTGGTCCCCTATTTTGTTCCGAGAAACGACCTCCTCTTCCTCTTCTGAATGACCCACGGCCCCTACCTCTGCCATATCCATTATTCTCAGGTCTTCGATTGTTTTGCATAACCTGAAGTGCCTATTCATCTTGTCTCTCATTCATAGTTTTCTCACTGGATCTGCCCCGGACGCGTTTTTCTTGTGATTGCAATGACCCCATTAACTTAACAGGAGTCAAGGTAGTGAGGTCATAAGCAACTTCGACTGAAGGAACCACGAAGTCAAATTTTGGGGACAGACACCTGAGGATCTTCTCAACTATAGTTTGGTCTGGCACTTCTTCTCCATATGCTCTTCTTTGGCTGACATTGCCCATTACCCGAGAGAAATAATCACCAACTAATTCCCCTTCTTTCATCATGAGATTTTCGAAATCTCTACGAAGGCCCTGCAGTTTCACGGACTGCACGTGGGAATCACCCTGGAACTCAACCTGTAAGGTGTCCCATGTTTCTTTGGCAAAGGTAGCAGATGCTATTCGAGAAAATAGCTGATCATGAACTCCTTGTTGGATTACGGCCATAGCTTTTGCATCTTTCTTTGCTTCCACTTTATAACTTTCAGGAGTTTGATCTTCATCACTGATTCCTTTGCTCACTAAATCCCAGAGATCTCGTGAGCGCAGGAAGGTCTTCATTCTTATGCTCCAATGCTCATAGCCTTCTCCTTTAAACACCGGTATAGGGGATTGTGGATTAGGGTTTGACGAATTGGCCATTATAGTAGGATCTTAGGACACTCAACTCACCTATGCTCTGATACCAAATGTTGGTATGAGCATGCACTCTTAAACAACATAACAAGAATAATAAACAAGAACTCAAATACTGATTTTTATTGAATACTGAATAATTGAGAGTATATAAACCCTAAACAAGAAAGACTTAAATAAGCAAAACAAATAACGTAAACTCATAAACTAGGCATAAGACTCGGCCCACCTAACAATCAGGTAACGGCCTTATTGAATTGAAAATACCAACTAAATAGGAGGACTTCAACTGAATTTGAATTACTCATTTATCTTAATAAAGATTGCAAGTCTTCAAAAAAATTGAAAAAAATAATAATAAATATCATACACAAATGATAATTTATCATTCATATACTTAGAGGAAAGGTTATTTTGTAAGATAAATGTGTATATCACACCAATTATGAAAGTAACATATATATGCAATTACACACAACCAGTTATATCACACAGACAACATGATGGAGTATGACTATACCAGAGTTAAGTCTAGACCCGAAAAGTAGATGCTGCACTATATGTGTGAAACTTGCAGACTGAGGGGAATTATCGTATTGCTCCTGTAATGCCATTGATTGCTGAAGAGCAAGCACAACACCAGCCATCGTAGGACGTTTTTTTCTAGAGCTTTTCAAACATCTGGCTGCAATCCGGACAAACTCCTTCAAACATTTGGGAGAAATTTGCGCTATAATATGAGAATCGATAATCTGATCTAGTCGTCGTTCTTTGACACACTTTTCCGCCCAATTTGCCAAATTCCACTCCTCCTCTCTAAAGCTGGTATCGACTGCACGCCTCCCAGTTAGCAATTCAAACAAAACAACCCCAAAGGAATAAACATCTGATTTCCTAGTCAAGCGCCCTGTCATATAGTACTCTGGATCTAGATACCCAAACGTGCCTTTAAGGCGGGTACTCACACCAGAAGTTTGTTGATCAATAAGTTTTGACAACCCAAAATCTGCGATCTTTGCTACCCAATTCTCGTCAAGTAGAATATTGGAGCTTTTCACATCTCTATGAACCACTCCTTGTTGGTTACCCACACCAGTGTGAAGGTAGTTTAATCCTTCGGCAGCACCTATGCTTATCTTGAGACGATGCATCCAAGATAAAGGAGCATCATCTTTGCGCAAATGATGCTCAATAGTCCCATTGGTTATGTACTCATAAACTAGTATCTTCTCGTTGCCGTCGAAACAATAACCAATTAAAGACACAAGATTAGAGTGGCACACCTTGGTAAGCATCTCAATTTCGGTCATGAACTCAGGTGCCCCTTGCATTGAAAATGAATCCAACCGTTTAATGGCGACAATACGTCGACTGGTAACTCTAGTACCAATAATATGACCTTTGTATACTTTCCCAAAACCCCCCTTTCCGATAACCAAATTATCATCAAAGTTTCGAGTAGCTGACTGAATCTCTGCAAAAGAAAAACGATGAAATGTGCATTCTGTTGCTAATGAATTCAACTTCTCTTCATCAGTGATCATGGCGTCTACAGGGAGCGTCTCTTAGTCGGATATTGGACTTTCTGAGAACTCTTGAAATATTATAACATAGGATTAAGAAGAGCATAAAATTACTCGACTTCGAAATAAATTTAAGAAAAGCAAGTTAGAGTGTTATAATCCACAATAACACGGGGTATTAAGGCGGCTTGGAGTTAAATATTCACATCTAGTAAAATGACAAATATATATTGTCAAATAAACACGGTTTGAGTTAGTAACTTGTAAATGAAAGTTCCTAAGGAAACCACATCTCATTCTAAGAATAATGAAATTCAAAGAAAATACTTGGTAACAACCAAAAGTTTTCGAGAGTTAACAAGTGGTCAAGTGGACATGATTATTTAAAGCTACAATAACAATGAGTGGTGCTTCTACTTCCTGGGCCACGCGTAAAAGACACAGCTAAGTGCATTCACACTCCATCCTCGTCCCCATTCTTATAATTTACCCATAAAAAAACACCATTTTCAAAATTTACTTCCATTTTTCAAAACCTCTCACATTCCATTCCAATATATCTCTTTGTATTTAATTAAATAATATTTCCTTATTTGTTGTTCAATTCTTCTATTTTTTTTTTCTACTTACATACACACTCACAAAGATAACAAAAAGATGGATATGGGGATAGAAAGTACCTCTCACAATGTTGTAAAAGTAGGTATGAGTACTTCCCAAGTACTCGCTATAAGGTATGATGTTGAGTAGCGTTTCCTTAACTCTATCTAGTTACTAAGAATCGATAAAATATGGTCAAGCTTAGCATAATCGCATCTACTCGGTCAATTTGGGCCTATTTTGACTTAAAAAATAAATCATAATTCATATTTCTATAATATTAAAAAAAAGAATATCTCTTTTTTTAGTTAATGATTAGCAAATTTTAGAATAATTTATTATTTAAAAATGTATTTCTCTTATTTATATTGATATATATTCACTTATTTTGTTATTAATATTAGTATACTTATTATATTTGACATATATATAACCAAAAAATTAATTTTCTTTATATTTAACATTTCTAAGTACTCCGAGTCACCCAACTTTCTAATCGACCGCCTAGGGTCCCCTAGCGAGTTTGCAAATTTGCCCTCAAATATAAGAGATAAGTTTGATTTCCTATAAAAAAAGTTAATTTAAAATAACTTCAACAGGTCGAAGTTATTTGCTGCTGCAAGTGTGCCGGATTTCGGGTTACAGAGTGGTTTTTGTTATCGGGTCAGACTCAGGCTATGTGGCGAACACGAGTGGTCACAGTTCAAATGAGGGCAATTTGGTACTACTAAACGGGTTACGATTCTTTAAAATCAGATATGATACAACAAGGTTACAAAAATTTTTACGAGTTGACCCTGTGAAGTCAAAGTTAGAAGTTTTGACACATAGATGGTTTGAGGTGTAGGGATATTTTGGTCCAAACATGGTGTTTGCATAAAATTATTTTTTTGTTTGACCATAGATCTTCAAAGATGTGTTTACTGGTCACGTTTTGGCTCAGATTTGTGAATGATTCATAAGGGGTAGTTGGGGAATTCTTGGAAGATTAATGATTAGGTTGAGCAAGAAAAGTCAAAGTTGATCAAGCTCACTTTCAAGAAACTCAAAAAGTGGGATATGCGATTTATGAGCATCAGGATTCTTGTTTATTGAAGATGGTGAAGGGCGTAAAAGTAAAAAGAGAACGTAGCAAGTTAGCGGTTTAACTTTATGATCAGATCGTATTTGAAACCGATCCAAGATCCGAATAATTATTGTGATTTCCGCTCACTATATCACGGATAGATGCGATACATTGTTGGGAGATCAATCCAGCAACCTACAATTGGTATCAGAGCTTCGGCTCAACTTTTGGGGGTTTTCGGTTCTTTCTTTTCAGATTTTGATCGTGTTGGTTGTATATCTAAGTTTGGTTTCGTGTTTGCTACTAGATCTAGTGTGTTTTGGATCTTGTTCTTGCTTGATACGGACTGAATCTGAGATTTGGTGTTCTTGGTAGTTTGGGTTTAAAAACTGAAATAAAAAGGGAAAACGAGGGACTTCTTTTGGGTGTTTAAAGGAAAAGGTTTGTGAGTTTGAACCTAGAAATCGTGTATTTTGGAGATCTGATGGCGTTTAGAAGTTTGAAGTAGTTTGTGATACTTGGGTCGTATAAGTTTGTTCTAAAAAATAGCAGTCTTTGTTCTATATTCTACTTTCTAAGTTCTCTGTTCTACGTTCTACGCTCTTTGTTCTATGTTATACGTTCTACGTTCTCTTGTTCTATATTCTTTGTTCTCTGTTCAATAAAGTAGTTCTCTTTACTCTTCAAGATTACATTGTAAAAAAATGGCTTCTGAAGTAGAATCTCTCTTGAAACACTATCTTCTCATGGACAATCAATCGGGCTCAAACAACAAACCACCTAAGTTGGTCGGTTTTGAAGAATTTAACGATTGGAAATACCGGTTCATGAACTTTGCAAGAACACAAGACATGAGAATGATTAGACCTATCGCAGATAGTCCTTATCGTCCTAAAGTTAAAAACCAAGCTCGTGTTGAGATTGAAAAACCTCTTAGTTCATTCGTTCCCGAAGACTTTGAGTAATTGGTTCTTGATCAAAAGGTGTTTGGATACTTGACAATGTGGTTAGACAAAAAGATTACACAAAGTGTAAAAGAATGTGCCACAGCCAAAGATCTTTGGATGCGCTCATTGAGAAATTTGAGGGAAACTTGGACATGAGGGAGTCAAGAAAAGAAATGTTAAATGGAGAATGTAACATGTTTAACCACATTCAAGGTGAAAGTATCGAGTTCATCATTGATCGGTTTGAAGCGTTGAACACAAAGATGAGAAGTGCCGGTATTATTCGTGAGGTTGGTAAGATTAACAAGAAACTTCTCAACTCGCTTCCCTACACATGGAACAACAATGTGACCATAATCAAACGCACTTGCAGCATGTATGACACCACCCTTACAGATTTGATCTCGATTATACCGTCATATTTTATGGATGACAAACTCAGAATGTCAAATCAAGTGAGTTCCTTGAATTAGGTGGGTGTGTCCACGAGAACCAAGACAGGAACAAACTTTCTCAGTCATTCCCATCCAAGTTTTCATGTTGCTAACGGTGTTAAAGGTTTTCATTCAAGTGTTCAGGAAATGAAAAATCAAGCATTTATGTCATCTTCTAGTTCAAATGATCCGTCTCTTCAAAGCTCTATTCAAAACATGGTGAATCAAGCAGTGAATCAAGCTTTAAAGGTGCTGACCTAGCAGCTTCAGTTTATTCTCAAACTACTTCAATTGATGATTGTCGCATCAACCTGTTTCATGCTTTCATGGCCTGCCATGAAGAACTGCTTAAAAGTAACTTGATGCCACCAAACATTACCCAAGGCGACCTTCTAGAGATATACCATCAAGATCTAGAGGAAATGGATATCAAGTATCAAATGGCCATGGCCATGGCAGTCCACAAAGCCACGAAATTTATCAAGAAATATGGAAAAAATAGTTTTCAAAGAACGGGCAGAAACAACACAATTGGGTTCAACAAAGAGAAGATGCGATTCTACAAATGCAATGCACAAGGTCATTTTGCAAGGGAGTGCACAAATGCTACTGTTGTTAAGCAGGGGTGAGAAGATGGCAGAAGATCAAGTCAAGAGTGAAGAAGGAGTTGTGAAGAAGAATGAAGTGGACGATAATAAAAAGGCTCCAATGCTAAAGTAACTGAACAGATCTCAATCTGTTAAGTCACGAACTTCAGAAAACTCTGTTGACTCTGATAAGTCAACATTTGTGAAAAGAAGAGCAAGCTTAAGAAGAAAATTCTCACTAAAATGAAATCAAATGTACTTATTGGAGATAAGAAATTCCTATTGAACAATGGTTTTGAACCACGGAGATGAGAATACCATAATAGATGTATAAATAATGAAATACCCTTTTGATAGAAGATAGAAATGAGAAAATAAATAAACAGGTCAAAAGCATCAGACCTGGGTTCTCTGTTAAGAGTTCTCAGTCCTATGCTCTCTGTTGAGTTCTCGGTCACGTGCAACCACTGAGTTCTCGGTCAAAACCAGAGTTCTCGGTCAAACAAGGAGTTCTCGGTCAAACATGGGTTCTCTGCCTTGAGTTCTCAGCCACACGGTTGTCTGTTTGGTTTGGGCCTAAACCCAGTTGGGCCTAGATGCCTTAATGGACAGTTGGGCCTGACCTAGCTAAGTCCACAAATTGCTAAGCCCATATCCTACCTAAACAAACTAGTTCATCATCATAGACTAAACAACTAGCCCAACTTAGCTAATACGTTGGTTAACTAGAATACCGACTAAATTAATTATACAGTTAATTAACTTAGATATATTTAACAGTTAAAAGAGCTCAATTAAATAAAGGAATAACGATTAACGGAGAGCGAAACAGGATCCAGGTGAGTTTCTAGCCCCATTTCCTTGCCATGTTTTCGGGGCTATGTGCATACTCAATATGAATGTTAATACACTTACCTTAAATGGTAAATATATGCCTTAATGATGAATGTGATATTTATGTTATATTATGAATGAATACTTGACAGTACGTGAAAAAACTTCGGGTATTGCACGCATTGTTAAGGAAGGTGTTATGTAGTAAGTATGAGATGAGTATATGAGATAAAGTATTCATGAATAATGCATGTATGATATGTATGTATATATGTATGAAGTTTATAAGGATAATAACAAGGAAGGGTAATGTATGGTTGTATGGTAACAAAAGGGAATCAGGCCCTAGTAATACTCGAGGGAAGAGGGAACCGAACCCTAATAATACTCGAGGCAAAAGGGAACCGAACCCTAATAATAGTCGAGGCAAGAGGGAATCAAACCTAATAATACTCGAGGAAAGTAGGGCATAATGCTCTTTAAAACCTAAGGTAGGAAGGTAAGTAAGTGTATGATGAATGAATGTACGAAAGTATGAACGAAAGTATGTAAATATGAATGTGTTTTATGTTGTATTATTAACTAGAACTCACTCAGCGTAGCTAATTTTTAGTATGCACATAGGTGAGTAGAATGAGATAGTTAGCTTGAGCAGGGCACGTGGCAGAAGAATAAGAGGCTGGTATCTGAAGACTCAAGATGTTTTATGTTTAATGTTTTGATTTTGAGAGACAAGATGTTTGTACAAAACAATTTATAAATTAATATGTAACGTTTTATGAAAGTTTTAATATTTCGCGAATGTTTTAATTAACTCTTATATTTATAACTGTGTTTATGAGTAAATCCAACGTCCAAAGTAAGGCACCAGGATCGGGGCCTTACAGGTTATCAGAAATAGATCCAAAGATAATATTGTCAACATATACTTGCACTAGGATCAGATCATCGTTTACTTTCTTGATGAAGAGTGTTTGATCGATAACACCTCTTCTGTATCCATTCTTAAGCAAGTGTTTTGCTAATGTTGCGTACCATGCATGAGGTGCTTGGTGCAGGCCATACAGAGTTTTGTCAAGACGGTAAACAAGGTTTGGATGATCAGGATCCTCAAAACTTGGAGGTTGCTTCACATATATCTCCTCTTTTACTTTCTCATACAAGAAGGCAGTCTTCACATTTATTTGATAAACCTTGAAATTCATGTACGAGGCATAGGCTAGAAAAAGACGAATTGCCTCCAACCTAGCCACTGGTGCATAAGTTTCATCGTAATCAAGGCCTTCACGCTGAGACAAACCTTGTACCACCAATCATACCTTATTTCTTGTAATAACCCCTTTGTCATCCTTCTTGTTTCTAAATACCCATCTGGTCCCAATCGGTGTCTTGTTCTGCGGCATCTTGACCAGTCTCCAAACTTGAAGTTTTTTAATTATAACAATTCTTCTTGCATCGCCTCAACCCATGAGTTTTCCCTGAGGGCCATTTTGTAGCCCTTTGGTTAAACCTGTGAATGAAACAAGCAAACATACATTTGTTAATTGTACCAAATTTACTTCTTGTTTGGATACAGGCATATAGAGAACCGATGATGTTTTCTGTTGGATGACGCGATGAATAGGTAACTGAGGAATGTCTTCGACAATGGTGATCTGTTCGGCTTGAAGATTTACAGTGAGATTATAAATGGGGTGGAAGATACGCGGATCACCTTCAATAACATCAGGAGTTAATAGAACAGAGTCAGGTTGATCAACTATATTCTCTTGATTGATCTGTTCTTCCCAAAGATCCTCACCATAAGGAACAACAATGGTGTTGATTGGAGTCGTAGCAGTGTGGAGGGAGGGTGTGGCAACAGATTCTACCACACTAGGGGCTACTTGAAGATCAGCTATAGGCTCAGTCTGATGTTGTTCCACATTGTCAGCAGACTGGAAGGAATCATCTTAATCTGAATCAGACACATCTGCAACTTCAACCATCTCAGTTGACACAGCATATTGAGGAGTGGCTTGAGGAGCAAGATTGTTAACAGCTTGATTATCAACACGAGGAGGAGGTGGAATAACGGGTGGTGCAGGCATTGCAGGCATAACGGACAGATCCACCTCAAACAAACTGTTGATCAATGTTTGCATTAACAAAGGGTTTTGTGATGGAGATGGAACTAGAGTACTTGCAGGATGTGGAATGGATATGCCTCGAAACTGATTGAACATATAATCATAATCAAACAACCACGTTGGTCCCGTGCGAGCGGCAGTTGCATTAAGCTCTTGTAAGTCAACGTTATAGGATTCCAAAATTAGATTGGTTTTCTTGTTGTGGACTCAATAAGCGGTTTTATTGGATGCATACCCAACGAAATAACACTCATAAGCCTTTTCAGCAAATTTTGGATCATGTTGAGGACTAGTATGGAGTAGGGTGCAAGGACATCCAAAAGTTTTAAAATAGTTTACCAGCGGCTTCGTTTTGTAGTAGACTTCATACGGAGTCTTCTTCATACGCTTGTTGATAAGCACACGGTTTTGGAATCTGACAGCATTGTTCTCGCAGCTTCAATCAGTGTTCTGTTTTGTCTTTCAGCAACTCCATTTTGTTGAGGATTATAAGGTGCACTGAAATGACGTTCTATCCCATTTGAACCATAGAAGTCATCTACAGTTCTGTTTTAGAACTCAGTTCCGTTGTCGCTTCGAATGCACTTCATCTTCTTGTATGTCTGTCTATCCACCAGAGTAATGAACTTGATCAAGAACTGTGCGGTTTCATCCTTGTGCCTAAATGGAATGTTTATCTGAAACAGGAAAAGTCATCAGTAATCACAATACAATGGGCTTTTTGGCCGATTTCCATAGGAGTAATAGGACCAAACAAATCCACGTGTAACAGCTGAAGAATGGAATCTATGGAATTGATCGTCTTGGGTTTGTGAGGGAGCTTGTGTTGCTTGCGATTAGAAGTCATTTTTCAATGCAAGAGAAAGATTTAACAGGCAATCCCCTCACATGTTCCCCTATAACCAAATTGTTTAGATTTTTAAAATTAACATGACCGAGACGTCGATGCCATAGAGATGATTCGTTCTCCGAGGCCTTAGATAACAAACCGGAAGCGGTCTTACGTGAATAAGAACTATTCATGTATGTTATATAAGCATCATTATGCCTCGGAGTACGCATCAATATCCATTATTCTGAGACTTTAAAACCTGGCTTGAGAATCAAGCATTCATTCTCAGTAAACAGTGTGGAATACTGTCTGTCACAGATTTGTGAGACGCTGAGCAAGTCGTCGTTCAATTGTTCCACCAAGTTGACGTCATCAAACATCAGGATTCCATTCGACACTCTACCCTGTTTAGTAATGTTCCCACCCATATCACCAGCAAAAGAAACATATCCACCATCGAACGGTTTAACGTCAAATAGCAAGGATTCGTCTCCTATCAAGTGTCAGGTACAACCACTATCTAAGTACCAAATACTATTTACAGAACGTCTTGGCTGACCCTACACACATTAACACTTTAATTAGATATAGGTTCCGAGACTTAGTTGTCTCGGGATGGTCAACCACAAGGTTGTCAAATGTCATTTTCTCATCTTTTTTTTATGAAGTATTGAGATGTGTCAGAATCAGAAGACAGTCTCTAGGACTCCATGCACGTGCAGGTTTCCTATTTTTAAAAGATTTCGAGACTGTCTTCTTCTTGGTTTCAAAACAAAATCCTAAGATTTTTCAATCTTCGGATTTCTTTTCTACTTTCTTTTTTATGAATTCTTTGACTTTTTAGTCTTCGAATTCCTTTTTTCTATCTCCTTCTTAGTTTTCCAAAAAGGAGGTTTATCATTCTTTTTATTTCCGGTTCTCACATCCATTTCACTGGCAGAACTGTAAGGTTGATCAATTCTGGTTCTTAAGCTTGGTTTAGCTCTAGAACGGAATTGATTAAACCGACTGTTCGTTTCTTTTTTCATCTTATGCTAGTTCTTGAAATGTCTTGCAAGGTAAGACGGGTTATCACACACAAAACAAAGTCTTCTTCGTTCTTCCCTATAGAAAGCGTTAGAATTATAATACATGGGTTGTGGTGAATAGGTTGATGGTTGTACGGGAAAAAACAAGTTGTTAGATGTATAACCCCGATCATCAAAAAAATTTATATAGAAATAGTTAACATAATCTTGTGGATAATAACCATAGTAGCTATTATCAAATTGATTGTACAGTTCAGGTTGATAATGTTGATTAGTGGATTGATAAAAATTGTTTCAATGAGGTGGGACATATTTACCGGATGTACTTGCCTTTTCCTTTTCAAAACAATTTTCATGTACTTTTGTTTCCTCAACTTTACAATCACTTGATAAACCGCTAGGTATGTTTGTATTCACAGATACCTTTTCTTGCGCGTTTCTATTAAAAACAATCTCATCAAAAACAGTTGCACAGCCACTAACAAAAGTGGAAACATTATTTTCATTCTCAAGATAAGTGCCAACATAAACACTCTCATCAAATACATCATTGTTCAAAATGTTTTTAATCAAAAAGTAAATTTTTATCTCCACAACCCTTATTTGTTTTCACACGCCAATTTTCTTCTACACAACCTGCTACAGGAGATGAAGTAATATTAGGATTAACTGAAGAAACAGTTGGATTAACAGTCTTTGTAACAGTAGGAACAAATGTCTTTTATATGGGTACATGACCAATACCATAGACCATTTCTTCCTAAGGTGAAAAGTTAAAACTAAAGTGAGGAAGGCTAGTATAGTTATTATTAAATGGCGGTGGAACAGCAGAAGTGCCCCAATTAATTTTTTTAGCTTTTCAGAAGCTAACTCAAAGTTTTCTTTGGTAATTTTTCTTTGGGTTAATTCAAGTTCTAACTTGACAATCTTATCGTTTAGCTCAATTACATGTCGTTCATGACGTTCGGCTAAATTAGCAGCAATAGTAACTTTTTCCCTAAGTTTTGCCATATCATTACCATGAGTGTTAATCCTAGTAGCATAATCTTGTGCACAAAGTTTGTGTACCTCCGGAATGAGTGAGGCAGGTGTAGGAATCCCATCATTGGTGCTTGAAGAGGTGTTTGCTTGATCGGTGAAAGCCATCCCGAAAAGTTTAGAGGATTCTTTAGTTCCTCAAATTGATCCTCTTGCCAGTCAGGTGCAGTTGATTTAGAATTCCTAGAAATCATTGCCTTTAAACTCGACTCGAAGTTCCTTTTTTGATCCACTTCCTTGATTTATTCTTGGGACCCTTGTCTTCGAGGAGTAGTTTAGAATGATTCTCTTGTCAGACCTTTTTGCATTCTCAATGTCTGACATCTTCGTGTTCTTGATGTCCCCCCACAACCATTAGTACTCGAAAGTATAGAGGGGAGGGAGAGAGAGCTTGTGAGTTAGAACAATATTTTGCAAAAGGTTACTTGGTGTATGTGATGCACACACTACATATATGTGTGTGTATTCCCATACACCTCTTTCATTAACATGCACAATGGTCTCCAAATACATAAGGCCTCGGGCACAATACATACAAACGTAAACAAACTAACAACATAAACGATACCTAATACAAATACGAAAGACTAATACATGAAACGGGCCTTACACACTGTAGGTCCCGTGACCAGATCTAACAACACGCACTACTATTACTAGTTATCTTGGATCAACCTCTACACTAGTTGGCGGAAACAACTAGTTAGAACCGAGATCTCGGATCTTGTTTGGTATTATTGTCGAGAAGATAAGATAGGAGAAGAGAGAGTGTGTAGGTTTATGGATAAGGCTTTTTCCAAAAGATTAATTTGTGCATGAGTTACACACACCTTATATAGTGTGTTCTCACGCACATCTATTCATTGATTACGGCCCAATTGGCTCCAAATAAAAAGTGACCTTGGTCCCAAACATACATAAACAAGAGTCTAACAAACTAACATCATATAAACAAAATACAACACACACATACAAAAGACTAATCCTGAAATGGGCCTTACAATCTCCCTCAAGTCTTTGGTATTTGCTTTATTTACTTACATCATAGCTCACACACAGACTCGTACTCGAAGATATCGTCTAGACCTTGAAAGGGTTGCTTTTCAACAAGCAATTGGACAAACTTGTTGAATTTTCCAACGATGGCGTCCGTGTTGTCACAACGGACATCTTCAACAGTACAAAGGGGCGACTTGACAAGCTTCTTTAAGTCACTGAGTCCAAAACCAGCAAGTTTGTGTCATCAAACAACCGCAGGTCATAAGTGCGCTCACAGTGAAGAATGACTTCACCATGTTCATTATCAAACTCCCAAGCGACAAAGTCAAAAAGAAAGTCGTCTTCAAAGGGCTTGCCATGAAATATCGGTTCACCATGGTCATCCGGCATCTTATATCTCCTATGAGATGTAAGACCTACCCGGATTGACTGTGAATATTGGGTAGTTGGCCTTCCATTCTCACTTCAAGAATCGTTTGAACCATGACTCCATCAAGTCTTTGTCATCTTCTCGAGCTATGGTTTTTCTGAAGTAGTTCATGTCGAGAATTGACAAAGAGTGCATATCTCCATAGGTAAGATATGTCAGATCCTTGTTTGCATGCCGAATAGCCCAGATTTTGCTATCTTTGTGCCATCTTGCATAGAGAATAGGATCTGAGTCATGGTACGGCTTTGATCTCCACCGCATGCTAGCCATCTTGCTCACGCTATAGTACTTGATGCATTTTCTTGATCGTCTTCGAGCAGGCTTGGAGACAAGAGTTATGACAGTTTCTTGAGGGATGGTTTCTTCAATCACCCTTTATGGAGTGTCCGGATTGGGTGAGTAGTTGATGCTATCATCATTGTCTCCATTATTTCCTTCCACGGCTTCTTGAGCTGGTGAGTCGGTACTTGCAAAAGAATAAACATTAAATAAAGAGGCTATTTCAGCCTCGACAGTAGAATCCGTCTCACGAGTTTTCTCAGCCTCCTGTGGCGGTTCATCATCTCCCGCCTTATTTCAAGTGGCTTCACCATTGCCACTATCATCACTATTACCACCATCACTACCACGAGGATCATCGAAACTATCATATTCGTGGTCATCATCATCCTCATCTTTTTTTCTCGTCATCATCGTTGTTACCAACATCGTCTTCACTGTCAGACTCATCATTGTCATCATCTCCATCATCTCCACCACCTT
Source organism: Bidens hawaiensis (assembly GCF_021521415.1). Lineage (NCBI taxonomy): Eukaryota > Viridiplantae > Streptophyta > Magnoliopsida > Asterales > Asteraceae > Bidens > Bidens hawaiensis. Next base: position 188,367 of record NW_027494001.1, read on the forward strand.
AGAGCCCGATTCTAGGTTCTATAGGGTTCAAGCAAATTAATATCACGTTGTATTACATGTAAATTTGTTATCAGCAAACAACACTGTCGTCGCATGTTATTTCTTGAGCCCTAAAACAAAAATACTCCGCTTTAGTAATGTTCACATAGAGTAGAAATGAGTGTGCCATCCAAGATTGATCTCTACGCTCACAAGCATCGTCGTAATCACTTTAATAACCAAACATAATCAACCCATGCAACACCCTAAATGTAACCGTATATTATAACAACAAAATGTAAATCCATAATACATCATGTATATGCACGTGTTACAAATCTTTAACACACAAAATAAACATAAAATGTTTCCAACGAACGAAAATCCGAAACCAACCATCTCCAATGAAAAGTTGTACCACGTGCATTAAACACTTGTACATCGTATACCAACCATGCATTGGCACACAAGCATTGTTCATCCTCTTCTTCCTTTTCTAAGATAGTCCATTCTGATGGCCCATAACTGCTCTCCAACTGAATTCATATTGGGCCGGTCCGCTCGTGTGGGGGCCACATATTGAAATGCTAAGTTGAGCATCTTTTCAAAGATTTCACCGTCCAAATGTTCTCTCATTTGCGGGTCGACCAAATCCATAGTTTCACCTTCAATGTACTTCCCAAAAGCCTGAAATAGTCATAAAAAACGGGTCAAAAGAAGTCGTTTTCGGTATGGCCCCGGAATATGTGGAGTCGGGCTTTGTTGACCCGATACATTTTTCCCATATCATGAAGTTTCGTTAAGAGATTCGTGCTAATTTTTAATAAAATGTTTTTTTAAGGTTTTACTTGTTAATGTTCACTTTGGGTGACTATCGACTAGACGTGCACAACTCGGGTTTTGGGTTCAAACCAACAAGGGTTAAAACCATCAGAGTTTGGTCAAACTTAGTCAAAAACTTCGATTTTGGCTCATACCTGTTTGCGTTGTACCGCTTTATAAAGAGAAACTAGGTCACAACCAGTAGGACCCGCCGCCAGGATTTAAATCCCTCAGCCAGACAAAAAATAAAAAGGCTCGTAGGCCCTAACGTGTTATTTGATTATTATTTTCTTGTAGTTTTCAAATTTAGTTTGGGCCCAATAGCTTAAATGGATTATGGATAAAAAAAAGTTTTGGGCCCAATATATTTAAGATGATTAGAAGCCATACATATTTTATATAAAAACAAAATTAAAATATATAATATAAAAAAATTTTGGCCCCAAAAATTATGGGCCTTGGCCGGTTGTCCAGCTCACATTACCCTAGGCCCCGGCCTGATAACTGGGTCGGTTTGGTCAAACTGATTCCAACGGTTCAGGTCCAAACCAAGTTCTCTCAAATCGGTTTCAAAATCGGGTTAAAAACAAGCTCTGGTTTCCAACCCGGTTTTTTGTTCACCTCCACTATCACCCATTTCCTAAAACTAATTTTGTTTATGTTACCCTTTTGAACCAATAGATATTAAACTGCTTTTCGACTCATTAGAACAATTAATGCACAATGTACAACTCGATAATGCACATGCACTAAGTGTGAAAAAAAGAATAAACTTACCCATCTTACAGTCACATTCTCTTCAGGAGACCTCTTAGACTCAATGGGCCTACGACCCGTTAAAATTTTAATAAGTAAAATTCCAAACGAGTAAACGTCACTTTTCGGGGTAAGTTGATACGTTCTTATATATTCCGGGTCAAGATACCCGACCGTTCCCAGAATTTTGGTCACAACATGTGTTTTTATCAGTCTCTGCATCTCCAAGTCTCGCAAACCCAAAATCGGCCACTTTCGCTCTCAGTCTCTCGGTTAGAAGAATGTTGGATGACTTCACATCCCCGTGGATAATTTGTTTTTCTGTTCAAAATGAAAAGAATGATCATCTAATGTATTAGCAAATTCAAATTGTTTTTATGAAAAAAAAAAAAAAATTTAAGAAACTAAAATAAGGCATACAAACATACTGGCTCGCTAAAAACCGAATCGAATCGGCCTTAAAGAAACTTGAGCTCGAGTCTAAGACTTCAAGCGCATGCCTATATTTGAGTTCATCTAGTAAATGATAACTATATGCCTATCTAAATAATTAACCTCAGTAAGTGACAAAACGAATTCGATCCGTGCTCTTGCTTTAAATTAACTCCCAATTTAAGCTTGAGTTTTAGAGATGCAGCTCTAAACAAGTTGACCTCCAGCATCCCAGTTTATTTATGATATGAACTCAGATAATTGGAAATGGAGATTTAACGAGCCGGGCTCCAGGATAACTCATTTATATTTGTCAATTGTACTTATAATGAAAAAAAGATCACTCTTGTGAGAAATGAGACAAGCCTTGTGACACCAAGTAAAAGCCTCTTGAACGAGGCTGTAAAAATGTGTAGTTAGGTAAATTCTGTTGGAAATCTTGTATTATAAAATGCAGAAAATTAAACGAAAATAAAGAAGCAGTAAACCGGGCTTATGTTTAACACAATTCCCTTAAACAGATTCTCCGTCTGTTCCCAGGGTACTCCGGTTCGAAACAGAATCGGTGTTCTGTCGGACTCGGACACTTGCCTGAAACGAAATCAGAAATAACAATAATCATTATGATTATTAATGGTATTGACTAGACCACCATATTTTGAATTTCAAAACCAAATTCAAAAAATCATCTAACGCAGGCACGCACAAGTTAGATGAATTTCTAGTCCAGAAACCCAAATTTGCAACCCCCCCTTGTGCGCTGCGCTGGTAGAATTTGTGGTAAAACATGTCACAAAGAATTCAAATGGGTGTAAGGGCTCCACCTTATAAACCATTCATTATTTTGTTCCCAATCCGATGTGGGGCAAACATTTACAACTTGCACCACTTCCTTCATTCACACACTTAAAACTTCCAACAAATTCATCGATCAATACTTAGATCATAAGTTTTGTTGATGCTAGTAAGAGGTAATATCTTCAAGAAGCAAATCCTAACACGTCGTATAAATAACAAGAAAACAAATATACTTGGTAAAACCACACAACAAAGCTGTTGGTCGGGTATGGTAGGGTTGGGATAAGAACAATCATTTTCTCTGTTATAGGGGAGATATAGGTTTCTCCAAGCAAGACCCTTTGCTCTAAAAACCACTTTTGTTTCTCGTTATGTACGGAATATAATCCAAATAACATAATCTAAGAGAATGAAACCAACAACCATACCAAAATAGTAATAATGATCGTAGAACTACCCTCATTAAAAGCACTTATACACACTCAGCAAACACTAAGGAATATTTAAAGCTAAGGTTAAGGTCCTAGGAAATCATACCGTCAATTATGTCCTTTTTTGGTGCACATCCAGCAAATCCTATTTAATCTACTCGTACTATTTCATTTTGCGTCAAACTATGCTCCTCCTCCCTTGTATTGTAACATTTCCAATAATTTTTACAAGAGCCTTCATTTGTCTCGTCACATTTACAAACCATTTCAGTCTCCTCTACCTATCTTAACCAATATGAATAACACCCTCATTTTATATTGAAAAACTTGATTTCTTATTCGACCAGTCCTTGTGTGCCAACACATTTACATTAGCATTCTCATATCTTCTACCAGTTTTGTATAGCATAGTTGGTCAAATTGTAACCCTATAAAATTTACTCTTTAATCTTACTGAAACAAGTACTACACTCTTGTGGCTGCTCCCTGCTTGCAAAAACATGCGTGAATGAGGTGGCCTAAATTGTATGTGTTCGGTTTAATGTGGAGGCTCGATTGTTTTGGGTCCGGTTCAAGAGAACTATGGAGCAGAAAATTAGAGATCAAATGAGTTAGCCCGCTTTGTTTTAATTAAAGCTCATATTAGTTTTCTTGGTGAACAAGTTGTAAACCCTAATCATGTATCTATTTATACTTAGCCTTGTACTTGTAATTCCTCATCACGAGTGAGGCAGTAGCAATAATAAAATACCCTCGTTGCAGCCCGTGGACGTAGGTCAGCCGACCGAACCACATAAATCTCGCGTGTTCATCTTTGTATATTTTTCTCTTGCAGTATTATTTGCGCTATAATATGAGAATCGATAATCTGATAAAGTCGTCGTTCTTTGACACACTTTTCAGCCCAATTTGCCAAATTCCACTCTTCCTCTCTAAAGCTGGATCGACCGCACGCCTCCCGGTTAGCAATTCAAACAAAACAACCCCAAAGGAATAAACATCTGATTTCCTAGTCAAGCTAGTATCGGGACCGAGTTTGGTTTTGTACAGCCACTTAAGCCCCACCACATTTTTGTTTTCTGGGAGAGTAACCAGCTTCCAAGTGTTGATCTTCTCTATTGATTCAATCTCTTCAACAACTGCTTTCCATTCTTTGCCTTTTGCAGCCTCTTCATAATTACTTGGATCAGTAACATTGAGAGCAAATCGGCAGGCTGTAAAGTCTTCCATGGGAGAACACTCATCATACACATCTTCAAGATTTTTTTAGCTTTCTTGGTGTGGTGTTAGAGTCTAGCATAGCCGAATCATAACTATTCGGTCTGCAATTTGAAGGACCGGCCATACTTTGGTTTTGACTTGGAGTTGCTGGTTCATTGCTTATAGGAGTCTGAGGAGCACAAGATAACTCATTTGTATTACTAGGAGAGTTTGGAACATTACCTGCATGTGGGAGAACATCATCTAACACACTTAAATCCCACATATATTGATACTTGTTTTTTACTTCTTTGTTCCATTCCCATCTTCCTTCTTTATCAAATTGCACATCTCTTCTGGTTATAAACTTCTCGGTCAAGGGGTTATACAACCGGTACCCCTTAGACTGTTGTGAATATCCGAGTAGAAGGCATTTTTCAGACTTCGCTTCAAGTTTGTTTCTTCGTTGTGCAGGTGGACCATACACAATACAACCAAAGGTTCTCAGGTAGCCAGTGTTGGGATTTTTTCCATACCAGGCTTGATACGGAGTCTTATGACCAAGAGACCTTGTAGGGGACCGGTTTATATTGTGCACAGCAGTAGCGGCAGCTTCAGCCCAAAAATTACTTGGCAGCCCTTTCCCTTCCAACATACATTTCAGCATCTCCACAATGGTTCTATTCTTTCTTTCGGATACTCCATTCTGCTCGGGAGTATAGGGATTTGTTAGTTCCCTTTTAATACCATTTTCTTCACAAAACAAATTGAAAGCATGAGAGGTGTACTCACCTCCCCGATCAGATCTCAACATTTTTATGGGCCACCCAATTTCCTTTTCAACCATAATTTTGAATAATTTGAATTTAGCAAATACTTCAGATTTATTTTCAATAAAGTAGATCCAAGTCATTCTAGTGAAATCGACAATAAACAGTAGAAAGTACCTACTACCACCAAGGCTCGGAACAGGCATAGGCCCACACACATCAGAGTGCACAAGCTCTAACTGTTGACAGGTTTTACGACTGCTAGATGGAAATGGTTTCCGGGTTTGTTTCCCTAAAGCACAACCTTCACATGTTCTTATGGTCTTCATTTTGGGCAGTCCAATTACCATCGCTTTATCATGAAATTGATGTAGACCTTGGATATGAAGATGACCATATCTAAGGTGCCACAGTTTGGTGATAGCATGATCGTTTGATGGACTGGACATTATCTTGGTTGCATCTAAAGGAAACATATTATTGCTGGCTAGAGTTACTTTCATTAACACGGTACCTGTAACTTTGTGAGTATATAAACCCTAAACAAGAAAGACTTAAATAAGCAAAACAAATAACGTAAACTCATAAACTAGGCATAAGACTCGGCCCACCTAACAATCAGGTAACGGCCTTATTGAATTGAAAATACCAACTAAATAGGAGGACTTCAACTGAATTTGAATTACTCATTTATCTTAATAAAGATTGCAAGTCTTCAAAAAAATTGAAAAAAATAATAATAAATATCATACACAAATGATAATTTATCATTCATATACTTAGAGGAAAGGTTATTTTGTAAGATAAATGTGTATATCACACCAATTATGAAAGTAACATATATATGCAATTACACACAACCAGTTATATCACACAGACAACATGATGGAGTATGACTATACCAGAGTTAAGTCTAGACCCGAAAAGTAGATGCTGCACTATATGTGTGAAACTTGCAGACTGAGGGGAATTATCGTATTGCTCCTGTAATGCCATTGATTGCTGAAGAGCAAGCACAACACCAGCCATCGTAGGACGTTTTTTTCTAGAGCTTTTCAAACATCTGGCTGCAATCCGGACAAACTCCTTCAAACATTTGGGAGAAATTTGCGCTATAATATGAGAATCGATAATCTGATCTAGTCGTCGTTCTTTGACACACTTTTCCGCCCAATTTGCCAAATTCCACTCCTCCTCTCTAAAGCTGGTATCGACTGCACGCCTCCCAGTTAGCAATTCAAACAAAACAACCCCAAAGGAATAAACATCTGATTTCCTAGTCAAGCGCCCTGTCATATAGTACTCTGGATCTAGATACCCAAACGTGCCTTTAAGGCGGGTACTCACACCAGAAGTTTGTTGATCAATAAGTTTTGACAACCCAAAATCTGCGATCTTTGCTACCCAATTCTCGTCAAGTAGAATATTGGAGCTTTTCACATCTCTATGAACCACTCCTTGTTGGTTACCCACACCAGTGTGAAGGTAGTTTAATCCTTCGGCAGCACCTATGCTTATCTTGAGACGATGCATCCAAGATAAAGGAGCATCAGCTTTGCGCAAATGATGCTCAATAGTCCCATTGGTTATGTACTCATAAACTAGTATCTTCTCGTTGCCGTCGAAACAATAACCAATTAAAGACACAAGATTAGAGTGGCACACCTTGGTAAGCATCTCAATTTCGGTCATGAACTCAGGTGCCCCTTGCATGGAAAATGAATCCAACCGTTTAATGGGACAATACGTCGACTGGTAACTCTAGTACCAATAATACGACCTTTGTATACTCTCCCAAAACCTCCTTTTCCGATGACTAAATCATCATCAAAGTTTCGAGTAGCTGACTGAATCTCTGCAATAGAAAAACGATGAAATGCGCATTCTGTTGCTAATGAATTCAGCTTCTCTTCATCAGTGATCATGGCGTCTACAGGGAGTTTCTCTTAATCGGATACTGGACTTTCTGAGAACTCTTGAAATATTATAACATAGGATTAAGAAGAGCATAAAACTCGACTTCGAAATAAATTCAAGAAAAGCGAGTTAGAGTGTTATAATCCACAATAACACGGGGTACTATTAAGGCTGGTTGGAGTTAAATATTCACATCTAGTAAAATGACAAATATATATTGTCAAATAAACACGGTTTGAAGTTAGTAACTTGTAAATGAAAGTTCCTAAGGAAACCACATCTCATTCAAGAATAATGAAATTGAAAGAAAATACTTGGTAACAACCGAAAGTCTTCGAGAGTTAACAAGTGGTCAAGTGGACATGATTATTTAAAGCTACAATAACAATGAGTGGTGCTTCTACTTCCTGGGCCACGCGTAAAACACACAGCTAAGAGCATTCACACTCCATCCTCGACCCATTCCAATAATTTAAGAAACAAACAAAAAAACACCATTTTCAAAATGTTATTTCCCATTTTTCAAAACCTCTCACATTCCATTCCAGTATATCTCTCCGTATTTAATTAAGTAATATTTCTTTATTTGTTGTTCAATTCTTCTACTTACACACTCTCAAATATAACAAAAAGATGGATATGAGGATAGAAAGTACCTCTTACAATGTTGTAAAAGTATGTCTCAAGGCCGAGTACTCCCCAAGTACTCGCTATAAGGTATGACGTCGAGGGGTGTTTCTTTAACTCCATCTAGTTACTAAGAATCGATAAAAGATGGTCACCCTTAGCATAATCGCATTTAGTTGGTCAATTTGGGCCAATTTTGACTTAAAAAATAAATCATAATTCATATTTCTATAATATTAAAAAAAGAATATCAGTTATTTTAGTTAATGATTAGCAAATTTTAGAATAATTTATTATTTAAAAATGTATTTCTCTTATTTATATTGATATTCACTTATTTTGTTATTAATATATATTAGTATACTTATTAGATTTGACATATATATAACATCCAAAAATTAATTTTCTTTATATTTAACATTTCCGAGTACTCCGAGTGCACCCAACTTTCTAGTCGACCGCCTAAGGTCCCCTAGCGAGTTTGCAACTTTGCCCTCAAATGTAAGAGATAATTTGGTTTCCTATAAAAAATATAAGGTTGGGATGTCAATATGGGGATTGGAATTGAATGAATTTTAAATTAACTTTTTTTTTTCTTTTTAATATGAAGATAAAGTTGGAGATCGGTGATGCAGTGTGAATGCTCTAATAGGGTATAACTGTTTCTACAGCCAATCAAGTTTAATATTGATTGTCTTATCAATGTTTACATAGCTATATTCAGTAGGCTTATGTATTAGATAGTTTATTTATGTAATTTTGATGTTTTGTCTAGCTTTCGTTTAATCTATGTATGGGCCGAGGCCAGGAACTATGTATTTGTCCAGTTAGACCGGCACAAGAGGCCCAGTGAAATAAACTAGAGAGGTGGGGTATAAGGCTATCCTCTATGGTGAGGGGCTTCGAAACCCCTTCCCAGTGCCACGTCAGCGCCACGTGGGCACTGGGGCTTCGAAACCCCACCCCAAAGATGCCCCCGTATGGTGAGGGGGCTTGGAAGCCCCTTTAATTTTTTTTTATAAATAGTGATGCGTTGTCTTTTAATCCTTGTGAAGATTTGGTTGGAAATGTTTGTGATAGTTTGAATGTTGTTAGTTGTGATGGTTTGACTGATAATGTTTGTGTTGATATGAGTTTTGATGCTTGTGTTGATACTTTAAAGTGTTCGTCTACAAATTGTGAAATTAAGGATAATTCATCTAAAACCAAAGTGTTTTGAGAATCTTAATCAAGCTAGTACTTCTAGTAAGAATGTTCCACCACATAACCGACAAACATTTTCTCAAACAACTAATCAATTTAATCAACCTCAATATGACAATTATGTAGACAGAAATTATTACGATAATTTTGTGGTCATGTAAATGTTGAAACATATTATGCAACTTTGTTTGATGATAGAGGTTACCATTCAGATGGGAGATATTACAACTCCTATCGCCTCTCATCCACTTCTTCCCATCATTTAGTCCGTCTTACAGTGCTGATAAGTATTATAGTCATCCAAAAAGAAAGTGTTGTTATGTGTGGCCATCCTTCTCACCTTGCAAGACATTTCAAGAAGTCTTATGTAATTTAATAAAAGTTGATAGAAGTTCAAGTACCAAACTTGTAAATTCAAACACTCATAACCATACAATATGATTTACAAAATTCACTTACATAAATACAAGAAACACGCTGAGAATGCTCCAAGGACATAGACCTTAAACATTATCGTGTGTCATTGAACCGAAAAACCAATTACCGGTTATCACCAAAATATATAATACGCGTTCCAATACTACCCTCAACAGATCCAAAATCCATGCTAGATATGATATTTTTTTCTTTTAAACTATAGATATAATATTCAGATAAACATATTTAAACTGTTAATGTATATGAAAATATATAATATGATCAGCTTCATAGAATATATAACTGCATTAAACTACTAAAAAGTAAAACTTGTTAAGGATGTGCTGTTCAAGCAACAACTTGATCTCAAAATACGGCTTAATCAGTCTCAGAAAGGAGCTTCCAGAATCTCAGACTCTAGGACTGATCAAGCTGACAACGAGACCAGTGAAATAGATATGAGATCCAAAGTCAATAAAAACAAGCGTAAAAAGAAACCTTTTTGGAGAAGTAAAAAGGATAAAATGAAAAAGGATTCTAAGATTGAGAAATATGAAAGTCCGTCAAAAACAGTTTCAAAAACGAAAATCGAGAAACCTAAACCATTGAAATTTGGGAAACAAGCTTTTGCTTTGTGCTCCAAGGGTTACTCATATTCAAGTTGTTGGGTTTTTACAAGATTATCAAAGTCCAAATAAACCCTTTTATTAGGAAAACGCAACGGAAATTAGAAGTTATAAATATTGTTTACCAATACACATACTACTAGAAAATGAGGCTAATGCAACTTTTTATAGGCAACCTTTTTCAATTATGTTGCATTTGACTCTAATGCAACTTCTCTAAACATAAAAGTTGCATTAGTATATCTAATGCAACTTTTTTCATAAAAAGTTACAAAACTTTATTGAAAATGCAACTTTTTATTTTAAAAGTTGCAAAATTTACTAAAAATTGTAACCGTTTTCTTTAATGTGTGCAAAATTTTGATCAATAATTGCTCGAAGTTATTCAAATAATTGTAAATGCCGACAACGGGAAGGTGTTTAGTGTTTGTGGTGGACTACTCACATTTGCTCAAGCCCGGAGGCTGTCAAACACAAAAGCTATGGACTATGGTGGCTAGATTATTTTTATGTGGGACAATATTAGGGATTGAGGTAAAGAACAATGTACAATACGAGTGGTGCATTTGGAGGGAAATTATTGGAGGGAGGTTAATTATTTTAAGAGGGAATTTTACAAATCTAAGATAAAAATTGTTTTAAATATAAGAATTAATATAAAAACTGATTTAGTTTTAGTAATTAAAATATGTGATGTGTGTATATATAAATTTATATAAAATCTTTACTTATGGTGTGGCCTAGTAGTAGGAGGCTTTAGTTATTCAGTGGAGACCTAAGTTCATCCACATGTTCCAAGATTAGAGTGACTATAGTGACTTACGCCACTATATCACGGATTGATCCAATACATTGTTAAGAGATCCATACGGGAACCTAGAATTAACATGAACCCCACTAATTGATAACTTTTAGTTAATATTTACCATAATCAATACTCCTGATCCTTGTCCATAATTATCATTGACCAACAATGACATTAGTTGACCATATACGACTCGATTATTCATCAATGACTAATAATTATTATAGTTTATTATTATATAAGCTCGCATTCACTGCGCATGGTTGCCCCTAGAGCTGTTCGTGAGTCAAGCCGAACCAATGCAAGCTCCAAATGCTCTTAAATTTAAGCCGAATTGGATGGGCTCGGTTTGAATTTCAATCGAGTCGGCTCAATTCACCTCCAGTGATTGATAAAAGTAAAGGATATCATGCATCCAAAAAGATATTATTCAAACTTATATATTATTATATTTGTGTGATGCTTGAACCTTTTCTTTTGAAGAACCATATCTCCACGATCACAAATATCACTTGGTAATCTAAGCCCATCATCTCTTGTCCCGGGGAATAGCCCGTCGCCCAAGGCCTATTGCGGTAAAACCTAGTTAAAGATCGGATTCTAACTTAAGATCTTGCGATCTCCGATCCAGATTTTCACTTTTCATCAAATATTAGTTGAGCTAAAGCTTATTGGCTCGAATAAAAGTAAATAATTAATATCGATAAAGATTATATTTAGTTAATATTCGAAATTTGATTTTTTGCATAAAAGGAATTAAATCAGTAAAATATATGATAATACAATATAATGAATAAATAAAAGCCGATCAGTTATTTCAATCCCTTAAACGTGTGACGGCGGTTTAAGGAGAAACGTTGTACAAATGACACTGGATCTGTTAGCGTTACCAAGTTATGTGGGGCGAAGTCGATTCTAGCATTGGATCGGAGTAGTGCTGAGTCTACTTGTCCAGATTCGAACATTCGAACAGGTTAGTCAATCGAATCATTGTTGTTCTATTATTTGATTTGTCATTTGTATATTTTTAATTGTATTGATATACATTCTTTTATAATTGTATCATATATATTGGCTGAATTTGTTCATATTAGTTTGGCAGTAGCCATGACAATATGTAGGGTTGTTTAGCAATCCTCTGAGTGAGTTATGGATGTGAATTTCTTTATACGCTGGACTAACAGGTGAAGTTTCCAGAACATCGAACAAATAAAGGGGAACTAAAGCCAAAAATGATAAAAAGCGACAACAATGTAACAAGTTGACTGCAAATTCTTCGTATCCTTATTTCCTGTTGTTACCTGCATTTATAATACTTAACTAAGTTGTTAGGAGTGTTATTATGCATATTTAGGGTTGACTGCAAGAAAGTAACCATGTAAGTTGATTGACTGCACTTTTACTTCAAATAAGTTTTACTAATTCACATCATGTTGTATCATTCTAGACCTTTCAAACATGTTTTCATTGTTAAATATGCTGTATCTTTTATTGTTTATAGTATTAAGAGTAACATATTCCACAATCTTCTCCTCAATTACATCCGTCCATCTTTGGCATATATTTTGCTCTCCTTTATAGCTCCTTTCTATATATATATTTCTTTTCCTTTGTATTTAAAGATATGTCATTCTCTTTGTAAGATGAATCACGAATTAATAATAATATTCAAAGTGTTCACAGTGTTCACACCAACAAATTTATGATGGCATCAGAGCAGTTCTAATCAAAAGGCAAAACCCAGTCGGCAACCATATATATCTCATTTTCCAATGGAAGCCTTGACAGAAGACCAATACCAAATGCTTTTGAACCATCTTGGGAAGACAAATAATAAGCCTTTGTCCAACATGGCAGGTAAAACACATCAAAGTGACGAGTGGGTGATAGATTCGGGAGCCACCGAGCACATTACCCATGAAGTCGCTTTTCTTGAAACCGTAACCTGTGACGGTAACGAAGAACCCGTTATTATCCCCAATGGAGACGCGATACCCGTAAAGGGAAGGGGTGATTGCACTCTAAACGGGGTGCTAAAATAAAGGGAGTCCTTTACGTTCCTAAATTCAAATGTAATCTATTGTCGGTTGGACGTCTAGCCGAAAATCTTCAATGCTCCGTAACCTTTTTTCCCGATTTTTGTGTCATGCAAAAGCTACAAACAAGGGACTTGATTGGTGTAGGCAAGCGAAAAGGAGGTCTATACTGGATGGGGACGGTTAGAAGTGAAAGGAAGGCAATGATGGTAACGGGAAACACATGACACAAAAGGTTAGGTCATGCTTCAGATGAAAAACTTACTAAAATTGATTTCCTTAAAAGTATTTCTTTCAATGAAATGTGTGACCCTTGTTCTAAGACAAAGCACACTAGACTTCCTTTCCAAGTTAGTGTTACCAAGACAAATGAATGTTTCGATTTATTGCATTGCGATGTCTGGGAAAGTACCGCACACCCTCATTCTCGGGGGCAAATTATTTCTTAACCATCGTAGATGATTATAGTAGAGCAGTGTGGCTATTTCTTCTAAAATTTAAACATGAAGCTAGTAAATGTTTAAAGTATTTTCACAAAATGGTAATGACACAATTTGGTAAACCAATTAAGAAAATTAGATGTGACAATGGGGGCGAATTCACATATAACGATATGATACTCTTTTATAAGGAACAAGGAATTTTACTAGAAACAACTTGCCCACATACCCCTCAACAAAATGGCGTTGTGGAACGAAAACATCGGCACTTGCTAGAAGTTGCTCGAGCTTTGCGTTTCCAAGCGAATGTACCAAAAAGGTTTTGGGTGAATGTGTCTTAACGGCAACATACATCATTAACCAATTACCTTCCACGGTCATTGGTAACAAAACACCATATGAATTTCTATTCAATCAAAAACCCGATTATGATTTTATGAAAGTTTTCGGGTGCTTAGCATACTACTGGAACACTAATACAAAGGGAGACAAATTTGAAATTAGGGGGAGACCCGGAGTGTTTTTAAGGTATCACCAGGAACAAAAGGATATAAAATCCTTGACATGGAAACGGGTAAAATCATGATATCTGGAGATGTCAAATTTCATGAAGAAAAATTCCCTTTTGATAATATTGGTTTAGTCTATGAAGAGGCAGATGCTTTGGAGATACCAAATATAAGCTTCTATGATGATGGTGAAATCAAAACAAATCCACCACTGAAATGGAAAATAATAATGAAAACCAAGATGGGCCTACCACTAAATCTTCCATTCAAAATAATGATAAGGATGTGACTCATGCTTCAGAATGTGAAGAAACATGCCCAACATTCTCAACAGAACCTATAATGGTGAATCTGGATGGAGAAGCTCATGAAGGATCTGACCCAAATAAAAATAGTGATGTGGGTCAATTTCGAGATCATGTAGAAACAGATCCTGCTGTAGCCCATTTTCCAAAACAAGATGGACCAGGCCTAAACCCCTTAACAGAATCCACAGCAGTGAAGCAAAGTAATGAAAACCAGAGCCCCGTTATTGAACCAAGCAGAACATGTCGCACCAGATCACAACCAGCTCGTTTTAGTGACTTTGAAGTAAAACTTCCTCCATCCGTTGACCATTCTAAACCCACACCAACTAAAGCTTCTTCAACGGTATACCCCATATCTAATTATGTTTCATATGAAAAATTTTCAAAATCTCACCGAAATTTTCTAGCGGCCATCAATTCAAATGATGAGCCTAGAAATTTTGAGCAGGCAATACAAGATGAAAGTTGGAAAGAAGCAATGAAAAAAGAGATCCGGGCTCTTGAAGAAAATGTCACTTGGACTCTTGAAAAATTACCAGAAGGTAAACGTGTCATTGATTCCAAATGGGTCTATAAAGTAAAATATAGACCAAATGGCGAAATAGAACATTACAAGGCCCGCCTTGTTGCCAAAGGCTTCACCCAAATGGAGGGGGTGAACTACCATGACACTTTCTCTCCCGTTGCCAAATTGATCACTGTTAGAACACTCCTTGCCGTTGCAGTAAAGAGAAATTGGATCATTAACCAACTTGATGTGAATAACGCCTTTCTACATGGAGACTTGCATGAAGAAGTTTATATGAAAGTTCCAAAGGGATTTTCAAGGGAAGGTGAAACACGAGTTTGCAGATTAAGAAAATCACTTTATGGCTTAAAACAAGCATCTCGTAATTGGTACCAAAAGTTTACATCGTTCCTTCTTCAACTTGGGTTTAAGCAGTCTAAGGCGGATCACTCTCTTTTCCTTTACAAACAAGAAAAGAGCTTTGTTGCGGCTCTCATTTATGTAGATGATGTGATCGTGGTAGGCAACGATCCTCAGAAAATTCAAGACACAAAGGATAAACTTGATGAGCAATTCAGCATCAAAGATCTAGGAAACTTGAAATATTTCCTAGGAATTGAAGTTGCTCGCACACGTGAAGGTGTGGTTCTAAGCCAAAAGAAGTACACATTGGATATTCTTAAGGACTGTGGATTACAAGATTGCAAACCGAGTCCTTTTCCCATGGAGCAAAATTTGAAGTTGGATAAAGATCCAGATGAGCCCAAAGTCGATGCTAGTCGATATCGTCGTATAGTGGGGAGATTACTTTACCTACAAGCCACTCGACCGAACAATGCCTATTCCGTGAATATACTTAGTCAGTTTGTTGCCGACCCAAGGCAAAACCACATGGATGTCGTACATAGGGTTTTGCGATACTTGAAGGGGACCCGGGGCGAGGAGTTCTCCTCCCGCGAGAAGGAGGTGGGAACCTTTCTTCTTATAGCGACTCTGACTGGCTTGGGTGCCCGTATACTAGAAGATCACGAACAGGATATTTACTTCTTCTTGGTGGGGCTCCAATCTCTTGGAAAACCAAGAAGCAATCTGTGGTATCACGTTCTTCCGCTAAAGCTGAATTTCGGGCAATGGCCACCACAGTTAGTGAAATCTTATGGCTAAGGTGGCTTCTCAAGAAGTTAGACATGCCTGTAAATGGACCAACTCCACTGTTTTGTGATAACCAAGCCTCTAGGCACATTGCAAACAATCCAGTATTTCATGAAAGAACAAAGCACGTGGAAATGGATTGTTATTTTGTTCGGGAAAGAGTGGAGGCAAAGGAAATTCAACCATATCCCATAGAAACCAGAATGTAAATCGTAGATCTTCTTACCAAAGGTTTAGGGACACAACAACTCAACTTCTTATTAGACAAGTTGGGCACTAGAGACCTATATGCTCCAACTTGAGGGGGAGTATTAAGAGTAACATATTCCACAATCTTCTCCTCAATTACATCCGTCCATCTTTTGCATATATTTTGCTCTCCTTTATAGCTCCTTTCTATATATATTTATTTTCCTTTGTATTTAAAGATATGTCATTCTCTTTGTAGTAAGATGAATCATGAATTAATAATAATATTCAAAGTGTTCACAGTGTTCACACCATCAAATTTATGATATAGTAATATTGTTTACTAAAGATGTGACCAATTTCCTACAAAATATTTTGGGTTTTGTGCAATGATGCCCTTTAAAATTACAATAACTTAACTTTGTCTTGTATCATTGAGATTGACTCATCTTTCACTGCTCTTTTTGATTTGGGTAGCTCTTTTACCTATTTCGCAGATATAAAAGGCGAAGTCATCTTTTTTTAATCTATTATTTAGTGATCAACTTCACAAATGTAAGTGTCAACTTTATTTAAACACATACTTATATTTTAATGCATTTATGCTCATAATTATTACACTAAACATTATTCATCTTGAAGTTGTATACCATCTAGTTGAATCTAGAGTACAAAACTCAACATTATCGAGTGTAGGTTTTCGGTTACTCTCAACTTTTTTGCTAACGCCATTTTTATGTAATTGTTCTTTCGTATTAAAGCTGATATCTTGGTATGCAGAATCTCATGACTTTTACCGAGTTGTGTTTGATAGAGAACTTATTTTGGCTTGGAAAAATAGACAGAATATGTGAAGACATGGTAATATTTATTGATATTGCTCGTGATTTGTGATTTTTATTGTTCATGGCGTTGATTCTTTTTTAATTATGAATATAGAGAAAGGAAGACTCAAACAAGGAATTACCTAGCCTAAACAAAATATTTGAATGTACATGTAAAATGATCGAAGGGCGTGTCTATCTTGATGCATATGATGACATTGCAAGGAAAATTGTAAGTTCTTTCTAATGGTAGTACTTGTAGAAAAGAATTAGTAAAAACATTCTCTTTAACTTAAACCTTTTGGATTGTATGGTCCCATTTTCACCTTGTCTTCTGAGCAACAATAACACTATTTTTATTCCTTTACACCACAGCCCACTGTTAGTTCCTTCCAAAATTCAATAGTACATTTGATATTTGAGCTATATGGATTATAATTTATATCACTCTTTTCATCATTTTGTTGAATTTTTTAGCTTGGTTAATTAAACTCCATTATCAAATTGATACTGACTATTTTTTTTTCAGCAAGCAAATAGTTTTGTTGGTTTATTGGCTGTATTTTTACAATATTTCTTTATCCAATTTTGAAGGAACAAATGAAGAACTACACACCTCCATAAGATGGAAGTTCTTTGGTCGATTTCAATGAACAAGGAGTATGATGGCAAGCGAGCCATTCATGATTTCGAGGGACTTATGAATTATTCAAAGCGATCCTGAAGCTTTAAGAACATTGAGGAGGGGGGGGAGGAGGTGAGCTAGAATGAAAGATTTTCGCAGCCAACAAGCAAACTTTGAGGCTACGATGTAGAATATTGTAGAAAAGCTCTCTACTATAGTAGTTTAGGATTTTAGAGACATTTACGGTTAATCTATTATATTTATGTTATGTTGTTGGTGTAATTTAAATACTATTGAATATTAATAGAAGTTTGAGCTACAGAGTTGCATTTGTTTCTAAAAAAGGTGGCACCTATTATAGCTAAAATCTTAAAATAAATGTTAGATTAATGTAGATAAAAAAAGGTTGCATTAGAATGTAGCAAAGGTTGCTACTGTGGGTTAGAAAAGTTGCATTCAAATGAAAAAAAAAGTTGCACTAACATCTTAAAAAGGTTGCATCCTAAAAAGGTTGCATTTGATTAGTAAATGTAACTCTTTCAAAAAAGGTTGCATAATTTAATAAAAAAGTTGCATTAGGTCTAATGCAACTTCGCCTAATGCAGCTCTTGATAAAAGGTTGCAATAGGCCTAATGCAACTTTTTCAAGGCCTAATGCAACTTTTTACCGGGGTTGCAATAGCATCAATTTCTTGTATATAAAACCCGTTTTATGTTAAACCCAATGCCCGGATCCAAATACGATGTACATGCTATCAAGAACAACCATAGGGTGTCTTATAAACATACCTTCAAGTCCAGAAATGTAGAAGGGGATGAATGGTTGAATGACGAATCTTCAAATGAGAAGACCTCAAGCTTGTATACCCTTACAAGCTACCAACCATATTTGTTTTTTATCCAAATAAATAACATCTCTTAAAACATAAATTATCCACATAATTTATTTAACACACAATTGCAAATATTTAGAAAACCCATTTTCCAAATATTATAAGTGTTGATATTTATTACTTAGATCATATCTAATAATAAATATCGTGTTGTTTGTCTAGCTTGTTATTGGTATGACCCGACTTGGATCATAACGTACTAGCCACATCAACTCAAATATGTGTCTTGGGAAGATCGATTCCAAGAATCTCCCACTTGCACAAGATACATAGAAGATTGATGCGAATAGCAAATACCGCCTAACAACGGTTTACTATCCCTAATACGCATGACGAAGTGCCATTCAATAACATCATCCCCTTCAAGTCCCTTACTTGAATATGATTTAGGTGAAACTATCATTAATCCTTTTGCCTTAAATGTCATGCTAAATCCAGAGACACAGAGTGATCATCCTTTGTTGATTTAACTTATCAGGCCTTAGACATTTAACTCTCAACGAATAAGAGGGACAAATCCCCTATTGATTACATACGTCTCTCACTATCACCTTGTATTATACTTGAGTCTTAGCCTTATGTACTATCATATTTCAGAGCAGCGAAGAACCAAGTCAAAGTATAATAGTTGATGAATATCAAGACCCAATATGTATCTCAGGTCGGAGGATACTATGATGTTCGTCTTTAGTCAATTTTACTTATGACCACAAATCACAAAGATTCCATGCAGTAAATTGAGGGCGGGTCAGTCCAATATTTATCCCGTAAATATCTATGAACCTTGGCAGCAAACCCTTGCTATATTCATACCTTATGAATATCTACCAATCCAAGTTCATAATAGTCTTACCTTCATACTTGTTCCCACAAATATGATCGACTACGGACATTTAGAATAATTAACTTATTCACGGATTTAAACATGCTAAAATGGAACATACATCAAAAGCATAAGAATAACCAAAACCATATGATTGAGTTAAAATAACAATTGTTCTGATATCCAAATACAAAATTTTGATCAAATCCAGTCACTAGAATATCGAAGTCCTGAGGCACAAGTATGACCTTCATGCTTTGGCCTTTCTAGGAGCTTCGTGAGTGGATCAGTAGTAATTTGATCAGTGTGAACTTTGCGAATACATATCTTTCCCTTTTCAACTTCATCCCTTATGTAGTTGAATCTCCGCTCAATGTGCCTAGTCTTTTAATGTGCACGGGGTTCCTTAATTTGAGCAATCGCACCCTCGTTGTCAGAAAAGTTTTCTAGAGAGTCCTGAATGGTACGAACTATCCCTAGGTCGGCAATGAACTTTCTAATCCACGCAGCTTCTTGAGCTGCCAATGAGGCGGCGATGTATTCAGATTTAGTGGTGGACAAGGCTACCACGTCTTGTTTTGCGTTCTTCTAAGAGACAACACCACCATTTAGAACGAAAACATATCCCGATTGTGATCGAGAATCAGCTCAATCAGTTTGGAAACTCGCATCAGTGTAACCATTTGCAATGAGTTCCTCCTCACCAGAACCATATATTAGAAACATATCCTTAGTCCTCCTTAGGTATTTCAATATGCTCTTAACCGCCATCCAATGGCTAGTTCCCAGATTTTGTTGGTATATACTTGTCATGCTTAAAGCGCATGACACATCCGGTCTAGTGCATATCATGGCATATATGATGGATCCTATATCAGATGCATACGGGATTCCATTCATTATGTCTTGCTCATCCTTTGAGCTTGGACACTGAGATGCACTCAATATTGTTCCTCTTTGAATAGGTACCAAACCTTTCTTAGAGTTGTCCATCTTGAGCCTTTTCAAGATTTTGCCAATGTATGCACTTTGATTCAAACCTATCAACCGCCTTGATCTATCCCTGTAGATCCTTATTCCCAGAATATTGGCGGCTTCACCAAGATCCTTAATGGAAAAACAATTTCCAAGCCATGCTTTTACACCTTCCATGGCTGGAATGTCGTTTCCAAATAGTAGTATGTCATCGACATATAATACCATAAAGGTAATGATGCTCCCACTAGCTTTCTTATACACACAAGCTTCATCAGCGTTTTTGATGAATCCAAATTTCTTAACTTCATCATCAAAACGGCGATTCCAACTTCTAGATGCTTGTTTTAATCCGTAGATTGCCTTCTTTAACTTGCATACTTTATTAGGATGCTGTGGATCGACAAAACCTTCAGGTTGAACCATATAGATATCTTCCTCAAGATGCCCATTTAGAAAAGCAATTTTGACATCGATTTGCCATATCTCATAGTCATAATATGCGACTATAGCAAACAATATCATAATAGACTTTAACATCGCAACAGGCGAAAAAGTTTCATCATAATCAACCCCTTAAGTTTGAGTGAAACCTTTTTCTACAAGTCTAGCTTTATAAGTATCCAAGTTTCCATGCTTATCGGTTTTCTTCTTGAAAACCCACTTACTTCCAACCAGTTTGGAATTTAGAGGTGGTATAACCAAGTCCCGTACTTGGTTATCATGCATGGATTGCATCTCAACGTTCATGGCTTCAAGCCATTTGTCACAATCAGATTGTGACATTGCATCTCGGTATGTGGTTGGTTCATCCGAATCTACCACATAGCATCCATCCACGAAAAATCTATATCTTTCTGGTGGGGTGCTAATTCTACCAGATTTGCGAACATTTTGTGTATTTTGATCAACCATTTGATCATTCTCAACAACCTCTTGTTGATTGCTAGTGTCAACCAAACGTGTATTGGCTTGTGGTTCTCGATCCTCCTCGAGTTCCACAGTTCTATCAGTTACTTCCATAAGAAACCTTCTTTTCAAGAACTCAGCCTTTCGAGCAATAAACACTTTATGCTCGCTTGGATTGTAGAAATAATATCCCATAGATTCTTTGGGATATCCTACAAAGATACACTTAGTGGATCGGCTTTCAAGTTTGTTTTGGGTGTTGTTCTTGACATAAGCCTCACAACCCCATACCTTTAAATATGATAAAGATGGAACCCTTCCATGCCATATTTCAAAAGGTGTCTTATCCACTTTCTTGGTTGGTTTCATATTTAGAATACGGGCTGCGGAGATCAATGCGAAACCCCAAAATAATAGAGGTAATGTGCTTCTAGCCATCATAGATCAAACAATATCCAATAGAGTTCGATTCCTCCTTTCAGACACACCATTATGATGCGTTGTTCCAGGTGGAGTAAGTTGTGAGACAATCCCACAATTCCTAATATGATCTAGAAACGCATCATTGAGGTATTCACCTCCTTTATCGGATCGTAATACTTTGATTGTTTTGTTGAGTTTATTTTGTACTTCATTTTGGAAGACTTTAAACATTTCAAAGGCTTCATCTTTGTGTCTTAACAAGAACACATACCCATAGCGACTATAATCGTTGGTAAAGGCAATGAAGTATCTTTCACCATTCCTTTTTATTGTTTTAAAAGGACCACATACATCCGAATGTATGATACCTAATAAGTCTTTCGCTCTTTTATTAGTTCCACTAAAGGGCTCGTTGGTCATCTTCCCGAATAAACAAGTTTCACACTTATCAAATAAATCATCATTTAATTCCAAAAGATCATTCTTTTGAAGTGTATTAATGTGATCCTTGTTTATATGACCAAGGCGACAACGCCAAAGAAAAGTCTTACTAAAATCCAATTTGAGTCTTTTGGTGTTAGCTTGGTACAATGAGTTATCAATGGATGTATTATCATGAACTAATTCATAAATGCCATTAGACGGCATTGCCTTAAAATAAAATACATCATTCATGAAAACACAAATATCATTGTTTACAAACTTTAAATCATAACCAAATTGTCTTATTAAAGAAACAGAGATAATATTCCTAGTCAAACTAGGAGAATACAAAATGTTTTCCAAAAGAACTTCCAAACCATTTGGAAGCTTCAAAACATAATCTCTTCTTTTGAACCCATGCAATGAATTGCAGATATGAGTTCCACAGCCGGTATCCAATACCCATGTGTTAGAATAAATAATATTAAGACCAATATGGATCATGAAATTTGTACCTGAGGTTTGCCCCGCATACCTCTTAGCTTTCAACTCGGAACTTCACTTCGACGCTGGGTAACACTTCCTCCATCTTTGGAATTGAATCACTAGTAGCAGAAGGAGGCAAGTAACTGATTAAGGAAAGGCAACAATCCTTTGCGGGATTGGATTTTTTTCTTTTTGGAAATGCCATAAAGCGCGAACCAAGATCCGTGAGACGAAAATTGCGAAGGGCTTTTTTCCCGGTTTTCAATTCCTCTCCGGCGAGGTTTGTTGGACAATTTCTCCTCCAGTGACCTATCTCTCCACAACCAAAGCACGGATCCTCAGAGCTAACCTTTAGCTTCTTGGGTTTGGGTTCCGCCTTTGCCTTTCCCTTGAACTTGCCTTTAACTTGTCCTTTACCACTAGCAACCTTTTCCTTGGGTTATGGATGATGCCTCTTCTTCAAGCCACCCTCATTGATCGCAAGAACGGTAAAACTTTTTTACCTATTCCGGCTTCGGCTGTTTTGAGCATTGCGTGAAGCTCACCAATGCTCTTGTCCCATTTGTTCATGTTGTAATTCATAACGAATGCCTCAAACCTTTTAGTTAAGCCATTAAGGATCAAATCTGTGGCTAACTCTCTTGAGATGGGACAATTAAGCCTTTCAAGCCGACCAATGTGGCTTTTCATTTTAAGCACATACGATGAGACAGATTGGGTTTCTTCCATACGACATGCATGAAACGCTCGAACCGTTTCGAAGCGCTCCACCCTAGCTTGAGCAAGGAACATTTCCTTAAGCCGGGTGATCATGTCATACGCCCCATGATTCTTGAAATCCTTTTGGATCTCGGGAATCATTGTTCCCAACATGACGCAAGAAACTTGCACCGAATCCTCGGTATATTTTAACCAATCCGCATAGGCATCCAAGTCATTGACATCAGGTTCATCGGGAATAGGATCGTCCAAAATATAGGATTTCTTTTTTTGCTTGAGAACACTTCTCAAGTTTCGATACCAATCCATAACTTTATTGTAATTCAGACGATCCTTATTCAAAATGGATCTCAGTGATAGATTATGCACAGGTGGGATAATAGCGTTTTGTGGGTTGTTTGCGGCCATCTATAAAGGAATTTAACAAAGCTCAATTTTAGTATTTTCGATATCAAATAAAAATTTTAATCGTTAATACCCTTTAATGTCTCCAAGACAATTAATGATTAAATCTAGAACCCAACGTTTCATCCAAATAGTAGTTAGGTGACCTTTATCCTACTATTCAAATTAACAAGGTAGTCAATGTTTGATGATTGCAACCGTTGCAACTTCTAGTTTTATGGACCGGTTAAACATCATATGTTTAGTTGGCATGTTAAATCCCATCAACACGTTTGTACGCCATGTTTCGGTGACCCTATTCACATGGTTTCCAAATCAAGTCGTCCTACTTACACACACGTGTGAGTTTACACATACAAGTGGATAGGTGACCTTTATCCCACAAGTATTGTAAATTCACCTCAAGATCACAAGTTTTCTTAAATGTGGTTAGGTGACCTTTATCCCACATCAATTCTCTAAGTGACTCGAGTGTCGTATAAAAGGATGGTGTTCAACTTGTTTTAAAAGGGATTTTTGTTTTTAAAATTCTAGATTGGAAAACTATTTATGTACCTTCATTTGCATGCATTCAAATGTATGGTACCCTTGTGAAAACCAATTTTCAAATTCCTTTTAATAAAACCCATTTATTATGAAATCATTAATAGTTAATAAAACCAATTTATAACTCAATAATTTCAAAGAAATCAATTTTATGTAAGTCGTTGATTTTAATAGTTAACAACATATACAAATATGATAAAACATAATTAAATCAACCACACAAGCATAAATAACATAAGTCCATAACCATAGCCACCTAAAGTCGACAACACCTGTTGACCGAAACAAGTGCGTCAAAAGGTCTCTCCTAAGGGACGAGCATGACACAAGGTGTGTGATGGTGAACTCCCACTTGACTCCGCATCCATATGCTTCAAGCGTTCACCTCTTGTTGTGATCCTTTCTCCTTATTTGGGCTTCCACTTGGGCTCCCTCCAAAGTGGTGTTGTAGTTGCGTCTTCTTTTACAAACATATCCTAATAAAATTTTCAAGTAAAAGAAATACAACTATTCTACTTATTGTTACAAACCATTTGAAAGAATAAATAGATTACAAACCCGAACAAAGAATATTACAACCAAATGAAATAAATCACAAACATTACTTCAATATACACAAGGTCATGGCAAGGTTATGAACATCCAAACAAGCAGGTCAACCTTTGACGAGAGTGGTTCCCCCTTGGCCCTTAGTTCTAGGCCTGAAACTGAGAACAAAGAGTTCTCGGCCAAAACCAAAGCTTCAGAGTTCTCGGCCTGGAAATTTTGGTCCACCGAGAACCTAGTGTTCTCGGTCAACCCCGAGAACTAGTTTTCAGTCAACTGAAATCTCATGGTTCCCAACCATGAGTTCTTGGTAGGGTTTCGGGTGTCTTCGGCCAGACCGAGAACCATGGTTTCCAACTATTGAGTTCTCGGCCAGAACTGAAGAACACAGATTCTGCCAAAAAACAATTTGTCAACCAAATGACCAATTTTTCTAGATTTACCACATGCATGTATGGTATAATTTTGAAAAATCAAGGGGCAAGCAATATGCCAAAAGTTTTCGGTCAATATGGTAAAGAATACCATCAAACCCGAACACTTTAGATCCCATTTTGAAGCACGTAATCGTATAAGTGGCTCTTGATGCCATTGTTGGGTTTTTACAAGATTATCAAAGTCCAAATAAACCCTTTTATTAGGAAAATGCAGCGGAAATTAGAAGTTTTAAATCTTGTTTACCAATACACATAAAACCCGTTTTTATGTTAAACCGAATGCCCGGATCCAAATACGATGTACATGCTATCAAGAACAACCATAGGGTGTCTTATAAACATACCTTCAAGTCCATAAATGTGGAAGGGGATGAATGGATGAATGACGAATCATCAAAGGAGAATACCTCAAGCTTGTATACCCTTACAAGATACCAACAAACACCAAATGTTGCTAGGATTTTTCACTCTTGCAAATCTCCTTGTTTTTCTTGTTCTTCCTTTCGGTCGAAAAGAGAGAGAGGGAGAGTTTGTGTGTGTGAGCGAAAGTGTGTTTGTTGATACGAACCATGCACCACCCACAACCCTTGCATGTTGTGGGGATAATACAAAACAAGAGAGAGAGGGTGGAGGGGGCCGACCCACCTTTGGGTTTTCCCCAAAACCATAAACCATTTTTGTATTATTTTCTTTAAACCATATTTGTTATTTATCCAAATAAATAACATCTTTCAAAACATAAATTATCCACATAATTTATTTAACACACAATTGCAAATATTTAGAAAAACCATTTTTCAAATATTATAAGTGTTGATATTTATTACTTAAATCATATCTAATAATAAATATCGTGGCGTTTGTCTAGCTTGTTATTGGTATGACCCTACTTGGATCATAACGTACTAGCCACGTCAACTCAAATATGTGTCTTAGGCAGATCGATTCCAACACAAGTGACACTTCAGCAGAAAAATAATTTTTTCAAAGGAAATAAAATCATGTTTGGTCAATTTTTTGTTGACCTTCCCGAGAAAGAAATGTCTCGGAAACCCATTTCTATTTAATTGCTTAGTGCATGCAAGGTAGTCAAAGAGGACTATCAATAGTATTTGGTACTTAGATAGTGACTGCAATCAGCATATGACAGGAGATGAATCCTTGTTGTTTGATGATACACCATTCGATAGTGGATTTGAGTCTTTTGCATGCGACATGGGAGTACAAATATCGACGAAGGAGAAGGTTTCATAGATCACCTCATGCTTCAACAACGTCAACTTTGTCTAAGGGGCTCAACCACAACTTGTCGAGCGTTTCTCAAACTCACCAAGTCAAGATGTCACTTTCCAGTGATGGTCCTGCATCATATGCTCGGTTTCGGTTTGAATTTCTTCAACACTGTTGTTATACAATATGAAAATGCATATTGTTTGAAAAGGTTACAACTTATCACAACTTTGCAGATCTTTTCACGAAAGCATTTGATCATGCTTAATTGTAATATCTTATCGAATCGCTTGACATGGTCAATTTTGACTAAAATCCTATCTTTTTGTAAATAAATTTGTAAATATTTCATTATATCACAAATTTAGACGGAGAAAATGAGTTTGTTAAATGACCAAAAAGATTTTAACTTTATTTTACATTTTCATGTTTTAAAGAAAATCAAAAAATGTTTTTAAAAAGAATGTTCTTGGTTTTAGTGTGAGTAAAGTTCTTTAAATGTTTTTGAAGAAATTGATCCGACCCTTGGGAAATGATAAAAGATTGACTCAATGCTTTTAGCTCATGGATAAGTTAGGCTAAAAAGGGCAATAAGCTCAGAATCTGATGTGTTTGATAGGCTTTGCTTGCTTAGTAAGAACTTGAATGATATAAACTATAACCTGCTAGATTTAGTTGTTTTATTCTTTGAAAGGGTGTGCATGTCTCAAGATAAATCTTTCCGAATGATAGGCAGAAATATGATTATACAGTCACACGCGAGCCCGTTAGTGGTTGATCACCATAAAATGCAAAATGTTTGCTATTTTGTCTTAAAAACATTGAAAATTCAAAGAAAAAGCAGAAATCAAATGAAAAGTGCTTAAAGGTTAAAATCAACACAAAATGTTGATAATATACAAAAATAAAGGGTATATTAGAACTACTTGAGGTAGGGCAATAAGTCTGACAACAGTAAATCCTAAACGCAATGAATGAAGGCATGTAAGACCTATTTGCGTGGCATGTAAGTCCATGGTTCAACATTTATTGTTTATGAAAATTTGCAAATATTATTCGCAATTTATTGTTCTAAAAGAATTTCGACCAATCATCACTAAGGGTTGAAGTCAATTTGGGGTGATCTCGAGAAAACAGAATAAGTCTTGAGAATAGATATGAGACATCATTATTTTGATAAGTAGGGACAACACATAATCTTGGCCTAAATAAATCATTATCATAAGGTTCTGAAAATGTGTGCTAAGTTTAAAAGTGGATAAGTATAGACTTAGAGTTGTAATAGCAGTCGAAATAGATATGATGAAAAGGGCATCTCGGTCAACAGGATTCAGTTTTGTGATCTTTTTTCTTCTCATCAATCTCTCAAAGCCACATTTATATATCTATATTAATAGTAAAAAGAATTTATGAAGTTAAAAAGCTTTATTTGTTTTTATTTTATTTTATTTCATCTTTTTTACAAAAGTTGGTTAGTATTGAATATAAATGACTATTTATACTTCACCTCTCTTGTTTATTTCACTAGGCTTTACGGACCGGCCCAAATGGGTAATTACAACCAAAATGGCCTCACGCCTATACATAGATTGAACGAAAGCTAGACAAGACATCAAAATTACATAGATAAACTATTTAATACATAAGCCTACTAAATATAACAATACAATCTCCCTCTAGACTTTTGTATAGATAGGTGCTTTCGTCTATAAACATGTTTGGTCTTCTTTATTTTCATTATTTTCATTCTTGGAGACTTGAATCTCAAATATATTTGCTTTCTTATTTTCTTATTTTCTTGTTGACTTTTCTTGAGCCAACATGTTTCAAATACAATTAGGTGATATTTAGGTTCAACCACCAACTTGTTGCGTTGTCGTTTACTTTTATATGCTTCATCATTTTCAACTTTAGTCTTTTCAAGCACTCTAATCTTAGCAGGCATCTTCGACGATTAAAAGCCATGAATTCATAAGATACGTAACTTTAGTAAATCCCTGAACTCTCATAGGATACCGGGATCCAGCCCCTCAAAATTTAAAATAAGTTATTTCGGTTCCATCTGTTTGACGTACTTTGCATGATCGATCTTGACATTGAAAAGCCAACTTTAATAAAACCATCTCGAAAATATTATTTAGAAAAAAACAAAAACAAAAATAAAATAAGATAAGATAAATTGATACAAAATAAAATAAAAATGACATAAGAAAATAAAATAGAATAAAATAAAATAAAAACAAATAAAGCTTTTCAATTTCATAATTCTTTTTAATATTTTATAATATAGATATATAAATGTGGAGTTGTGAGATTGATGAGAAGAAGAAAAGCTTGGTTTGTTTTTATTTTATTTTATTTTTTTATTTCATTTATTTTATTTCGTTTAAGTTTATCTTATCTTATTTAATTTTATGTTAATTTAATCACATATAGTCAGTCAAGTTAGGCCGAATTTGACTTTAGAAATAAAACATAATTTATATTTCTATAATATTAAAAAAGAATATCACCTTTTTAGTTAATGGTTAGCAAATTTTATAATAATTTAGTAAATAAAACTGTATTTCTCATATTTATATTGATATTCACATATTTTGTAATAAATATTAGTATACTCATTATATTTGACATATATATAATATCTAAAAATTATTTTTCTTTATATTTATCATTACCGAGTACTTCGAGTACAGCCAAACTTTCTAGTCGACCGCCTAGGATCCCCTAGCGATTTTACAACTTTGCCCTGAAAAATAAAAGAGAAGTTTGATTTCCTATAAAATATAAGGCTGGGATATGGGGATGGGGATGGGGACGGGGATGGAGTGAATTTTTAAATAACTTTTTTTTTTTTTGTAATATGAAGATAAAGTTGAAGATGGGTGGTGTAGTGTGAATGCTCCAATAGGTTATCACTGTTTCAACAACCAATCAAGTTTAATATTGATTGTTTTATCAAAGTTATTTTGAGTTATTGGTAACTTTAGAGCACTAAAGTTTTTCTTTATTTTAAGTGAGAAATATCTTAATGGTTAAAATTGGGTTATTAAATAGGTACTAGCTGCGTACCCGCCCGATGTAGAAGTGTAAGAACGTAAACATGACATCGGACGCGTAAATGGTATTACTGTTTCTGTATGTGTGTGACTTCACAATAGTACGCGCGTAACCTGAAGATAGTATGCTCGTATTGCAACATTGGAATCTTAACCGGTGTTAGTAAGCATATCACACAACGACTGTAAGCACGCAATCAAGTGTCGGTGCGCACGTAACGCTACACTGAACTTGTCTTGACCCGCAACCCGTTCCGCTTGACCCTGTTCTAACCCGAAATTCGTTATGACTTGACCTCTTTCAACCCAAACCCGTCCCGACCCAAACCATATTAACCTTTTTTGTATTGACCCATTCCAACCTTAATCTTTTAGACCCATGACCCGAAAGGCTGAACCCGCCCGATTCGTTTGCGGGTTCTTTAATGGTAATCATGTAACACGTTCAAATTTTAAAATGAAAAAAGTATAACAATACCATATTCAAATTAAAGAGAATAAAATACTCATTTTTATAGTATAATGTTTAAAAAAAAACATTAGCGTGTGAAAAGATTATAAACGTTTAAACATCCTCCGGGTAGTTGACTTAAAATAAGGGGTATATATAACTATTATATAAATTAACAAAATGTGATTAAAGTTAAATGACCAAACTTGCAATTATATTTAAATAAATTAAAAATCAACCCGTAACATGATTTTGCTTTTGATAAAAGACAAAATTGCCCGTAAAATGTCTTACTCTTATGCATTATAGTTTAACTAAAAGTAACAAGTTTTGTACCTCTTAAAATTTATAAGATCCCTCACTCATGCTATATATATAGTATAGATAATTATTAATTTGGGTAATTTTTTCAAAACAACTTTTTAAATCTATACTAATTTGTTTGCTAAGAAACTTTTAAACCCTCGCCGCTGGAACATTTATCCAACATCTTGCGAGTGCCACTAAGGCCAAAAGCCCTTTGGTATTAAATCATGTTACTATTTTGTGATTATTTTGCTTTAAGTTTAATTATAAAAAAGTTGTTAGTGCAGTATTTGGTGTCACTAGCTATTAGAATAGGCTATAAGGGTTGTTTAGGCGGTTATATGCAATAGGGATGGCCATACGCTTATATGTTTATATGTATTGTGGCCATATGCTTGTATTGTAATAGTCATGCGCCTAGAAAGAGGCGTATGAGCCCTTCGCCTAGATCCCATGCACTCGTATGTCAAGGTATGGGAGGTATTAACGAATGGCTGGTCATTTGCTGGATAAATCCCCCATACGTCTGTAGTGTCAACGTATGGGGTGTGTAAGTCTATAAATAGGTGTCCAATGAATGCCTTAGTAGAGTTTTGGCCATTTTGTTATGTTTTGTACTGTTGTAATGCCAAAATCTCTCTAGAATGATAGGAGGCGCACATCATGGCAGATCGAGCTTCATTGTACGTATGTATGTATGTATGTATGTATGTATGCATGCATGCATGCATGTATGTATGTATGCATGTATGCATGTATGTATGTATTATATCATTCGGTTATCAATAATATACACGTAATCATTCGGCTCGTATTCCACTACTACAAAAACATGCATTTGCTACCAATTTTTTTGCTACGAATGAAATTCGTTACAACTTTTGCTACGAATTAGCTACAGATATTTTTAGCTATGGTTTAGCAACGGATATTCCGTCACAAATGAAATCCATAGCAAAGCCTGTAGCAAAATTCATAGCAAATTTGAGAAAGTAAGTATGTTAAAAAAACTTGAACAAATTCGTATCAAAATCCATAGCAATATCAAAAAAATAAGTATTTAAAAAAAAACTTGAACAAATTCGTAGCAAAATCCTTAGCGAAATGGAGTAAATAAGTAATTTAAAAAACCTTGGACAAAATTGTAGCAAAATGCATAGCAAAGTTGAGAAAAAGAAATATCAAAAATAAAACTTGAAAAAATCCACAGCAAGATCTTTAACAAACTCAAGAAAATAAATATTTTAAATTTAATTAAAAGTAACGTAACAAAATTGGTAGCATAATACTTAGTAAAATATAAAATTAACGTTTAAAAGCAATCAAATAAAATCAATCAGTAGAAATCCATACCAAATTCAAGAATCAACAAATTTTAAAATAGTTAATATAATCTAGAAAAATTCATAGCAAAATCCAGTAATAAAAAGTATTTTCAAAGTGAGTATAAAACCGGTCATCATGGTATGCAACAATATCAATAACAAAAATAAGTGAAAATTGGTCGAGGGTTTGGCCTAACTTGCAACGTCATTGAAGTTAGGTGTTATTGTAATGTTGCTCCCCTGAGACTGGGTTTGATCCCGCCAAAACAGTTTTAGTGTAATTTAGCCGTTAAGAAAATGAAAATATAAAGTGTTAGACTAAATAAACCTAACAGTTAAAGCTCGGCCATTGTATGAAATGAATGGAAGAATGAAATGGACAATGGATTCAATTGTCCCATTTTGTTAACCTATGAAAATTGAATGAATCATTGTTTTATGTGTTTAATATGCATAAATAAAATACAATGTTAAAATTGCTCCCGCCTCAAATGAATTTGTAGACAACACGATAAAGAACTAATGTCTCTTAAGAGCCGATACTATTCATTAAGACACATGATTTATCAAATTTAATATTATTGCTTATTAAGACACAACGAATTTTGACCGCCGCCGCCTAATAAAAAAGGTAGGGGTTTGAGGACCGACTAACCACCGACTATTTAGCCTTGGAATCTAACTTTTACAACATTGTGTGTGTGCAATACACCAATTGTTATCATGCATAGGTACAAGAGAACTTGTATTCATGAAATTGATCCATGAAATCACATCACATGTTCTCGAAATCATTAATCTATATCCAATTAATCAACAAATCATCCAAAAAACAGGTATGGATCGTCAATCGATCAATTTTTTACTATTCTTAACGTAAAACGTTTTGTAAGCATAATAATGAAAAACTGATATGGATTTGACTGAATTGGATTTTAATATTTACCGTTTTTTGTAAATAGTTTGAACTTAATATTTACCGTCAATCGATCAAGTTTGAAAGCCCCGTGTTCCTTTAATGGAAAGCCCCGTATTCCTTTAATGGAAAGCATAGTGTTCCTTATATGGAAGTATATAGGATATTCCTTCTATGGAGAATATATATATATATATATATATATATATATATATATATATATATATATATATATATATATATAGAGTGTCCTTCTATGGATAATATAAATAGTAGGGTAATAGTAATAGTTCTTTTAATAGATATTATGTGACGTCCTCTTATGGATATTTATACATGGTTAAGATATGTATATGTGTAAGATATGTGTATGTATTGTATGTCGCCTGATTAACTAGAACTCACTCAGCGTAGCTGACTTTTAGTATGCACGCAGGTACATATGTTTATCGAGAAGGCATGAGGACGACACATGGCATGGATTGAACGGCTGGCATCTGAAGATGGAAGAAACGATGTTTAACATATGATGTTTTATGTTATGGTTTTAAAGAAAAGATTAAATGTTTTGTAATAAACGGCAAAAGTTTTATATTCCGCGAAAGTTTTAATAAACTCTGATTTGTAAGAACTGTGTTTATGAGTAAATCCGACGTTAAAGTAGGGTTTCCGGTAACGGGGCCTTACAAGTTGGTATCAGAGCATAAGTTCGAGAGATTTAAGCATCTTACATGCTTAGACTCGAACAAAAAATGGTACTTAAGTAATAAAAGAAAGAAGATGCCAGTTCAAGATAGCCATGTGTCACTCAAGCAAGCCCGGTAAAGGTAAAAGTGCATGATAACTTTATCTTAATTATTAAAAGAAAATTATGTGCAGGATAGGGATAGGATTAATTGGTTGTTTGATTGATTAATTGTTTTAAAGTAGAAATTAGCACAAGTGAAATCATAAAGGGAAGTATGTAGAACCTGAGGAGTAGTGCAAATAGTTAATTACACTTGGCCACTGTTATTAACTACTTACTTTACGAATCATGTGCTAAACAATTCCTGGAGTGATGACGTTTGTGTTCTTTAGAATATGATGACTGGAACAAGAAGGTTCCTTGGTAAGGGAGGTCACACTGGACGTCCTTGTAGGCCACGTGTTGTCTGGGAACCTTCTGAAGAACCAATTACTACCACGAGAAAAGAGAAAGGTGAAAATCTGCACCAAGCAGCAATGAAGGGTATCAGCTGGATCATGTTGTTCAATATGCCATTTCCTACGCTGTGGCTGCTGCTGCAAGGAAATTCCGTCCTGACAAGTCTACTGAAAGCCATGCAAGGGCCATTGAGAGGGCAGGGGAAGATGGTAAGAAAGTTGATGATAATAGAGTGGAGCGAAAGGAACCAAACAGTCTGCAGATGTCATGGAGTATGCGGGGAAGAAGACACCAAAAATTGTGGACAAGGGAACATGCAGAGTGTGCGGGAAAAGGCACATGGGAGAATGCAAGGCTGGTTCAAACCAGTGCTACAGATGCAGGGAGAAGAGGCACATCTCTCATGAATGCACAAAGGACCAGAAATGCTACAAGTGTGGTAAATCAGGTCACATAACTAAAGATTGCGGAGAGGCCAGAACAATGGGAGAAAAGAAGGAGGAGAAATGGGTTGTTCCTGCTAAACGACCCAGTGCCTAGTTGTGGAACCCTAAGGACAAGAAACAGAAGGTGTGGGAGATAAAAACGTGCAAGACGTGTGGGAAGGTGCATGGTGGTGAGTGCAAGTGGAGTACTGGTTCAGTTGTGTGTCACAAATGTTGAAAAGCTCATGGTGGAGAGTGCAGGTTCGGAACAAATGCATGTTACAAGTGTGGAAAGGTGGGGCACTATACTAATGACTGTGACGCAAAACCTGCATGCTTCAAATGCGGTAAGACAGACCACATGGAAAGGGAGTGCAAGGGAATTAAGGCGGGAGGCGCGAAGGGATAGGAGCATAGGCAAAGGAAGACTGCTGAGATGAACGCTCGATGGAGGAATAATTTCTTAGACAATAGTTTAAATTGGTTTCAAGTATGATTGCCTAAGAACTTGTTTTGTGTTAAGGTTTAAAACTATGCTTATCTATGACGTGTAATATATTGAGTTTGGTTATAAATGATTATTATGTTATGATAAAATGTCGTACTAGGAAATGGTGTTAAATGGTAGGGTGAGCGTTGTAATAGACACCGTTGTGTTTTTCCTTTTAGAATACGATGGCTGGCGCAAAGGAGATCGTTGGCACTGGAGGTCGAACTGGGAGTCGAGGCAGGCCTTGTATTGTCCGAAAACCTTCGGTACAAGTAGCTTCTAACACCGGAGACGAAGGAAGCGCAGCTGGAGGAAACCCGAGCAACAACGAAGGGGTTCAACTGGATCCCGCAATTCAAGCCGCCATTGTTCAAGCTGTAGCCGCTGCTATGAAGAACCAGAATCCCGAAAGATCTGCTGGAAGTCATGGGAAAACCGCTGAAGGATCAGGAGAGAATGGTGAGAAAGATGGTGAAGGAGTGAAGGGTGATTCAAGTGAAGCTGGGTCTGTGAAAGCCGATGATGGAAAGAAACGCCGGTGGGTGTAACTACAAGTCCTTCAAGGGCTGTGACCCGCGAAGCTGACTGGTCTAGGTGACGCAATCGCTACTCTCCAATGGATAACCGCAATGGATAAAATTATCCGGATTAGCGAGTGCCGTCCCGACCAAGCGGTGGGTTATGCCACTCAGTCATTTGAAGATGAGCTATGTACTGGTGGGAAACTGTGGAACAAAGGAGGACTCAAGAAGAGATTAAGGCAATGAGGTGGATTGATCTGAAGGAGTTAGTGATGAGAAAGTTTTGTGCTGATACCGAAGTTGAAAGAGTGGAGATGAAGTTTCTGAACTTGAAAGCGGGAAAGATGACACAACGTGAGTATACTACTGAATTTAACCGCATGTCTAGGTTGGTACCTGAGAAGCTAAGAGGATCAAGTGTTACGTAAGGGGACTTCCACGGAATGTTCGTACTTTGGTTAAGGCTAGTAAACCCGCAACATTAGACTCGGCCGTGGAATTAGCCGAGATGGTTTATGAGGACCTTGCCATCTGTGAAGAGGAGAAGATGGAACCGAAGAGAAAGAACCCAACCCCATAACCAAATGAAGCCAGTGATATGGATCCACGTAAGAAGAAGGAAAGGCAGGAGGAGTTCACCGCTTGTGAGAAATGTGGGAAGAGACACCCGGGAGAGTGCAGAATGGGATTAGGTGTTTGCTACAGGTGTGGGAGATCAGGACATTCCTCTTGGGAGTGTAAGGATTACCATAGGTGTCACAACTGTGGAGGACGTGGGCACCTAGCAAGTGATTGCAAGAAGCCGAAGGAAGGACGTGAAGCAGAGAAGAGTGCTTGAGGTTTAACAATTTCCTCCGTACGCTTAGAAAAGACCATTCATGAAGGCTAGATGCTAGCCATAAGTATTAAATCTATGTGTAACTTATTTATGACTCGATGCGTGTTGTTTTATGTTGAGGTTTAGACTGATGTTTATTAATTATGGTATGAATTATCTTGAATGCATGTTAGTCATGATAAATTGATGTGTTGTGATAAAGTGTCGTCTTAGGCATTAGCATTAATATGATATAAGATAAAGCCCCTTGAAGATCGAGACGAGACTTGGTATATCGAGGGCCTCATGGACAAGCTACATTAATAGCTAAAACACATGAACATCACTCGATGACTACAATTCAGGAGTAAGAAGGATAACCCAAAAAGCAAAGACGATTAGGAATTGTTCCTTTCACAATGAATAAGCTAGGTTTCGGGGACGAAACCTCTTTAAGGAGGGAAGACTTGTAACATTCCGAAATTTCCAAGAATAATATTTAATGTATTATTCGTTAACGATGGAAAGGTTTACTGGAATTGGTAGAGAAATGATGACGTAACAATAAGATGGTTCAAGTAGGCTAAGTAGATGGAATTGATTATGGACCAAAAAGAAAAGATGGGCCTTAGGTCCATGGGCTTAAGGGAGTATAAATACCCCTTAAACCCTAATCCTTTCCATTATTATCTATCACTACACCATAGCCTACACCTTGAGAAACACACACACACCATCCTTTAACCTGAGCCGAGATCCGAAGGCGAAATCCTAGGCTTGTTGGTGCTAGATCGTCGTGAAGAACCAAAACAACATCAAGGCTCAACCGTGTTTGTATTTCGACTCGTTTAAGGTACGTTTATAGCTAGAAATCATTCATATAGGTTCGGTTTGATTTGGGAAATCATAGATCTGTTTTAGTATGTTGAAAACGAATCTAACCAAACAAATATTACTGGAATTGATTAGCATTTGATAGGTTAATTGTTAACCTAAAATAACCCGTAACCTAGATGCATAAATCGCACCCTGTAAACCCGATGTTTTGAATGATTGAATGGTTAGGGTTTGTAGGCGCTGCTTAGACGATTCCAATGATACCTAAATCATGATTTTTGGTTAAGAAATGAAGGTTTAATCGCAGATCTAGTATAGTTTGACTGTTGGGTGTTCTTGACGATTTTGACTTTGACCATAAGTCAAGGACTGGATAAGAACAGAGATGATTCGTTATGATTGACCAATTCGTTACGCGTTCATAACGAATGGAACCCAGCTCGACCCCAGCCAGGGGCTCTGCCCCTTGGACCCTGCTAGGGGCTGCCGCCCCTAGAACCCCGCTGTCAGGGGCGCTGCCCCGAACCCCCGTTCGTTGAGGGTTATAATTAGACCAGGAACGCGTTATTGGTGGTAATAGTTAATTGATACGTATAATTGTTATACAGTTAGTCGCGCACAGCTAAAGAGAAGGACAACCTTTAACAGTGAACTTAACCGAGTTCAGGTGAGTTTCTAGCCCCACTTCCTTGTTATGTTTTCGGGGCTGTGTGCATACTTGATGTGACAGTTAATACACTTAACTTAAATGGTAAGTGTATGCCATATAGGATATATGTGTTAGATACGATTGATTTCTTGTCGGTACGTGAACGATCTTCGGATATTGCATGTACCGTTAGGTTATAAATAAAGATATTGATATTTTATGTAATGCAGGGATGATTACTTGTCGATACGTGAACGATCTTCGGATATTGCATGTATTGCCAAGAATAGCGATGATTGTCTCCTTATATGGATATTAAATGATAACTTATATATAGAGTTCCCTCTACGGATAATATATAGAGTGTTCCTTAAATTGAAAGCCCCGTGTTCCTTTAATGGAAAGCCCCGTGTTCCTTTAATGGAAAGCATAGTGTTCCTTTAATGGAAAACATAGTGTTCCTTATATGGAAGTATATAGGATGTTCCTTCTATAGAGAATATATATATATAGAGAGAGTGTCCTTCTATGGATAATATAAATAGTAGGGTAATAGTAATATAGATATTATGTGACGTCCTCTTATGGATATTTATACAAGGTTAAGATATGTATGTGTGTAAGATATGTGTATGTATTGTATGTCGTCTGATTAACTAGAACTCACTCAGTGTAGCTGACTTTTAGTATGCATGCGAGTATATATGTTTATCGAGAAGGCATGAGGACGACACATGGCATGGATTGAACGGCTGGCATCTGAAGATGGAAGAAACGATGTTTAACATATGATGTTTTATGTTATGGTTTTAAAGAAAAGATTAAATGTTTTGTAATAAACGGTTAAAGTTTTATATTCCGCGAAAGTTTTAATAAACTCTTTGTAAGAACTGTGTTTATGAGTAAATCCGACGTTAAAGTATGGTTACTGGTAACGGGGCCTTACAACCATGTTGAGGAAGTAAACGGTTTCTCAAAGTTATTAACAGTAATCAGTTTTTATAATAAATTGTTCTATATAGGTTACATCTGAAAATTTTACGAGATCAATGTTGAAAGTGTAGATTGTTTTGTTCGGGAATTTGGCAACGAAGGTTGTAAGTGATTTGCCCTAGCTAGTGTTAACTTTTCTTTATATTGTGTTATGATAATCACTAATGGCCTGGTGGAAAATGATTATAAACATCATCGATGCTGATATTAATCATAATCCATTGCTTAATTGCAAATGGATTTTTTCTATTTTTTTTTTTGTTTTTGGAAATGAAAATTGTGTCAAAATCAAACCAAAGTGGTGAATTCAAGAATTACTTAACCGATAACAAACAGCGGTTTCAAATAATCAATCACGCTTATAAGAATATGTTTCGACCTTAAAATTATTATTAGAAATGATGAAAGTCAATTTGGTGAAATTGGTGAATGGTATATATAGTCATGCATATATAATGAATAGTAGTATACTCGCGTGATGCTGCGGTGACGACAATATGTTTAAACGGATTTTTGGTAGTTGCAACCTTTTAAACATATGGTACGATACGGTTTTTACAAAAAATGAATGTTACTTTTTGTACGTTACAATTACTATACGAATCATAAAAACCAAGTTTTATACTCGTGGCATGGTAGTTTAAGAAAAATGATTGAAACTCATTTTGCTAAGCATTTTGACCTGAACCAAATCTATTATGGCAATCACGGTTATTTTGGAAGTCTTTTGAAATTTTGCTGAACATATATTCGTTTTTGTATATAATTGTTATAACGCAAACCAAAACCTATTTTTTTTAAAGATGACTCGAACTCATTATTCTTATAAAATGCTCTAACCAGAATCAAAGCTATTTTTTTTATTGCCCGGAACTCATTTTACTTATTACCCATCTTAATATGAACAAAATAACTTTTTTTTATAATGACCTTAACTCATTTGGCTTACATCTCGTTATAACTCGAATACATTTTAACATATCAAAGTCCTAGATCGTTAACCCGAAAAAATAAAAATATTAAAAAAAATGATTGAAACTCATTTTGCTGGACATTTTGACCTGAACCAAATCTACTATGTTAGTCACGGTTATTTTAGAGTCTTTTGAAACCTTCATAAACGACCAAAGATTTAATGTTCACCCCGAGCCAAAATTAATATTTTTTAACATCACCTAATCTCATTTTGAATATAATCGTTTTTACGCAAACCAAAACCATTTTTTTAAGATGACTCGAACTCATTATGCTTATAACATGTTTTAATCAGAACCAAAATTGACAACTTTTTTTTAAATGACTCAAACTCATTTTATTATTGCATGTTTTGACCTAAACAAAATTTTAATCTTTTTTTTATAATGACCTAAACTTATTTGGCTTATATCCGGTTATAACTCAAAGGCGTTTTGACCTGTCAAAGTCCTCAATGGTTGATCCGAAACAATAAAAGTATTTAAAAAAAATGATCAAAACTCATTTTGATGTCATTTTAACTTGAACCAAAGTTGATACTTTTTTTCTAAATGACACGAAATCATTTTGGTTATAACATGCGCATCAATATTCTTACATTGGAACGCCGACAAAAATAAACACGTTGTAATTGTGTGTTTGAAATTTATTAATACGTATTATATTCAAAGATATAAATGAAAAACAAAGAAAAAGAATATAGATGACTATGTGGGTAAAGTAAAGGGGATGGAAGAGTATTTATTAATTAAATTTACAAAATTGAGTATAGTTGAAGGGTTAAATTTGTAATTATATTTTAGGTTCATAATTGCATATTTGAGTTGTACTCTTCTGCCTAATTGACTTGTACGTTATAATAAACACCTCAAAATAAAACAAAGTTTATATTGAAACGTCAACAAAAATAAGCATGTTGCAATGGTAAGTTCGTTTTCGTTTAAAACCCAATATTTTAAAAGATATTGAAGAAATAAAAAATTTTAATGAATTTGTCAATTAATGGGTAAAGATAGAGGGTCTATGTGTAACTAATTTATAAATTAACAAAGTTTTATTGAAGTTGAAGGATTACTTTTATAACTATTTTCTAAAGTAACCATTTATAACCGTACAAGATGTCACAAATACTATATTGCCCTTATATTTTCAAAATTGAATGCATTAGTGATTGTATTTTATGTAACAGTGAGTGTACCTCTTAAAATTTAAGATGTCCTTCGCTTTATATATAGCATAGATAATGAAACAAATAGGAAATGCTATATCTATGCCAAAGAATTAATTAGTAAATTCAACATGACAGATTCGTCCCCTTCATCTATCCATATGGATTTTGGTTTATAACTAAGCCCTCACCCAAAACGACTATAGACTCGTTTTTATTTTATAGAACCTTGGTGCGTTGGGAACTTGATGTGCCTTGCAGAAAATCGAGCACATATCATGTATTATGTTAGTTTGATTAGTCATTACATGGAAAATCTTAGGCAAATGACTTAATTTGGAGGCCGGTAAAGGATTTTAAGTTTTCTAAAGGTTCTATTGATCATAATATCATCGAATTTGGCATCAGTGAACGGGATTAGTTTCACATCCAAGTGCGTACCTCAAAAATACAAACAATATCAACATCTGTAACTAGCAAAGATTATTCAAATTTCCAAAGACAAACAATGCTTTTAAAAGGTGTTTCTACAATGAATATGCATGCTTAAGCAACCACCCCTCTAGTTACCACTATTACCAATATTTAACATAATGACATAGATTTCTTCTAGTTCCTCCAAGACTGATTCAAGGGTTGGACGCAGATAGGATTTATCCACGGCACATTTTTGAGAAAGTAAAGCTAATTGGACTGCTGGTTTTGTTTGCAGGAAGTTTAGTTTTATTCGGCAGTCCAATGCACCATAAATGCTTGGCAATGAAACAAACCCATGTTCTCCTGGTAAACGATGCCTCGTTGCTGTCAGATCACTTTCACTAGCAACTGGATTCCCGGATAGTAGCTCCATCAATAGCACTCCAAAATCGAAGACACCATTCTTCACCTTCAAATCATCTGAAACTCTTGTATACTATAAGTTCAATATCAAAAATCAAGGAAATGAAAACAGCAGGAAGTGAATTAAAGTTAACTTACATGATGAATTTGGTTGGAGATATAATGGGGCATCACTACTCGCTACCAACATTGCCACATCAAAATCCGAAAGTTTTGCATTAAATTCCTGGGATATTTGTTAAGTGAAACAGAAAATTTGTCACTGGCATGTCCACAGAAGAAAAAAGTCATGGTAGTTAATCTTGTTGAACCGGTTCCAATATTCGGTTAGGGAAGTGCACTTGGCCCTCCATAAGTTAACCGAGCATTTCTTTTTTTAAATTTACAATACCAATTCACGGCTTCTGTTGTTTCTAAAAAGATATTCCAAATTTTTGTTTTCTGGGATCGGTAGAAGGATTTTTTTCTTTATCTTTTAACACATGGGATTACTTATTCTCATGCCAACAAAAAATCAAGTACATTTGACCCAAACTGCCAAAACTAAGACCACACCAAACGGTTTTGGTCAACGTGTACCGATTCCGCTAGTAACAATGATATTTTTAAAGATCATTATGCATGGAGATGGAGTGATATCATTCTATCATGTCTCACAATCCTAGTAGCTCACCCGTCACCTATGTATGTTTGATTAATAGCCTATCCGGACAAGTTTGGGTTAAAACACCAATGAAGTTGCTTCAACATTTGCATGCCTGCCGCACTAGATTGGGTTAAGGCATGTTGAAGGAACTTTATTAGACTGAATCTTATAAAGCACAAGTACCTCATCCAACAATATATTGTGCATCTGCAATGAGCAATCCACAAGTTTAGGCTGTGTTTGCAGGAAAACAAGACCTCTAGCAACTCCTATCGAAATCTTAACCCTCGAAATAAATAGGTGTCGCTCTGTTCTTCTTTCAACTGCAAGACAATTTCTTTTATTTCTAGTACTCTTATACTGCTATGTTTCAGCTACTTGACAAGTATACTTAAATGGCACTTACCACTAAATAGATAATCATTTAGTGTTCCTTGGTGCATAAACTCGTAGATAATAAGTACCGAATCTTCTTCTGCGCAATACCCTAAGATCTTAACAACATTGGGATCACTAAACTCTTCCAAACTTTTCATCTTCTGCTGTATCTGCAAAAATGAAGTAACTTGTGACCATGGAAATAAAAAGTTTGTACCCACTTTCGCAGAAAGAAAAAAAGAAGAAGAAAAGGTAACACGTGTAATGTTTGAGTACCAATTCTTTTCACAAAAGTTATAAACTTTAAAAAAATAGATAACAGCATCAAACAGTCAAAAGATTCATTCTATCAGATTTTTGAGGGAGTAATGATTTACCTCCTTTACCATATGAGGGTTAAACTTGTATGTAAAGAGTCTCTTAACTGCAATGATCAATCCACTATCAGACATTGAAGGGGAATAGGTCTTCTTATCAAGCCAACCTCTAAATACCTCTCCGTAATGTCCGTGACCCAACAACATGTGACTACCGAAATTCCTAGTGGCACGTTCGATATCTCTATATGAAAACATTTTAAACGAATGCTCCATATGGCCATTATGGGTAGATGGCAGTGTGTCAGGCTCACCTTAATAACAAGAAAAAACAAGAAAATTAATCATATTCTCAAGATGTAACAAAAAACATGACACTAGAATACTATCTTGAATTGTACCCAATGTGTTTGATGAATGTTCTTGCAGACCATTGTTACAATTTACAACCAGTGCAAACTGCAACATTTACTAGGAGGCTTCTCTGTCTTAATAATTACAAGTCTTTTAACAATTTGAGAACAATAATCATTATCTCTTGGATCTTTGAAAATGTCACTTACATACTTAGATAAAAGATTGTCTGTAAGATATATACCATTACTAATGCTACAAAAGTGAATTTACAATATACCAATTATGAAAGAGCATATGCAATTAATATTTATCAAATATATCACGCGGCACTTATGGAAGAGTTTGGCTATACCAGAGTTATGTCTAGACCCGAAAAGTAGATTCTGCATTTTATAGGTGAAACCCGTTGAACTTTCAGCTTGGGCAGGCCTATCAGATTGCTCCTGTAATGCCATTGATAGCTGAAGAGCAGCCACAACCTCAGCCATAGTGGGTCGTTCTTTTCTGGAGCTTTTTACACAACGACCTGCAATCTGGACAAACTCCTTTAAACATCTTGGAGAGATTTGTGTTGCAATATGAGAACTAACAACCCAATCTATTCGTCGTTCTTTGATACATTTTCTAGCCCAAGCTGCCAAATTAAGCCCCTCGTCTACAAACAGTCTATCCACTGCACGCCTCCCTGATAGCAATTCAAACAAGACAACCCCAAAGGAATAAACATCTGATTTCCTAGTCAATCGCCCTGTCATATAGTACTCTGGATCTAGATACCCAAACGTGCCTTTAAGGCGGGTACTCACACCCGATGTTTGTTGATCTATAATTTTTGACAACCCGAAATCTGCGATCTTTGCTGTCCAATATTCATCTAGTAAAATATTTGAGCTTTTCACATCTCGATGTATGACTCCTAGTTGGGTACCTACACCAGTATGAAGATAATCTAATCCTTCCGCAGCACCTATGCTTATCTTGAGCCGCTGCATCCAAGTTAATGGAGTATCAGCTTTGTGCAAATGGTGCTCGATTGTCTCATTGGGCATGTACTCGTAAACAAGTATCATCTCATTATTATCGGAACAATACCCAAGTAAAGACACCAGATGACGATGACGCAACTCGGAAAGCATCTCAATTTCAGTCTTGAACTCAGCCGCCCCTTGGTTAGAAAATGAATCCAATCGTTTAATGGCGACAATACGTTCAGTAGTATCTCTATTATCATTAATACGCCCTTTGTATACTTTCCCAAAACCTCCCTTTCCAACGAT
The DNA here is from genome assembly GCF_021521415.1 of Bidens hawaiensis. Lineage (NCBI taxonomy): Eukaryota > Viridiplantae > Streptophyta > Magnoliopsida > Asterales > Asteraceae > Bidens > Bidens hawaiensis. Next base: position 232,451 of record NW_027494001.1, read on the forward strand.
TAAATCATCATCAAAGTTTTGAGTAGCTACCTGAATCTCTGCAAGAGAAAAACGATGAAACGCGTGTTCCATTGCTAATGATTGCAATTTCCCTTCATCACCTACAGAGAACATTTCTTAATTGTATTGACTGAAGAACAGCCAAAGAAAGTACTCCAGATCAAAGTAAAATCAACAAACCCATCTTAAGAGTTTTATAATATCCAAAATACTTCTGTGTCAATGAAGATGAGGGATCCTCCTATCAATAAAGGCGGCTAGGAGTTAAATATCTACATATTACAAATAACATAATAGTTTATATGCAACTTGAAGTTCACAAGGAATCTTCATGTTGTTCAAGAATAATAAAGTAAATAGTGTCTCCATATACGCATAGAAAATAATAGTTGACGCATCAGAGTGGTGCTTCTTCTTCTTGGGGCCACATGAAACAGACAGCTAGTATTAAGTTATTTTGGTCTTTGGTAACTTTCGAAACTACCAAAGTTCTTTTTTTTATTTTTAAGGAAAATTGATTTTAAGTAATTTCAATAATAACCTATGGGTAAATAACAGTCTCAACTTCACACTTGGCTGGTAGCGGTCCAACTAAAAGTGTATTTGCTTCCAACGGTCCGCGATTAACGAATGGTTTAACTCTGTGTTAGTCTGATGCTGACACACCTAGTAAGAGGCCACATGATTATGCCACAAGAGCTTTTTTATAACTCAGCATGTCACGTAAGCATCAGACTAACGGAGTTAACCGTCCGTTAGTCACGGACCGTAGGAAACAAATACACCTTTAGTTGGGACAACGACCAACCAAGTGTGAAGTTGAGACTGTTATTTGTCAATAGATCATATTTAGGATTATTTAAAACCAATTTTCCTTTTTCTTTATTTGGTTATTTAAAATGGAAGTATAAAACTTGGTTACATCATAGGTACATACATACTTGTTGAACTGGTACTTAAAACAATTGCATCAACTCAGAGAGGTGGCACTTAGTTAACTAACTTAACTAATTTAGTTAACAGTTTTATAACCCATTCAACTTGTTAATTATTTATAACTATAACAACAATATCTAGATATATTACAATGGTAACTCTAAGGATAATAAGTAAGATTATATATGGGTCACGTTATTCTACAAACGGGAACAAAAATAAGAATAATGAGAATGATTTGTAGCCACTGTAGGTTCGTTGACCGGATCTAACAACACACACAACTATTACTAGTTATCTTGGATCAACCTCTACACTAGTTGGCGGAAACAACTAGTTAGGACCGAGATCTCGTATCTTGTTTGGTATTATTGCCGAGAAGATAAAATAGGAGAAGAGAGAGTTTGTAGGTAAATGGATAAGGTTTTTGTCAAAAGATTAATTTGTGCATGAGTTACACACACCTTATATAGTGTGTGCTCATGCACATCTATTCATTGATTACACCCAATGGGTTCCAAATACAAAGTCTCCTTGGGCCAAACATACATAAACAAGAGTCTAACAAACTAACATCACATAAACGAAATACAAAACACAAATACGAAAGACTAATCCTGAAATGGGCCTTACAATCTATCTCTAGCGTTTGGTATTTGCTTTATTTACTTCCATCACAGCTCACACTCGGACTCTTACTCGAAGATATCGTCTGGATCTTGAAAGGGTTGCTTTTCAACAAGCAATTGGAAAAACTTGTTGAATTTTCCAATGATGGCGTCCGTGGTGTCACGACGAACATCTTCCGCAGTAAAAATGGGCGACTGGACAATCTTCTTCAAGCCGAGTCCAAAACCTTCAAGTTCGTGTTTATCAAAGAACCGCAGGTCATGAGTGCGCTCACAGTGAAGAATGACTTCACCATGTTCATTATCAAACTCCCAAGAGACAAAGTCAAAGAGAAATCTTCAAAGGGCATGCCATGAAATATCGGTTCACCATGGTAATCTGGCATCTTGTATCTTCTTCCTTTGGACGACTTGTTGATGAAGGGATTTATCTCCTATGACATGTAAGACCTACCCAGATTGACTGTGAACGTCGGGTAGTTGGCCTTCCATTCTCGCTTCAAGAACCGTTTGAACCATGACTACACCGAGTCTTTGTCATCTTCTCGAGCTACGGTTTTTCTGAAGTAATTCATGTCGAGAATTGACGAAGAGTGCATATCTCCATAGGTAAGATATGTCAGATCCCCGTTTGCACGCCAAATAGCCCAGCTTTTGCTATCTTTGTGTCATCTTGCATAAAGAATGAGATCTGAGTCATGGTACGGCTTTAATCTCCACCGCATGCTAGTCATCTTGCTCACGCTATAGTACTTGATGTATTTTCTGGATCGTCGTCGAGCAGGCTTGGAGACAGGAGTTATGACAGTTTCTTGAGGGATGGTTTCTTCAATCACCCTTTCCGGAGTGTCCGAATTGGGTGAGTAGTTGATACCATCATCACTGTCTCCGTTATTTCCGTCCACGGCTTCTTGAGTTGGTGAATCAGTACCTGCAAATGAACATACATTAAATAAAGAGGCTATTTCAGCCTCGACAGCAGCATCCGTCTCACGAGTTTTCACAGCCTCCTGTGGCGGTTCATCATCTCCCACCTTATTGAAAGTGGCTTCACCATTGCCACTATCATCACCATTACCACCATCACTACCACGAGGATCATCGAAACTATCATACTCGTGGTCATCATCATCCTCATGTTTGTTCTTATCATCATTTTCCTCATCATCATCGTTGTTACCAACATCGTCTTCACCATCAGACTCATCATTGTCATCATCAACTCCATCATCTCCACCACCTTGAGATACTTGTTGTGGAGGAGCATAAGTAAGTAGAGCAGTTGTGAATACAACACTAATTTGCTCAACCGTTGAGGGAGCAACAATTTGTGAACTTGTGGAACTGACTTGCCCAGTTGTAGCGGCAGTAGCAACCACAAGTTCAGTGCTAACAACGGTTTCAACAACAACAATAGGCTCATCACCACCAGCCTTTGCACTAGATCCACCTTCACCAAAATCCTTTGGAGGTTCACCCGTGTTTAGGAAACCATACATGTTTCCTTGAGCTCTGACCCTTTCGGCATCAATGGCCAGATTGGCTAGAGCAGTTTGTCGTCGGTTTCTCTGCTCGGTCATTGGCCCTACTACACGGAGAAAGCCTCGAAAGGTCTCCATTAGGTGCATCCTTAAGTTCTCTACGTCCTCATCCGTTAACCGCATTACCTCCATGACTGCAAGGTAGCGGTTCACCAACGACTCGTTTATGTGACCTTGAGAGTCGCGTTGTTCTTCCATCTCTCCTTCCAGCCGCTTAATCATGTTGCGCAGCTCTACACTCTCACCCATCAATCTATCAACATACCAGTTGGTTCCACCTTCCAATAGCCCAACTCTTGAGCTCAGTCGCTAAAAGTCAATCCAGACTTTATCAAGAGTGGATTCAAGCTCCCTTCTGAAGTTGCTAGAAAAAGTGGAGGAAGAGGGAAGATTAGTCTCCAGCTTAGATATACTTGACTCAAATAATCTAGCTCAAAATGTTGATCATCATTTCTCAACGAATTATTATTGATTAATTCTTGCTAGTTGTTGATTCTTTGCTGCAATAGATCACTCCAATCTTTCTGACTAGAAATTTGTGATTGATCCATATCACGTCTTTCTTGTAGAATGCCAAATGATCAGCCAGAGCGTCTCTTTGTTGTGTAACTTCTTGATTGATTAATTGTTGATCTTTGATGAACTTGATCAACATCAACTCACGCTTGTCTTTATTCTCGTTTGCTTCCTCCAATGCCTTAATCTTATCGAGGATAGGATCTCGAAACACCGGCGACTTCTTCGATTTACCACTCTAAAGAGTAGTGGCAGCTATGAGTGGTGACTGTTAGGTTGAGGGAGGTGTAGTTGAAATGGTTGAGTGTGGTGTGGTTGGTATGGGTAAGGTTGTAAATGATGTGGTTAAGACTAAGGGTAGGCTAGTTGGTGTGGTTGTGGTTTCTATGATGGATGTGGTGGTTTGGATGTGGTGGTTTCTAAGGGATTGAGTTTTCTACTTGGGTTTGGTTTTGGTTTTGAGGATTGTCCTAGGTTTGGTTTTGGTTTGGGCTTAGGGTGGTGAGGTGAGTTTGGTTTTGGATTTGGCTTTGTGTGAAAGTGGGGTTTGGGCCTTGGTGAACTTGATTTGTTTAGCTTTTAGTACTTCTATGGTTTTGGCTAGGGTGGTAGGGGATCCTATGTGTAGGTCAGGTAAAGTTGTGGTTTGGGGTGTGATTGTTTGTGTGGCTAAGGATTCACTTAGCATAGCTAAAATCGAAGGAAGACGTACCTTAATATGAGGTACCTTTGAAGGCGAAGACTTCGTGGAATCTTTGGCCTTCTTCAAGCATTTAAGCGGACGCTCTGGCTCATCTACATCTTCCTCCTCCTCTGCAGCAGGAACAGACTTCTTAGAGGACTCACCAGCTTTCCTCTTCCCTTTGTCATGTTTCTTTTTCGATCTGCCCTCAATCACAACATCCACTTCCGGCTCTGTCTCAGTTTCACCAGCCAGTTCATCAACAGGTTCATCCTGTTCCTCTTCTTCATCATCACATTCATCATGACCATCAACATCATCAGGATCATCACCACTGTCGTCACCTTCCTCCTAGATCTCAGTCTCCTCACTGTCAGTTTCAGTCTCAGCAAACTGACCAAATTTAACCCCAGGCTCTTCACCTCTATACTCGTGGGTACTCCTCCCAGAAGGCTCAAGGATAGCCCTCATAGAAGATTGTCTAATCATTTTCACATGAAATGGCTCATCAGCTTCAATTGCATTTCCTTCTTCATCAACTTCATCAGTGTGCACAGGTTTGGGTTTGTCGGGAAGCAAGTAGTCCAAAATCAACTGGATGAAACTAGGATACATCATCCTTCTGTTCTTTGCAAGTGCATTTTGCTGTATATATTTGAAGAACAACCTTGAGTAGTTGTACTTCTATTTACGAGTCAAACACATCATCACTACAACCCAATCTACATTGAGCTTGTCAAACCCACCCTTTTGTGAAGATAGGCAGTTTGCAATCATGTGGAAGAGAAGCTTCCAATACACCGAGAGATGCTTCTTTTCACATGTAGACCATTTTACGTCATACCCAATCTCTTCCTTGGTGAATGTAGTAAATGGGTCATTAGCATTATCTTTTATCTGTAAAGCCTTTAGGATAACCTCTTCATTCATCACTACCTCTAACCCATCTATCTTGGAGGTGATCTTAGAACTTCCCTTCCTTGTCTTTGCCTTTTTCCAGACCGGGTTAACAACAGAAGTTTTTAGATTCGCATGCGAATCAAAAAGTGAATTTAAAATCTTTTTATCTCCACAACCCTTGTTTGTTTCCACACAATCACTTTCTTCTACACAACCTGCTAAAGAAGATCAACTACCATTATGACTTACTGAAGGAACAACTGGATCAACTGTCTTGTGAACAGCAGGGACAAATGTCTTTGGTTTTGGCACGTGACCAATACCATTGAACATTTCCTCCACATGTAAGGAATTAAAACTAAAGTGAGGAAGGCTAGTATAGTTATCATTAAAAGGCGGTGGAGCTACAATACTTTCATAGCCTATTCCTGTCTTTATATTTAACCCCATCTGTTCCCCAATTATTCTATTAAGTTTTTCAGAGGCTATGATATGGGCTAAATTATATATAAATATTATAATTACTTCTGACACTTATAAGTTTCTTTGGGGTGGTTTTTATTAAAGTATTACTTTTAATTGGTCCATATTAAAAGTCTCAAGGTTCATAAGATAACGTGCTAATATGAAGCATTTTCACTAAAAATGAGACCAACGAATAAATAGTCGAACAAATATTATTATTATTATTATTATTATTATTATGCACCCTTGTTTCTTATAATATTAAAAATCAATTCTCTTATATGAAATTGAAACTCACGTAAACTTAAAAGTGTGAAACAAGTTTCAAAGTAAATATGTATGTATATGAATACATATTTAAATTCTAATAATAAAACTTGTTTGCATTTTATTTTGAGGTTCAATTCCAGCCCACATGACATGCTAAATTGGATCTTGGGCCCACAAGAAAAACTCTATGAGATCAATGAAATTAATATAAAGAGGATTGGGAGCTAGGTGAAGGCAGAGGTCAAGAGAGGGTGGCGCAAGTCAAGGGGGTCCACCCCTGTTGGTTGCTTCTCGAAATAAATTAGATAACTAAGCAAGCAAGCAGGCAGGAGCACTTTTGGTCGTTGTGTTTGTCCGAAGGAAGCAGGCATACAGGTTGCTCTCTTAATTAAGCTGGCTAGCACACAGGTCAATTAATTTAACCAGGCAGGCTAGTAGCTAACTTATTTTCTAATTCTTTTGCGATGAACTCTTTTATAATTATTTTGTTTTCGTTCTTGAACATGGTTATTGGCTAAACCTTTTTAGTTATCTAGGCTTGTGATGATGCTTTGTTGAGTGTTTTGGACTAGTCGGTTTTCGAGTTTTGTTTATGGATTTTGATTAATTAAAAGTTTTTGACTAGTTTTATTGGATGTGTCTCATGCGTATTTACTTTTGATTTGTGTCAGAATGAACGTTTCACATGTTACTTGATTGATTGTTTTTTCGATTATAGGTTGCATGTTAGGGTTGTTTACTGTGTGTTTGCAACTTGTTTATGGTTTATTGAGCTCATTCACCATAGAAACTAATTTTCGGCATATTATTAAAAGTTTATATTCTTACCTGCTTAGATATCCGACGGGTGATAAGTTGTCGGGTTTGTCTGCGTTGTTAGGGTTTTAGGTTAAATTATCTGACAGGAAGTTTGCCTATTTTTGCCTTAATTTCACTGTTTACCCGTATCCTTTAGATTGTTCATAAACCACCCCGTGTACTTTGGTGCATTGAGATAGTGAAACCGACGGGTTAGCTGTTTTATAGGGTAATTAATCATAATTAGTGAACTGACAGGTGAACTAATAAGCCAGTGTTTTTACATGATCTCTAAGATTTCTTTTTTGGTGACACCTTGAGAGTGATTAAGGATCCATTAAGTTTCGTAGAGCTTCATACCTTTAGATTCCCGGTTCCCGTAACACTTACCCGTAACCGATAAAAACCCGAGTCGTCACAATTCGGATTCCTTGCCTAGATAACTCTTGCTCTCATTTGAATTTGTTAAAGTTTTTACTCGGTAATTTAATTTTCTAGTTTAATTTAATTTAATTAAGTAATTAGTTTTTTAAAATAAGATAAATAAAAAATCCAAAAATATATATTTTCTTAATTATTTCTTTAAATTAGCTTTCAGAACTAGTTTCGTTAATTTAATAAGTGTCTCTAGGGTTGATATTCCCGGTCTTCTCATAGCTATTCTACACCCGATAGGTTCACTTGCCTGTTGCTAGTGGTTTGGTTTAGGGTATTCTAGGTTTTTATTACTCGTTGTGCTTGGTCATTATTTGTTAAAATTTTATATACCACTTTACGCACATCAGGCTAACTCAAAATTCTCAATTGTAATTTTTCTTTGGGCTAAATCTAGCTCTAACTTGACATGATGTTTAGCTAATTTTTCAGCTATAAAAACTTTTTGACTAAGTTTAGCCATGTCATTACCATGAGTTTTAATCCTAGTAGCGTAGATCTTTTCAGCTTTCTTAAGTTCATCATTCTGACACCTAATGCTACGGATTTGATCTAAAATTTTAGCATCGTGGCTTCTATTGTGTAAGACTATTAATACAAGCTCGTGAACAAAGTTTGTGTACCTCGGGAATGAGAGAGGCAGGTGTAGGAATTCCGTCTGCATGGCTTGACGAGCTGCTTGCTTGATTCGTGAAGGCCATTCCAGCAAAGGTCAGAGGATTCTTCAACTCCTCAACTTGATCATCATCCCAATCCGGTTGATTTGATTCAGCAGTTCTTATGATCATGTCCTTTGAACTTGACTCGAAGTTTCCCTTTGATGATGTGTCTCCTTGACTGATTCTAGGGACTCTTTGCTTCGGGGAGTAGCTTGGAATGTGTCTCTTGTCAGGCCTTTTACCAGCTTCATTTTCAGACACCTCAGTGATCTTGATGTCATTCACAGCTATTGGTGGATTTGTACATTCCCTAGCAAAGTGGCCAGGTTCGTTGCATTTGTAGCAATGCAGCTTGTCCTTCTCAAACCCAATGTTCTTCCCATCAGCATCTTTGAAGTTGTTCTTCCCTTACTTCTTTATAAAGTTTGACGCTCTGTGAACAGCCATGGACATCTAGTACTTGATGTCCATTTTCTTGAGATCTTTCTTGTTGATCTCGGGAAGATCTCCTTGCTCAAAGGATAGAGGAAGCAGCTTTCCTTACAATAACTCTTCGTGGCTTGCTATAACGGCATGAAACGGTGCCATGTTGGAGTCAAGTGAGATGGTTTGAGGGGCAGAGTAAGCTTAAGATATGGGTAATGCTTTGATCCCATAAGCTTTTAAGGCTTGTGTAACGGCTTTGTCGACTGCATTTTGAAAGAAACTGGAGCTTGAGCTTCATGAAACTTGAGGTATGGTAGAGGTCTTTGAAGGCTGAGTTTGCATTGTGAGCAGCAGGGTGAGTTTGACTTATGAATGTCGTGCTTACACCTAACCCATTAGTCATACCAGCTTTAGAAAGAGAACTAATGTGATTACTCATCCTTAATTTTTCATCCATTTCAAATGACTTGATAATTAAGGTCAAGTCAGCAAGGCTAGTAATCTGAAGATTAGTGGTTCTCTTGATTGTAATGACACTGTTGTTCCAGGCATAAAGAAAATAGTTGAGTAGCTTGTCATTGATTTCAACTTGATCATATTCAATACCGGAACTTTTAACTTTGGTAATTAAGGCTTCAAATCTCTTAATGAGATTGACAATTGATTCACCTTGAACATGATTAAACATGTTGAATTCTCCCTTTAACATTCCCTTCTTTATAATGCATCCCAGAGTGTTTTAGCTGTGGTGTAATTTCTAAAGGTTAGTGCAATTTCCCATGAGAGACACACACTAAGAACACCGAAAGCTCTGTTGTCTTCATTGAGCATCCTTCTGTCAGTATCATCATAATCAGCTACCTGTTTTTGAATTGAACATCACCATCGGCAGTTGAAGACGTGGGACTATATGGACCTTGCTCGAATGGTCTAAGGAGATTATAGTCAATGATTTTAAGGTAGTTCTTGAATCTCCACTTGAATTCGTTAATGTCACTATCCCAATTCATTAGCTTTGGAGGCTTTGTCGTAGTTCCGGTCTCATTTTCAAACATCACATAACTCCTTACGGCTTCGTTACTGATTTCTGCACTTGGATTGGCCATTGCTAGAACAACTTTAAGATAAAACACAAACACAACTAGATTCTGCTGAAAATTACAAGTACAAGGTATTCTAATGGAGTGTATTCGAATGTAAGGTAATTAAATGCAAGGTAATTGGATGAACAAGCAAATTTTGAAAATGGTTAAGTATAAAGCATTCAAATGACTTGATATTCTAATCGAATGAACAAATCCAATCGAATTAGATTGTATTTGAATCGAATGGACTACTCGAATCGAATGGGGATTCGATTAGAAGATGATTCGATTCGAATGCAATCTGGACTCGATTCGATATTGCAAATTATATTCGATTGGTGATTCGATTCGAATGGTTACTTGATTCGAATATGCTGACTTGATTCGATTCGATTAACCTTGATTTTGATTATATTACAGTTTGATTCTAATCGAATGGTGATTCGATTAGAGTAGACACTCGATTCGAATGGGCGTTTAATTCGAATAAACTTGTACTTTGGGAAAGTATAGTGTGTACTTTCCTGCCACCTTTTACAAGAAATCCCTTTTGGTGAATGTCACTTCTTTCAACCTTGACCCTTTATGGATCTACACAAACCCCAATGTTTTCACACTTTCAAACACCGTTTTATGAAGATCTATGACCTTTTTAACCCAAATTACTTGTACTTTTAACACAAACTTTTGAATCTTTAAAGCTTGAACACACTTTTTATGAACTTTTGAGCATTTTTCATGAACCCGTAACCCACAAACTTCTTGAAAATCGTCTTTTGACACAAACAAGACCAAAATCCAAGGTTGTGACCCAAGATCTACAACTAGTAGAGCTGTAGGTCCCTTGTCAAAATCTAACAACACACACGACTATTACTAGTTATCTTGGATCAACCTCTACACTAGTTGGCAGAAACAACTAGTTAGGACCGAGATCTCGGATCTTGTTTGGTATTATTGTCGAGAAGATAAAATAGGATAAGAGAGAGTTTGTAGGTAAATGGATAAGGTTTTTGCCAAAAGATTAATTTGTGCATGAGTTACACACACCTTATATAGTGTGTGTGCTCATGCACATCTATTCATTGATTACGGCCCAACGGGCTTCAAATACAAAGTGGCATTGGCCCAAACATACACAAATAAGAGAACAAACTTACATCACATAAATGAAATACGAAAGACTAATCCCGAAATGGGCCTTACAGCCACACAAAAAGAACTATTCAAAAAAATTAATAAAAAAATCATAACTTAAAATTTAATAAAAAAACGCAAAAAGTAAAAACAAAAATGTTTTCACCTTCTTTCTCTTTCTAAAAAACAAAAAAGATAACGGTGAGTGAAAAAGATCTATGTGTTTTTTTGTTTATCATTGTGTTTTGTATTTATATTCGTCATTAATTGTGTCTTTTTTCTTCACACTTTATCTTTTTTTCTTGATATTGTTTTATATTACTCAACATAATGTTATATTTTGTTCGACATTGTGTTATATTTTGCGATATATTGTGTTTTTTATTAGTTACAATTGTGTCTTTTGTTAATTTTCGTCATTGTGTCTTTGATCTCGGCATTGTGTCTTTTCGTCAGTTTTTTTAACAGGAACAACGGGGAAACATTTTTGTTTTTTTCGTTTTTATTTATATTTTACTAGGTTAGGTACCCGTGTGATACACGGGTTGGATAAATTATATTATAAAAAAGTCAATGAATCTAAAGATGCACTTAAAACATCTAATAAATTACAATAAAGACAAATAAAATTACATGTAAAAACTCTCTAAAAATCTTTTTATATACAACGTTCGTAGTCTTTTTTTAAACTTGACCATTTTCATCAAAAATGAGTACTTTGAGTCCTCTTGTTTTAACTCTAGACAGCACAGCATATAACTAGTCATGAGCGAAAACTGGTTGTCTAAGAAATAAACAAACCCTATAAAGTGATTGGCTTTGGCTTTTATTGTTGTCATTGCAAAACAAACCGCAACCGGAAACTGCCATCTTTGAAATCCAAATGGAATTTTTTTATGTGTTGGCATAATATTTGTTCTTGAAATATAAGTGTGGTCACCAATATTGATTCCAGATATGACAACTTTAATAACACGATTATAAAGTCTCTTTACTTGTAGTCTTGTTCCATTACATTGACCATTTTTCCGGTAAACATTTCTAAGTAGCATGATCGTTACTCCAACTTTTAGTAATAACTTGTGATTTGACATTCCAGAAATTTTTAATCCATTTAAAACATTAGGAGAGTACATATTTTCTTGAAGCGTGTCACAAACATTATCATCTTGACATATACTATCAGAGCTAAGGTATTCTTTCTCTTCTCCTGGAACGTGGACAACAAACGATCGTTAATTTCCTCAACGACGTCATTTGTTGGTGAGTAAGACTCCTTCACTAAAGAAATCTGGATTTTCATAGTCTCTGAGGATACAAGGATATACAAAGTTAATTAATTGTGAAATAGGATCACTAGTATCCTTAATAAGAAGATCGTCATGAATATCAAAAGTCGCTTCACCATCATTTTGACCACCAAATTTTCCCTCTCCTAGATCCAAAAGCCAATTAGCAAACTCTTTTGTTTCTTGTATTATAGATTTGTCACTTCTAACGTTCAACCTCATGTTTTTTGTTAGTTTAAGTAGTTTGCAAATACCCCAAAGGTAGGATGAACACAAATGCATTTCTACAATAATATCTCGACTTTCATATGAATCATTAATGTCTTCAACAATAAGAGCCACAACTTCAGATGTGGTTGGTAAGTTATATGTTCTTCCATCTTGTTGCCTTTTTCCAGTAAGACGGAGTTTTAGGTTGCAATTTGGATTTCGTTTGTAACAATCTCTAACCATTTTGTATGTTTTGACCAAAACAGTTTGAGAGTCTAACATACTCTTCAATTCTGTTATAATTTCCAGATCAATCAAGTCTGAAGTTGACGTAGATCCCCTGGTTATGTCACTGCAAAAAATTTATTATTATTAGACTAATGTATATATAAACAATGATAAAACCAAATAATAATAATAATAATCTATAATGTATATGAAAATTTAAAATGCATACCCACATACTATCTTTTTATTTGATACTTCATTATCCATGTCATATATGTAAAGTTGGGAGAATTTTAGGTTTTCCACCTTGGAGAGGTAGAAGACTTCCAATACGATGATAATTTTGTCCACCAAGTCTAAAAATGTACGACGTTTTACCCTTATTAATGGAGTTAGCAACCTTTTCACCCATTGAAGTAAAACTAAATATCGAATTGTAACGACGAATATTCTTTAAAAAGTATTTTCTTTTAGAGCCAAGACCAGTAAACAAATTTTTATAGTTTATATAAGGAGCTTTTAATCGTGGAAGTTGAACCTTGCTGTAACCACAACATAACAAATAATTTGTTATCCTATTACCTGTTCTATTGTGTACTCCTTCATTTTTCCATAATTTTGCGTAACAACTTCCACACGTCAAACTTTGATCACCATGGTCCAAGTAATCTGTTTCACGATTTGAAATAAATAATTATAAATTTGTTAAAAAAAGTGTACTAAATTTTTATTATTCTCAAATATATTTACCTTATAGATATTCCTGCAAACGGGTCCCTAACAATATCTTCAACATGTATATGTTTTTATGCGTAATGTTACTCATATTAGATGAACATGCGAAAATTAAAAAGTTAAAATTATAATAACGAAAACTATTGCTAAAATTGGAATGTTGTATGTGGATGTGTTCTTCTATAACTTTCAATTTTACATTCGTAATAAAACTCAAAAAAAAACCATTTAATATCTAAATGCTTACCAGCATTTAATCTGATGAAGTTATACTTTCGTTGACGCTAGAGATGGATGTACGTTGATGTCTAACAGACGTATTTGAAGAGGAAGCTATTTTTTACCATAGGATATGCGGTTACTGTTTTTATGTAAAAGTGTAGTATTTTGAAGCCTTAATGTAGACGCGCGCAGTTTAGATATTCTATTATCCAAAATTAGTTTCCGTGCTTTTCGTTTATCAGCAACAATTTTATTAACAACTGTAAACAAATATGAAGAAAAAGGAAAAAATATGAATATTAATAGAATTATACTGAATTACAAAATTGAATGGCAAATGTGACATGCCATTCGAAATATCCAATAAAGGAGTTCTTGATAAGCTCAATTACAATAACAAAAATTAAATCAAATAAAAAAATAGATAGTAATTAACGTATCTAATTTATGCAGGTAAGTATAATGTGCAAATTTAATATAAATAGTGGAATGTTTTAAATCTTAATTAAATTGTATTTTAAATAATTTATGCAGGTAAGTATAATGTGTAAATTTAATATTGATGTGATAATTGATAATGCTAATAAGGAATGTTTTAAATCTTAATTAAAATTGTATTTTAAATAATAAATTTAATTAGAAATACATGAGTGTGCCACTTGTCAAAATATTAGGCCAACTAAGGGGTTTGTGTTCAACCAACATTTTTGTTTATTATAATAGTAGAAGTTATGATTTTTTATTATTATTTTTGAATTTTTTATTTAAGGGATTTTTGTATAGTCACTAATTTTTCTCACATTTCTCAATTTTGTCTTCATTTGCATTTTAACTTTACCCTTAAGCTAACACTCCCACTTAAGCTAGCTTCGCATCCTTCATTCATCTAGCTTGACTTTTTTCCATTTCATGTTTTCATCATCAACTACGGACAATATGGTTGACTTCCTTTTGGACTATAACATTTAAATCTCATCCTGGGCTTGCATAACGCAAGTTGCGTTCCTTCTTGCCATAACTTCCCCCGAACATTCTTTGCTTGTGGATCCAAGTATCGTCTATTCGTCTCTTTGACCATCATGGTTTTAATGAATCATTCCCACCATATCAAGATATTTCACATAGATAATCCTCAAATTTGTTGCTTTTTTTTTCCAATCAAGGCAAGATTTGTGGCATTTACATGATTCCTATATGTTGTCTCATGATATTTTAATCTCCTTCCTTTTGGATTCATTATAAGTACAATTTGAACACGTTAACAATTTCTCCATTTTAAAGCCTTGAAGGGAAGGGCATATCACCTTTTGATTTTAACAAATCCTTTAAAACCAAGATACAACTTGGTAAAAGATCGGATGTTCTCAATCTCAGGCATCCACACACGTCGTAGGTGTTAATAATTCCTTGAATGTTTATATCGTCTAATGCATTTGTACTATATCTACAAGAGTCTATTGTACTTGTATTTTTGTACTAATAATCAAACTATATCTGAAGTTTGTGGTTTCGAAATTTACATAATTCGACATTTTCCTCCATCTTAAACAATAAATCCTGTTGATGGTCGTGTTTGTGCAAGACTTAAGACTTTCGATTAAAAATTGGAACATGTATCGTTGAGATAGTTTCTTTTCCTTGCTTTGTGTGGATAATCACGTCACTGAATCCATGCATCATTTAACTAATTAACTGTCTCTTGACCTATTTAAATGGCTAGTAAACTATAGATAATACTGAGATTATTAGAATAATAAGTCAGAGTATATATAGTCGTCAAAGCATGAAAGTTTGATTCAAATGAAAGCGTCAAGCATTTTCATTTTTTAAATACTCCACTCTAATGGCCCACAACTGCTCGGCCACCACCTTCATATCTGGGCGGTCTGCTCTTGTCGGTGCTGCACATTGAAACGCTAACTCAAATATTTTTCCAACTATATCAATGTCCAGAGCTTCTTTCATTTGAGGGTCAACCAAATCCTTAATCTCACCTTTTATATACTTTCCAAATGCCTTCAATCAATAATCAGTACACTGATCTTGTAAAAAATGCACAGCCACAAATGCAGGTCAAAAAAGTTCAAGCAAATTAATAACATGCTTTTGGCCATGGAACAAGTGTACAGCCACAAATGCACAAGTGAACAAGGTATAATTAGTGCATACGGATGGAAACAGCGCTAAGAAGGTGCAAAACAATGTACGTACTAACTGATCTTGTAAAAAATGCTTTTAAACTTTTAAATACAGTACACTGTACAAGGACCAAGGTACACCTTTATCATTATATGTACGATGGATGAATCGTTGCAACACTAAATCACACATGTTCGATTTGTATATAAAGAGAAGACGTCATCATCATCGATCATCAGTTGATCAATCAATAAAGTTTGTTCATATAATTCTCTGTTTCATCTTTATTCTACCAAATCTGTTGCTAAGATTATTAATCTGGTAACAGATCGAGATTAAAAAAATAAAAAGAAAATCCATTGTTTCGCTCAAACCGGTCACTCTAGCCATCCAAGGTTGTTCAACCTTTATTTCTCATGCAATTTAGTTATGGGTTCTTATTTTATTATCTGTTTTATCTTTTATTACCTAACAATTAAGATCACATACAATTGATTTTAGTTCCACAAGCTATATTATTTAACTTTAAAAAAAATGTTAAATGAAAGTAAGTCTTGTTTAGTGTTTTTTTTCCTTTAAAAATATTCTGATATATATTTAATAAAAAGGCAAGTTCTTTAGATTTAATGAGTATTAAAACTTGGGTTGGGTTGGGTAATAGGATTGGATTGGATTGGGTTGTATTTGTATACTAAACGGGTGCCCGCACGATGCGACGGGTAGTTGGTGTTCATGGTTCGGTCTAAACCTTTAAAACCAGTCATTGGTGTGGTTTTCGACGTCAAAAAGATGTTACTAACAATTGGACTCAAGGGATAACATAGGACCGTCAAAACCAACCGTGAACACCCAACGTAGTAATTTATTTAATTTATAAAAGGGATTACTCTTTAAAATGGTAACCAAGTTTCAGGATTGTTCCAATCAGGTCATTGGTTTAAGTTTTTGTTCTAATCAGGTCACTTAACTTTTTAATTTGTTCCAATCATAGATATTTGTCCTGAATAGCAGGTAATTCAATTCATTAACACTATAAGATTACCAAAATACCCTTTAATAATGCAATTTCTAATAAATTATATATTCAGAATATATATAATACATATATATATCTTAAAACCTCTTTACCCTCTACGGATGGCAATGAAACCCGAACCCAATGGGAAAACCCAAAACCCGACATATATGGGACGAGTAATACCCGACCCATTAGGGTTTGGGACGGGTTTGGGATTTGTTTTGAAATTTTTTGCTGGTTTGGGATAGGTTTGGAATTTCTAATATACCCGATTACCCGACCCGATTATCCAATAACATAAACCCATTTACCCAATTATATACTCGAGTACCCGATATAGCTTATTATATTACATATATGTTATATTCCAAATATATTATATGTAGAAATTTGTTTGTCAATTATTTGAGATATTTTATCTTTATATTAACAATCTTTGTAATCGATTAGTTATATTTTGTCAAAACCCGGCGGGTTTTGAGTCGGATATACCCGACGGGTATTTATTAAAACCATATAAGAACCCCGAAATCCAATGGAAAACCCGAAACCCGACGGGCAATTACCCGATTAAAACCCGTCGAGTTTGAGACGGACTTTAATAATTGGGTATGGGTTTCGGAATACCTAAACCCGACCCATTGCCATCCCTATTACCCTCTCACTATGTTTCTTCACACCATCACCGGACCACAGCACCACACCACCACCTTCCGTCGACATCCCCGACACTTTTTTCCTTCTCCGGCTACGAGTGAATCAGAGCAGCACAATCGGTGATGTTTGGGTATAATCGTGGGTGTTTGCAGGCCGCCGGAAACCAAAACCGAAGGTGTAATACAAGATCTGGACGCCCGAATCCACCTACGATATCAACACAAGATAGGAGCACGTGTGGTGTTTAGGTGGCCGGAAAAACGAAATCCACTCTCTGCCTCTCGCCATCCTTAGCATCGGCACCACCAAGTCCAAGGCCCCCACACAACCCCCACCCCACCGGATCCCCGTTTTTTGCAGTGGACAACGTGCAAAATATTACGGCAACAGAGATGGATATCGGGATATCGATGGTGGCAAAGTTTAGGCATTGGATGGTGAATTGGTTCGAGGGTGGCGGCCGCAGTAATAGGTGGCCGGGGTTGGTGTCGGCAGGAATCCTGGTGGGTGCGTTTACTCGGTTTATCTTATTTGTTATTAATTTATATAAATCATAAATAACATGTTATCTCAGATAAATTACTTTTAAAAACACCTAACTAACCTGTTATTTAGGTCAAATATCTATGATTGGAACAAATTTAAAAGTTATGTGACCTGATTACAACAAAAACTTAAACTAGTGACCTAATTTGAACAATCCTGAAACTTGGTTACCATTTTATAGAGTAATCCCTTTATAAAACTATATCAATATCATACTCAAATTAAAGTGAATAAAACGCTCATTTTATGGTGTGACTTTTTTAGAAAAATATTAATGTACGAAAAAGTTATGGTCGTTTAAAATGTGCGGGGGAAAGTTGGTTTAAAATTGAAATTTAAGTTAATATATGGTTAAAGATGAAAGAGTAAACATGTAACTATTATTTTATTTGACAAAAGTTGACTTAAAGTTTGGGGTGCAAAATTGTAAATATTTTAAAGAGTTAAATAAATCGTATAAATTGGGTGTTTAAAAGACAAGTTTGTCCTTTTTTATATATGTACATTGTGCATTATTGGTTGTAAATTACTTAAAATCCTTTGTCTTAATTTGCTCTTGTCTCCTATATTATATATGGTATATATAGTATAGATATATGGATAGGGGAAAATTAGATTTTCTTTTTCTTTTTTTATGAAAAAACAAGTTGGGTTAAATTGTGAATAGCCTAATGGGGTGGTCTAAGAGCCGGCTAACCCATCGGCTCGTACATCTATTCGCTTCAATACAAGTATACAATCATCAATACGAAATGTACAACTTGATGATGCATATGCATAAAAAAATAAAAAGAACAAGAAGCTTACCCATCTTAGTGTCTCATACTCCTCATAAGATCTCCCGGATTTGATGGGCCTACGACCCGTTAGAATTTCTATAAGTAGAACTCCAAACGAGTAAACATCACTTTTTGGGGTGAGTTGAAAGGTTCTCATGTATTCCGGGTCAAGATACCCGTCTGCGCCTTTAAATACCTCTGTCACAACATATGTTTTAACAATCTATGCTCCTCCAACATATAATTTATCAATCTCTCCAACTCCAAAATTGGCCACTTTCGCTCTTAATCTCTCGGTTAGAAGAATATTAGACGACTTAACATCCATGTGGATAATTTGTTTTACTGTTCAAAATGAAAAGAATAACAATTCAAAGCGTTTGGCAATGATTATATAAACATATCGGCTTCACTAGAAGGCCCGAATCAAGTTGAGCTCAAACAAGTTCTAGCTAAAATCCAAACTCACATTTAGTAAACGATCTCAACCCTATGCTTGTATAATGAGTTTGAATAGTTTCGCTGTGTTACAAGAATGTTTTAAATATTAATTTACTATTTTTATTTGGAAAGTTGGAAAAGAATAATCCCATCTTTTGCATATTGGCTGATAATAATCACAACTTTAAAAATCACTATTAACGGACTTTTCAACTATTTTTGTCTCAATAGACCTCCATTAAAAAACACTTAACGTTGTTAAGTTTTTTTCCAAGTTTCAAACCGATGTTTTGGGATTTTGATTGGAAGAAGAATACGAGTCGACTGATGTAAAACTTATCTCAAAACGGTGATCCAAACGACGAAACAGTGTTTCAAGAATTCTTGGGTGTTTGAATTTCTAAATTAACAAAAATCAAGCCAATTTTAATCACTGTTTCAAAATAAGTTTTACACCAGTCGACTTGTATTCTTCTTCCGATCAAAAGCCCTAAAACGTAAGTTTGAAACTCAGAAACTATATTGCCGTAAAAAAATCGCAAACTATATTTTCATCTTAAAATCAAAATTAACTCACAAATGAAATTTGTTTGTTTCTTTTTTTTTTTTTTTGAGACTTTATTTATTTTTTTTTTCTTATTGATCTTCAACACAACCCGTGACAAAAAAAATATTGATTCATATAAATTATATGAAAAGTATAATAAAAATACAAACAAAAGCAAACATCAATAAAAATAAACCTAAGGATAACAAAAAATTGGTTATCACTATTTTCATATTAAGAATAAAATATATTTGATCATGTTTTTTTGTTGAAACATATTATAAAACTATATGAATTGAAAATATGCGTTTTTAAATCAGTGATGTTACCCTAGTTAGAATAAATTTTAATTTTAAACCAAATAATAATAGTTTTTTTTATCAATTCAGTTACATACTTTCTTAGACAATCATTATGTTTTCATGTTATTTTGTACTATTTTCCATAACAATTTTTTATTTACTATAGTGATATAGTAATAATAATGTTTATAATGTTTCTAAAACAAATTATATTTATATGATATTATAATAATATTACAGATAATAATTTGTTTTAAAACCATGTTGTTTAGAGGCGATTTTGTGGGTTATCAGTGTAGTTGTAGTTGTTACCATATTATCATTTATATTATTAGATGAATATGTGTCGGTAAATTGTTAGTTACTATGCTGAAATATTATGGATTTGGAGCTATAGGTCGAATTTGAAAGAGTAATGTTTGTGGCTCATGGTATTATGCGGACGTGTAATTGAAGCTAAAGTTATTTTTGATACTAACATCGGATATCGCACCTTAATTAGTCGAATTAGCTTTACTCCATCAGATAAGAAACTTACTTTTAAGTTAAAGAGAAAACAATTTAAAGATAAGAAACTTACCTTTAAGTTTTTTTTGGTACTAACATCGAATATCGCGTCTTAATTAGTCGAATTAGTTTTACTCCATCAGATAAGAAACTTACTTTTAAATTAAAGAGAAGACAATTTCCTATTTTACTTTGTTTTGCAATGACAAACAATAAAAGTCAAGAACAATCGCTATCAAGAGTTGGCTTATAATTAAAAGACAAAACGTTTTTCAACATGACCAACTTTATGTCAATTTATCAATAGTGAAGAGTAGACAGGACATTAAATTAGTCATACTCGATAAAGAATCAAAGCTTATACAAATAGAACAACAAACGTTGTATACAAGGTTATATTTGGAAACTTATTATGAAGAAGATTAGTTTGGTATGTATTTTTTAACTTATTTTACATTTAATATTCACTACAAAAAAATTGGTTAATGCAACTGTTTATTTTACAAAAAAAAACCTCATTAGGTGAAGTTGCATTAAACCTAATGCAACTTTTTTATTACTTAATGCAACTGTTTCTTTATAATGCAACGTTTTAAGAAGGTTGCATTTAAAAGAAACGGCTGAGTTATCTAACAAAAATGTTGCATTAGGTCTAATGCAACTTCACCGAATGCAACTTTTTTTTGTAAATAAAGGTTGCCCTAGGCACATTTTTTTAGTAGTGATTATACATTTTTTTAGTAATATGCTTCATAAATTTTCAGATCTTAGACTTAATTCATAGTTAAGTATTACTTAAAGAATGTAAGTTTTTCTTTTAACTATATACTTTTTATGTTATAGCTAATTTTTTTTAATGTATGTGTGTTTTGAATTAAATAATATTTATTTTTACTATTTCAGTTAATGTGTAATGTGTATCTGACAAGACAGTTTGAATGTTGAATTCAATATATGATTAAGTTTTAATTACTATGTGTTTTTTTTATTCATAGTATAAGTTATAAAGATATTTTAACTTTTCATTTATCTCTATTAGTCTTTATATGTTTTTATATTTGAATAATAATAACACGGTAATGCATTAAAATTCATGTAAAATTATCCTTTTTATAGAATTCCTAATGGGTTTTTCATCTCCATCTTTAAATTTTAACTAAAAAAACACAATTTCTTTAATTTATACATCATTTTCTAAACATCTCCCTAACCCATTCTTCATTTCCATCTCTATATTCATTTTTTTTATTTTTTCTCTTTCTTCCATTTATAATTTTAACTACTAACTATTTTATCTTATTATTATTTTTAATATAAATTTATTTCTAATATATATATTTTATAGAATGGTAGTTGAAAATTGAGTGTTGTGGTAATGCTTTAAATATGGAGGCGTCCTATACTATTTTACTAAAATTTAGAAATGTAGTTTGAAGGTAGGGGATGGGTTGGACTAGTTATTTAGATGATTTTTTAAAATTTAAAAAATGAATATGAGTATGGATAACTCATTTGAAATGCTCTTATAAATATAACATATGCATTCGATTCAATTTAAAATATATGTATATATATATATATATGATGTTTTAAATATTTTTTAACAGTGTGTAACACGGGTGATATCCTAGTGTACATTATGATTATCGATTTTAGGCATTACCTGTTAGAAAATACAAAGAAGGAAATAATAATTAATAGAGGATTTTGTGGGATTAGTCAAATGTCAACATTATCTCCCAAAACTTAAGGATCAAGACACGATTTCCTCCTTATTGCCAGCCTATAATTGATATGTATTCCTTGTTTACACCTATGTATATGCCTATAAATTAAGGCTTCTTTTCATTGTAAAATCATCACAGTTAATACAACTCAATTATTCAAACCAGTTTTTCTTATTTCTTTTGAAGATGGTATCAAATCATGGTTTTTAATCTGCTTATCATCTACCCACGTTAACAACCTGTCATAACCGAGCCACCATGTCCGACGGCGGTAACTTGGAAAATGACCTAACCTTACAACTAGCCAATCTGTTCAAAAATTACCAACAAAAAAGCCAGAGCTATAGCTATCTGATAGTTTACAGATCAATCTTAAACTAGATAGTCAAAATTATGCTCTATAGACCCGGATGATTCGGGTCGCCATAGGTGGAAGATCAAAAAACTTGCTAAAACATTTAACTTCAAATCCACCGGATCAAAATCATGAAACCTACGAGCAGTGGGAACAAGACGACTTAGTCGTTTTTTCATGGTTAATTCAAAACATCGAACCTGTCCTTGTAAGCAACCTAACCGAATTTCCCACAGCAAAAACGTTGTGGGATGCCTTGGCAATCACCTACAGCAGTGGACGAGACAAACTTCAAACCTTTAATCTCCATGTCAAGGCCAATGACATCAAACAAAACAACAGTTCTCTCAAAGATTTTTGGATCACCCTTCAAGGGGTATGGGGAGAGATCGATCGAATCGATCCAAACCCAATGACTTGTCCATCAGATATCCAAACATATTCGAAAATCAGATCTGAGCAAAAACTTTTTCAGTTCTTGAACGCCCTTGATCGAAAGTATGACCCTATAAAAAGGGAAATACTCCGGTCAGAACCACTTCCGACGGTGGAAGCTGCATATGCCATCGTTCGCAAGGAGGCTGCTCACCAAAATATTCTTGGAACACCTCTTAATGACACACATGGCATCGCAGCGGGTCTAATGGTTACCAAAACAAAAGGGTTGGGCTTGCAACAAAGGGATATCGACGGGTCGATGGAAAAAAAATTGGATCGATAGACAGAGAAGACAAATCTCACCTAAAATGTGACCACTGTGGTATGTCAAAGCATACAAAGGAGCAATGTTTTAGACTCGTCGGATATCCCGAGTGGTGGTCCGATGGTCACAAGAAAGGCACAAAGTCTACGGGACAGGAGAAAGGGAAAACACCCACCACAGGCAATCGGGAAGCCGCTGGCGACGGTAACCGGAGCACCAGTTTCGGAGGCATAGCGGCGGCAAAGGAAAATGATGATGACCTGGGTGATGGTGATGTTGCCATCTCAATGGAAACAGGTAGCGGGTTTGAGGAAGATACCTCAGACCCCTCTTCTTCATATTTTTCACCAAATTTTAATAGTTCCAATTTAGTCCCTTGGGAAAATGATTGGGAAGAAATAACCTCATTAATTTTTTATATAAAAAAGAGTTTTGAAAATTGCAAAAACAACCCAACAATTAATAGAAGTGCCAACATGGTTAACAACTATAGTGAAAAACGAGAAAAATCATGGATTTTGGATTGTGGTGCTACGGATACCATGACCTATGAACTATCAGATCTAATTTCATCATCGAAACACATGAAATCATATATACAAATGGCTAATGGTGGGAAAATGGATGTGAAAACGGGGGACAATTGAGATTTCTCCAACAATAAAGCTCTCAAATTGCCTCTATGTTCCCTCCTTTTCTCATAAACTCTTATCCGTAAGTCATGTAACAAAAGAACTAAATTGCTCGGTTCTTATGCAACCCACATTTTGTATCTTACAGGATATCAGGACGGGAGTGATAATTGGGCGTGGCACTGAAAGACAGGGGCTATATTACGTGGACGAGGTGACTTAAAATGGTACCGTGATGCCAGGCCCGGCTCCGAGAACGGTTAAAAATTTTGGGGCAAAGGCGAAATTTTTTTTGGGCCTTAATAAAAAAAGGTATCTTGTTGGGTTTAAACAGTTTAATTTTTAAATGACCCTTAATTTTTTGAGCCTTATGACTTGGTTGTGTAAAGAACATTTTTTTTATAAAAATATGGTTAAAATGACTCAAGTGAGGTTAGAACCCACAACCTCTTGGTTGAAAGTCATACCCCTTTACCACTAAACCAAGCTAATAGTTGTGTAATTAAGTTTAAACATTATATATACATACTGTTTTTCATAAAAATATATATATAATTTTAAAAAAAAATCCGGGCCTATCAGGATGTCGGGCCGGGGTCCGTCGACCACCCGGCCCTCCCTTATAGCCGGCCCTGCGTGATGCTTGCTCATGGAACACATAAACGTGAAGCATGGTTATGGCATAGAAGATTGGGGCATCCGTCTACGGGTTATTTACATATTTTATTTCCTAAACTTTTTTCTTCTAAATGTACGTCACATTGTGAAACATGCGTGTTAGCTAAAAGCCATAGAAAAACCTTTAAACCAAATAACACAAGGGTTGGTGTACCTTTTCATTAATCCACTTTGATGTTTGGGGCTGCTCCAATAATTGGAGGGCAAAATTTTCGATATTTCGTCATATTTGTTGTTGATTGCACTCGAATGACCTGGGTTTACTTCCTAAAAAACAAATATGAGGTCCTTGATAAATTCACCATTTTTTATACAATGATTCAAACTCAGTTTCAAAAAAATATTCAAATTTTTTTATCCGACAATGGGGGAATTCGTTAATAACCCCATGAAACAATTCTTTCAAACCAAAGGGATAATTCATCAAACTACGTGCCCACACAATCCAGAGCAGAATGGTGTTGCCGAACAGAAAAATCGCATTCTTTTAGAAATAACCCGAGCCCTTCTAATCGAATCACAAGTCCCTAAAGTTTATTGGCCTGAAGCTCTTGCTACCGCTACTTACCTTATAAATCGACTTCCAACCCAAATTCTTAAACTAAAAACCCCATTACAAACTTTATCTGAATTCACCAAACTTCCTTCCATTCTAACTCTCCATCCACGGATTTTTGGCTGCACGGTCTTTGTCCATATACCCAAATCGCATCGAACTAAACTTAAACTCGATCCTTGTGCCGAAAAATGTGTGTTTGTCGGTTATGGGGTGAATCAAAAAGGGTATAGATGTTACAATCCCAAGACACGTCACATGTTCACCACTATGAACTGTGACTTTCTTGAAACTGAATATTACTACACCTCCCAACAAAGTGGTCAGGGGGAGAGAGAATGTCTAGACATACTAAGTTGGTTGAAGTATGTCCCATATGTTCCAGCCGTAGAGAAAAAAAGCCACAATGAGTCATTTGAAACGTCCACGCAATATGTAGACCCAAACATCAATGCCACCGAAGAGACTCCTCCCAACCTGATGTCTAAGGTAAGTAACTCTCACTCTTCTGATCATCCTAAATATAATGAATCTCCTCAAGATACTATTGCTTCTAATCATGAAAGACCATAGCAGGATGAACCTTTACAGGAACAGGGTGAAGAGCAAGATGAACCTTTACAGGAACATGGAGAATCCATATAAGAAGAAACACAAGGAGGATATGTTTTACCACCAAGAGCAAACAGAGGAATCCCACCAAAACGATATTCTCCAGAGAAGGAGTCTCGAGGTTCCAAGTATCCTATGGCTAACATAGCCAAAGGAAACTTATCCAGTGAAGCAAAGGCATTTATTTCGTCTCTTTGTTCTGAAGAAACCCCTAAAAATGTGGAAGAAGCCTTGAAATCTAAAAATTGGAAAGATGCAATGGAAACAGAGATGGAGGCCTTGATAAAAATAACACATGGGAGAAGTGTGCTCTGCCACTAGAAAAGAAGATGGTTGGATGTCGTTGGGTCTTTACAATTAAGTATAAACCAGATGGTACAGTTGAAAGATATAAGTCTCGTCTAGTAGCAAAAGGCTACACCCAAACATATGGTATTGATTACTCCGAGACGTTCTCTCCAGCTGCCAAAATTAATACAATTCGGGTTCTATTCTCAATAGCTGCAAATGAAGGATGGCCGCTTCATCAGTTTGATGTTAAAAACGCTTTTCTACATGGGGAGCTAAAGGAGTAAGTTTATATGGAAGTTCCACCTGGATTTACAAAGAACTTTAAAGTCAGGGAAGTTTGTCGTCTAAAGAAATCTCTTTATGGATTGAAACAATCCCCTCGGGCGTGGTTTGGTAGATTCACCCTAGCTATGAAGAAATATGGGTTTAAGCAGAGTAACTCAGATCATACTTTGTTCCTTAAACAAAGAAACAAACTCATAACCTGCTTGATTATATATGTCGACGATATGATCATTACAGGAAACGATGAAGAAGAAATGACAAGGTTGAAGAAAAGTTTGTTCACCGAATTCGAGATGAAAGACTTGGGAAGACTCAAATACTTCCTTGGTATTGAAGTTCTAAGGTCAAAACAAGGGATATTTATTTGCCAAAAAAAATATATCCTTGACCTATTGGCCGAGACAGGAATGATCGACTGCAAACCCGTTGATACTCCCATGATGATAAACCACAAACTTCATATGGAGGAAGGAGCAGAGTTAGCAGACAAAGAGAAATACCAACCCATGGTAGGAAAACTTATATATCTCTCACATACCCGTCCAGATATAGCTTATGCGGTAGGGGTTGTAAGTCAATTTATGCACCAACCTCAAGTTTCTCATATGGAGACAGCTTGTAGAATAATAAAATATCTTAAGGGAACCGTTGGTCATGGGGTTTTGTTTAAATCAAATGGACATTTAAAAATTCAGGTGTATACCGACGCAGACTGGGCAAGAGATATAGAAACTCGAAGGTCAACCTCAGGCTACTTCACTTTGGTTGGAGGAAATCTTGTTACATGAAAAAGTAAGAAACAGAAAGTGGTTGCCCTTTCAAGCGCAGAAGCTGAATTCAGAGGGATAGCACGAGCCATAACCGAAGTACTATGGATAAGAAAACTCCTAACTGAGATCGGCTTTCCTCCCAAAGAACCCAACAAGATTATGTGTGATAATAAAGCAGCCATTCAAATCTCAGAAAATCCGGTACAACATGATCGGACAAAACATATAGAGGTAGACAGACACATCATCAAAGAAAAACCGGAAGCAGGAGTCATAGAGTTACCATTTGTTCGCTCAGAAGACCAGCTTGCCGACATCTTAACGAAGGCTGTCACCAGGAGAACTTTCAGTAATTTTTTAGTCAAGTTGAATTTTAGAAATCCCATCATTCAACTTGAGGGGGAGTGTTGGAAAATACAAAGAAGGAAATAATAATTAATAGAGGATTTTGTGGGATTAGTCAAATGTCAACATTATCTCCCAAAACTTAAGAATCAAGACACGATTTCCTCCTTATTGCCAGCCTATAATTGATATGTATTCCCTGTTTACAACTATGTATATGCCTATAAATTAAGGCTTCTTTTCATTGTAAAATTATCATAGTTAATACAATTCAATTATTCAAACCAGTTTTTGTTATTTCTTTTTAAGATTACCAGTATATACGTGGAGATATGTTAAACCATGGGCGATATCGATGCAGATTCCAAGTCTGTGACCAAAGTCCAAAAAGGTTCCATGAATACTTGAAATTGGGAAATGAATAAATTACTTTTTTCGTTAAACGTATGTATGTGTACATATTAGTAAAATTATGAAGTTAAACAAAACAGAAAACTTACCATCCAAATGTTCTCTAAGGGTACCATTTGGAACATATTCCGTGATGATTACATGCTCGCTGCCTCCATCAACATAGCCAAGAAACTTCAATATATTCATGTGATCAACTTTGTGAAGAAGTTCAACCTCATTCCTATATTCAATTCCAGTAGCATCAAAATGTTCCTACACGATTTTTTATGGTTAAAATTTAAGAAAAACCATTTTTATTTTTAACACTTGGGGTTAATAGGTTATTTTTACATCCTAGGTGTTAGACCATGATTTTTATACTGAGAATCCTTTATCCTTGACTGTCTTATAGATAGTTTATCCTTGAAATATACATCAGGATACAAAGGATCGACGATCCTCGGTACTATTTGTTTACTAATGATTGCATTTAGTATGGTGATGTGTTAGACAGGTGTAGCAACTTTAAGACATACTTGTACAGATTATCCTCACAGGACATCCTATAGTTGGGACATGGATCTAGGATCCTAATTCTATATAGCTGATTATGGACGAACTCTCTAGAAGATTAGCGTTTAAATAACAACAACGGTATCTAGACCTGGTCTACCCCTTTATTCGCTAGTGAGTGCTATCAGCACGTGGTCAAAGAGCACGTTGGTGAAGAATGGAAGACTAGCGGATTTATAGGATTAAGTTGTTAAGTTTGTTAATTACTCTTTTCTTATATATTCGAGTACGATCGAGTAGGGATACACATGTATTTACACACACTAGAGCAGAACTAAACACTCTCTCTACACTAGCTTTCTTTGTAATCTCGATCGTATACTCCACAAACACTTGTAATCACTTTTTGTTAATTAATAAACTCGACGGTGATAATTTTCACCGTCCGAGGGTTTTTTGTGCTGGAGATCAAGATAACCCTATACTCGTCGACCAAAGGTTACCTTGTTGATCATTGGCTAAAGTACTTCGACCAAAGATTATCCTATTAATCCTTGACCGGAGCTATTTTACCAACGATTGCCTTGATAAGTTTTGACCGAAGTAAGAATATTTTGGTTAAGGGCTTATCCCCTCGTGATCAAATCTTTGTGTTCACCAATACTACGCTTATACACTTGTCATCATCAAGTTAGCACCTTACCTCACTTAACAGATTTGGATACATTATCTTTTTTCCAAAACAATTTGGCGCCCACCGTGGGGCAATTGGTACTATAATTCATATTATTCTTATCATTCTCAACTTTTTCATACCCATTTCACTATCAATGGCCTCTCAATCAACCTCTGCTTCATCAACCATGCCGGCTACGGTTCCTGTCTCATCGAGGACTTTGCCACCGATGCCTCCGCCACGGGAACGCAACGACCTGCTGCTGCTGGAAGCAAGACGCAACTACCAGTCTTCCAGAGCTCAAAAACCGCTACTACTACCCCGGTGGTTAGTACTAACAGTGATGTTTCATCTATGTTTTCGCAGGTTAAAGCATACATGGAGCAGCAAAACAAGACCAACCAAAGGATCCTCCGTGAGATAGAAAATCTCAGGAAGAACAAGAGGCCAGCCGAGGATCTCACCCCCTTGATGCCCAGGATGCTGGATTTCAACAGTCCAGAGTCCATGGCACTGTTCTCACAAGGATCATCCTCCTTCGACCAGGGTCCATGGATTAACAGGTTCAAGGATCCTCAATATTTCAACCAGGATCTTCTATCCTTCAACAGAGGCCCGTGAGTCAACAAGCTCAAGGATTCTCGTTAGATCAGCCAATATCATCTAACTTCCATCAAGGATCCATGGGTTAGCAAAGCCAAGGATCTTCATATTATCGACAAGGGTCAACCTTCTTTCCGCCAGGATCTACTGGAGCGTATACTCAGCAAGGATCCTTCTTTCAGAATCAAGGATCCTCAGGAGTCCAACAGCAACGATCCTCCGAAGTCCACGAAGGGGATATAATCCCATGCAGACCATAGCTTCTGGAGGACCACTCCGATTGCCGACTCCTCTTATCCCAGATACTCGTCTAGAATACCAAACTCCACCTATAGAGGTAACTGGTACAATCCTATATCCTTTGATACTAACCATGTTCCCATGCAGGATTCAGGTATCAACCAGGCCATGGCCAGGGAGTTACAGAAGCTAAAGGATATGATATCCAGTGTTCCCGGAGTGATACGTCCAATTCCTGGAATACCGGAGGGGAGTCACAAATTATCCAGGTTCGCTCCGCCCATATGTGATGCTGAAATTCCGAAGCGGTTCCAAACCCCAACATGAAGACGTATGATGGGAGCACCGATCCTGAGGAACATGTTGCCCAATATCGAGAAAGAATGGAAATTAATCCTGTTCCTGAAAGGCTCAAAGAGGCTTGCCTTTGTAAAGGATTTGGAGCAACACTAACGGGAGCTGCACTAAAATGGCTGCTAAGTGTCCCCCCTTTCTCGGTTACATCTTTCTCTCATTTAGTAAATTTGTTTGACACTCAATTTTCCTGTAGTCGGAAATTTGAGAGGTTGACCAGTGATTTATATCGTATTGTTCAACCTAGTGATGAATCCCTTAGTGATTTTGTTACAAGGTTCGGCAAGGAAGCTCTAGAAATCCCAAACCTTGATATGACTACTGTTGTTGAAGCATTCAAGATGGGAATTCAAAAGAGCTCCCCTTTTTATGATGATTTAGTGATGACTCCATGCAGGAGTTTAGATAAAGTCAGAAACAGGGCATTAAGGTACATCCGCTTAGAAGAAGATAAAAAGATCCAGGATCGTCTCGTGGGACAAATGAAACCAGAAGCTCTTGAAAAGAATAAAGGATCCTGGAACAGGAACAACAATTCGAAGCCATACGCCAAGTTCAACAACCAGAACGTACGGGCAGTTGAAGAAGGAGATGACGATGAAGGGCTATCCTTGCATCTCCGACTATTGTTTCTCTGTAGATACTCATGGCTTGATTTGTGCCATGAAGGATCTGGGAGAAAAAGCAAGGTGGCCCCGAAAGAATGAAAAGGTTGTCGGCTTCAAAGACAAGTCTAAGTGGTGTGCCTTCCATAAATATTTTGGCCATGCGACAGACGAGTGCATCGTCTTAAGGAAAGAAATCGGGTACCTCTTGAGCAAGGGTCACTTTAAAGAACTCTTGGGAATGAAGAAATCCAAAATCCAGGATCCTGAAGATCTTCCACAGAATGCAACACCACCACCGCCGGATGCTCATGTGATAAACTTCGTCTCCAGAGACTATGAACTATTTCAAGATTCTTGTGCTATCAAAGAAAGTCCCATAGAAGAATTCGAGTTAGATGATGAAATAAGACCACTCATCCTCACAACTCGAGTGACTGATCAAAGAATCTTTTTCAATTCAAGGATCTAGGATCCTCAACAAGACAAGCCAGATGTGCGAGCAATTAATTTCATCTCGGGAGGTTCAGATATATGTGGAACTTCTTTCTCTGCAGCAAAAAGATTCGCCAAGGAAATCAAGATGGATAACGGAGATCATCTGATAGTGTCAACCACATTAACAACAGACAAAAGAATCTTCTTCGATGAGGAAGACAAGCTGAACATTCAGGATCCTCATCATGATGGTTTGATTATTACTTTATTTATCTCTAACCATTATGTGCGCAGGATCCTAGTGGACGGTGGCAGCTCGGTCAACATAATCCAACATGATGTCCTCAAGAAGATGAACATCCCGGATTCAGAAATCATCCCAAGAACATCGGTGCTGGTCGGATTCAGTGGCGAAACTAAGAAGATATTGGGGGACATCAACCTGCCAATCTATATTGAAGGGTTAAATTCATATAAAAAATTTTGTGTTATAGATAACCTTTCATGTTGAAATGTTATTTTAGGTAGGCCCTGGCTCCATGTAATGAAAGCAGTAGCCTCAACGTATCACCAATGCATCAAGCTACCTACCCCTTGGGGAGTCGTGAAGATAGTGGGTGATCAAGCGTAGGCCAGAAACTACTATTCTTCATCAATGAAGCCAACAGCCAAACAAACTATAGCATAGCAACTACAACAATATCCTAGGGACGTGTTGGAAGCTCGGGAGAAAGGCCTTAAAGAAGTATCATTGGACCCCGAGGATCCAGAAATAAAGGTGTTCCTAGGATCCAGTATCCCCAGTAAGATCGAGGAGGATATAATATCCTTCTTAGCACGAAGAATATCTACTTTTGCTTTCAAGTACTCGGAAATGACAGGTATTTCAAAAGAGGTAATCACTCATAAGCACTGCCTTGATTCATCTGTTAAACTCGTCCATCAGAAGCGAATGAAATTCGCTCCTGAGAGGAACAATATCATACAAGAAGAAGTTGAGAAACTTCTTAAGGCCGGTATGATCAGAGAGGTTCGGCTAGCTAATGTGGTCGTTGTTTCAAAAAAGAATGGAAAATGGAGGGTGTGTGTCGATTTCACGGATTTAAACAAGGCATGCCCCAAGAATCCTTTCCCATTACCACATATAGATGCCATGGTGGATGCAACGGCTGGACATGAAATGCTCACCTTTAAGGATGCTTCCTCTGGATTCCAACAAATTCAAATTGAACCATCTGATCAAGAGGACACAGCGTTCATGACTCCAACCGGCATATATTGTTATACTGCTATGCCGTTTGGACTAAGAAATGCAGGAGCGACGTACCAAAGACTAGTCAACATGATGTTCAAAGACCAATTGGGCAAGACTATGGAGGTATACATAGACGATATGGTGGTAAAGTCGAAGAAGGCAGAGGATCACCTAAGAGACCTTGAGGAAGCATTCAATATCCTTGACCATTATAACATGAAACTAAATCCATCCAAATGCCACTTTGGTGTTAAGGCTGGAAAGTTTCTGGGATATATGGTCACAAAGAGAGGAATTGAAGCAAGCCCGGAACAGATCGAAGCCATTGTTAATCTCAAGTCTCCTGCAAATGCCAAAGACGTCCAGAGACTCACCGGAAGAATAGCAGCCTTGAATAGATTCATCTCAAGATCCTCCGAGAAGTGCAAAGACTTCTATGATATTCTTAGAAAGAACAAAAAATTCGAATGGACTGAAAATCATGAAGCCACGCTTACAGCCCTGAAGGATTATTTATCCACAGCTCCAGCGCTGATGAAGCCTATGGATGGAGAATCCTTGTATCTATACCTTGCCGTCTCAGGAAATGCAGTGAGTGTAGTCTTGGTAAATGATCATGAAGGTGAACAACATCCTGTATACTATGTAAGTAAAAGTCTTCTAGATGCGGAGTCCAGGTATCCTCATTTAGAAAAGTTAATTCTTGCACTTATTATGGCTTCAACTAAACTGAGACATTATTTTGAAACTCACCCTATTATTTTAAGAACTAACTATCTTGTAAAGAATGTTCTTAGAAAACCAGAATTGTCAGGTAGAATGGCCAAGTGGGCTGTAAAGTTAAGTGCATATGATATCCAATATGAGCCCTTGACAGCAATTAAGTCTCAAGCACTAGCGGACTTTGTGGCTGATTTCACTAGTGATCTACAAAAAGAAGCTGACTTGGAAGTCCAACAACTGGAAAAGATCAAGGATCCTTGGATACTATTCACAGATGGATCATCCAACGTAAGAGGAACAGGATTAGGGATCCTACTGAAATCGCCACAAGGGGACATATTACCCCTGTCCATAGCTTGTGAGTTCCAGACAACAAACAATGAAGCAGAGTACGAGGCTTTAATCGCAGGTTTGCAATTAGCCAAAAGCATGAGGATCAGGTATCTTCAAGTTTATGTAGATTCTTTATTGATAACTAACCACTTTAACGGCTCGTACGCTGTTAAAGGTGAGAAACTAATGAAATATTTAGATGTTGTGAAGGAATTGTCGAAATCCTTCGAAATATTTAGTATTACAAAGGTACTGAGGGAAGAAAACGCTGGGGAAGATGCCTTAGCAAACTTAGCCTCATCTCTGAATATTCCTGAGGATTTGAAAATCCCAATAATCCATATTCTCACGCCAGCAATAGGAGAACAGGAAGTTGGATAGATAACAAAAGATAAAGATATCATGCTCTGGGATCCTTTATCCGCAAATAACAAAGGATCGTGGATCCATCCTATAAGAAACTATATTCAGACTGGAGAAATTCCAGCCACAGAAAATCCCAAGTCCTTCAAACTCAAGGTATCCCAATATATTTTATTAGATAATATGGTGTATAGAAAATCTCTTGCAGGTCCATATCTGAGATGCATTGAGGATCCTGAGATCCAAGAAGTACTTAAGGATTTTCACGAAGGAGATTGCGGCAATAACACAGCTGGAAGAGCGTTATTTTCTAGGATACTCATAACTGGATACTTTTGGCCAACAATGAAGAAAGATGCAGTGGAGTATTCAAAGAAGTGTGATGCTTGCCAAAGACACGCAAACATCCTTCATCAACCAGTGGAGCCTCTATATCCTATATCCTCCTCATGGCCTTTTATGAAATGGGGTATGGATATTGTAGGCAAACTACCAAAAGCACCAGGTGGAAAAGTCTTTATGCTTGCCATGACTGACTACTTCTCCAAATGGATTGAGGCAGAGGCATTTGTACAAGTCCGAGAAAAGGAAGTAATATCTTTTATTAAACGAAATATTATAACTAGATTTGGTATTCCCGCTGAAATTGTTTGTGACAATGGTTCCCAGTTTATCGGGAAAAGAACCACTAAATTTTGTGACAGTTGGGGCATTAAAATGATTACTTCCACTCCGGTTCATCCTCAAGCCAATGGCCAAGCAGAATCTAGCAACAAGATCATCATCAACAATCTAAAAAAGAAGCTAGGATCCAAGAAGGCTGAAGAACTTCCTTATGTTCTTTGGGCAGACAGAACTACGCCCAAAAATGCAACAGGCCAGACACTCTTCTCTTTGGTGTTTGGATCAGAAGCAGTAATTCCCACAGAAATGGTGGTTCCTACTGCAAGAACCAGCATCCGTGATCCTGAAGCCAACGAAGAAATCCTTCTTGAAGACTTGGACACTATAGAAGAACTCAGAGACCTATCAAAAGTCAGAATGGCAGCTTATCAACAAAGGGTAGCTGGGGTATACAACAAGAATATCAGAATCAGAAGATTTCAAGAAGGAGATCTAGTATTAAGGAAAACCTTCCAAAACACAACAAATCCGGCTGATGGGAAATTAGCACCCAAATGGGAAGGAACTTATCAAATTGAGTCCGAAGCAGGAAAGGGGGCATACCATTTGCTCACAATGGAAGGCAACACGTTACCAAGAGCTTGGAATGCCATTCACATCAAGAAATATTTTTTCTGACCAGGATCCTTTATCCTGAGAGGATACATTATCCTTAAAGGATCAAGGATCCTTAAATCGGTAATATCTATCTGACTACTTATTCATTTTTATATTCTTGTTATTCTAAGGATAATATATTCTTAACATTTATTTTTTCCAAGTTTTTAAGTAACATTCCAGATTTCAATAAGAAGTTCAATGTCTAAGAGGCTGGCCACCTCTCCTTTACATATAAGGTACTTTACTACTTTCCTTGGCCTTGCCCACGATTAGATATGACCCTCGATGGTCATATCCCCTAAGGTTTAAAGGTTTTCACCTTTCTCACGATCGCCATTTGCGCACGCTATTCGTCGTATAGTTTGGGGCAGCGGGACCAGTACACGCTTAGTGGCTGATAATTTCTTTGTTTCCGGCTATATGGAGGATCCTACGATATATGGTAGACGTACCATTTCATAAGGTTTAAGGGGTTTTCACCTATTCTTAAGGGCATTGTCGCCAGTTTAATCCTAAGGTTTAAGGGGTTTTCACCTCTTCTCAAGGGCCCTGTCGCCAATTTAATCCTAAGATTTAAGGGGTTTTCACCTCTTCTCAAGGGCCTTTCGCCAGATTAATCCTCAGTTTATTTTATGGGCTTGTCCCCAGTGCTTGTCCTCAGAATATTTGTTTGGCTTGTCCCCAGTTTATTATTTGGGCTTGTCCCCTGCTTAATGGGTTTGATCCCAGTTAACATTGTGAATTATTTTCAACAGAATTATTAAGTTTTCTGCGAAGATCAAAAATACAAGGATCCCGGATCCTAAAGCTTTTCATTCAAGGATCGAGAATTCAACGTTTCTGGTAACTTAGGTCTATCTAGACCTTCTGGTATGATCTTTATTAATTAACTTAAGTTCGATATTTATTGCAATAACTTTGGATATTTCGGTTAGAAAGGTTGTTCTTTTAAAAGTTAATTGATATTAAAGCCTTTAGTTGATCTCGAGATACTTTATCTTAAAATTTGCCCTTTGGAAAAATTTTCCTTATTAATTAATAAAGATGTCTTATCCTAATATTTATGATTTAAGGATATTCTATTCTAAATGATTTTTAAAATCTTTTACTCAAGATTATTTATCAAACTAGAAACAATGCTAAGCTTTTATCTAACAAATTATTGGAAGAAAATAGCAAGTAGATAGTCAAAAGATTTTTTTTTATTAATTAGAATAAGCCCCAAGGACTTATCCAAAATTCCTTAACCCGGACTCCACCATACGAAAAGATGGACCATCCATCCGGGTTAAGTATAAGTTACTAACAGTTTAAAAGTGCAGGAAAATTAAAAATAGGGGCAACAAAGGCTTCATCCCCACAAACAGAGGATCCCTTCACCTTTGTCACCCCGCCGATTGTCTTAAGGATCATGGATCCTTTATCCTAGAAACTATTGTTTAGTACAGACCATAATACTTGTTCATAAAAACACAATAGAAACAAAATAGAACGGGCTAAGGCCTTGTCTTTGGTATCCTTCATCACCCGTTCATAACTTTGTTTCCGCCTCCTGATCCTTCACACCGCTTGTTCCTGCTTCGCCCGCTTCAACCATTATAGCCCCAGTCTCATCTTCAGCCCATCCAATTCGATCAAGGCTTGCCTCCATTCTTTGATTTCCCATGAAGATTTATCAAAAGATGGATCGTTGGCTTCGGTAAACATCTTGATTCTGGCCTCGAGGATTGACTTGGCTGCCCATACTTTCGCTTCTTCGGCAACCCGATTGATTTCGTCCATCTGGATGGCCAAAGCAGCAGCATGTGCCTCTATCTCTCTTTTCTCTTTGGTCATCTTCGAAAGAGCCTTCTCCTTAGCAGCAGCAGTTGATCTTAGTGCAGCAAGAGTCTTTTCATGCTCAGCAACAGTCTTCTCAGAGTGGTGTCGGGCAGAATCTATGGCCTGCGGAAGAAATTGGAATAAGCTTAGCAAGATACTTGGAATAAAAAGAATTAACGAAGATAAAGGATCCTTACAGTGGAAAGCATGCCCAGAATTTGCTTTTCGGCGTCAAAGGGATCCTCTGTATCTGAGCTCTTCTTTCTCTTGGTTCTGGATTTTGTTCGAGTTGTGATTGAACGAGGCTCGGATGTAGGAGTTGACTTTGGGATCCTTTTCATGGTAAGCATGCAGTCGATATCTTTGAGGGAGAACTTGGAGGCAGATTTTCCTGAATTTGGAGCACCTATAAATGGCAATTGACAGATAAGTTTTCAATTATTTACACTTTCTATACTAAAAGTTATTATTCTTACTTGACATAATTGATGCTGAGCTTGATCTTTGAAAAGATTCAACAAACTTTGCTTGAAAAGTCCTAATCGCAGGATCCAGTAACAGAAACCTCTTCACTCTATCTTCAACTCCCGGAAGATCAGCCAGCAAATCGAAGTTTTCAACTGCACAAATGATAAAAGTTATTAGCGGAAAAGAAGAATATACTATCTTGATAACCTAAGGATCCTGGATCCTACCCCTTGGTATCCACTTTTTTGGGAAGATTAGTTCCACCCGGAATAGAATCTCGTCTTACGAAGAAGAATTGGTTTTTCCAGAAGGTGCTATTAAGGGTGACCTTTGAGATGGGACTTTCCTGGTGAGGTTTCGATTTAAAGATAAAGCGATGAGAACCGAGGCTGACAAGATTATATAGATATGCTAGTTCTGCTAAGCCAAACTCAATTCCCTCCTCTACGATTATCCTTTGTATGGAATGAAGGACTCTCCACAACATTGGCGTGGCCTGGATATAAAAAATCCCGCCAAGTTAAAGAACTTTTGGGTGAAATTAGGGAAAGGATACTTATAACCGATGAGAAACGGCTGAGTCGGGAAGCAAATCCAGTTCTTTGAAATGCTGTCACTACGAGCTGAGGAATCAAAGGGCCGGAAAACTATATCGGCTGGAAAATAGATCGGATTCCATCGATATCCGAGTATGTGAATTTACAGGTTTCGGAAGAGGGCGATTGAAGAAGGTTTTGTGAGTAAAGGTCATCGGGATGGAAAAAAGAAGAGGAAGAAGATGTAGAAGCAGTTGACATGTCGAAAGAAAATAAACAGAGAGAAGAATACATGGAAGATGCTTGAATATATTTGGTTATATGAATATTATGATTGTCACATATATATGTGGCGTGTAATTATGGTTAGTAGATATTGAACCGCTTGATACACGTCTAATCAACTTCTGTTTTGTAGGATTTTAAATTTCAAAATGACAGTCGTGCTCCACTGTCACCCGCCATTTTGGGGGCAATTGTTAGACCATGATTTTTATACTGAGGATCCTTTGTACTTGACTGTCTTATAGATAGTTTATCCTTGAAATATACATCAGGATATAAAGGATCGACGATCCTCGGTACTGTTTGTTTACTAATGATTGCATTTAGTATGGTGATGTGTTAGACAGGTGTAGCAACTTTAAGACATACTTGTACAGATTATCCTCACAGGACATCCTATAGTTGGGACATGGATCTAGGATCCTAATTCAATATAGTTGATTATGGACGAACTCTCTAGAAGATTGGCGTTTAAATAACAACAACGGTATCTAGACCTGGTCTACCCCTTTATTCGCTAGTGAGTGGCTATCAGCACGTGGTCAAAGAGCACGTTGGTGAAGAATGGAAGACTAGCGGATTTATAGGATGAAGTTGTTAAGTTTGTTAATTACTCTTTCTTATATATTCGAGTACGATCGAGTAGGGATACACATGTATTTACACACACTAGAGCATAACTAAACACTCTCTCTACACTAGCTTTCTTTGTAATCTCGATCGTATACTCCACAAACACTTGTAATCACTTTTTGTTAATTAATAAACTCGACGGTGATAATTTTCACCGTCCGGGGTTTTTTGTGCTGGAGATCAAGATAACCATATACTCGTCGACCAAAGGTTACCTTGTTGATCATTGGCTAAAGTACTTCGACCAAAGATTATCCTATTAATCCTTGATCGGAGCTATTTTACCAACGATTGCCTTGATAAGTTTTGACCGAAGTAAGACTATTTTGGTTAAGGGGTTTTTTCCCTCGTGATCAAATCAATACTACGCTTATACACTTGTCATCATCAAGTTAGCACCTTACCTCACTTAACAGATTTGGATACATTATCCTTAGCAGATTGTTGTCCAAAACACTAGGTACTTCATAGTGCGTGTGGGCCCAATCGTTGTTTCTGCATGCTTTTTTTTACTACTGTCATTTTTAGTAAATAGTTGATAAATCGGTGTTACACGATTTTGACTATGTAAATAATATGTCACTATTGGGTTGACTAAGGCTACCCGTAGTGTGGGCGATAAGTGATAACATGCCCAATATTGGGCGATAAATGGAGTGCGCACCACTCCCCCCCCCTCTTTGTCGCCCCATGCGATAAATGGGGCAACAAAGAGGGGGGAGTGTTTTTTTTTTTCGCAAGATCAGTGTGGGTTTATTTTATTATTATAATAGTATGTGTGTGTGATATATATATATATATACATATGGGAGGGTTATTCTAAAAATAAGTAATTTCCTAGGAAGACTAAAAATAAATCATAGTCATTGGATCATATCAATCAATGGTTGAGATTTAAAATTACCCAAAACCGTCATAGTTTCCTAGAATTACTCTTTCACAATTATAACCGACATAGTACCTAAAATTATTCTTTCACCATAGGTTTTAATGTCAAATGTCAAAATTCTATTGGTTCTTACCATTCCTAGGAAACAACTTCTTTTTATTTGAACTTTTATATATATATATATATATATATATATATGTATGTATATATATAGAGAGAGAGAGAGAGAGAGCTACACCACCATTACACCCCTAAAACCAAAACCCACAATTTACTGATTTGGCGCCACATGACGTAAATCGTCCTATTTTGTAGCTCCTCCACTACACATATCCTAACATGTTTGCCACGATCTGATTATTGCATCAGAACCACGTTCCCATTCAATGCCATGCAACTTTCATGTGTTCCTTTGTTTTTGTTTACTTATGTTTGTAGTGGTTAGTTTTTTTTATAGTTAGCAAGCAGTGGGTTGTACCGTAGTAGAACTTAAGGCAATTTATAACCGGTAGCTTTTGTTCTATGATTAGGAATGAAAAATGATGATTTAAGAATCAAGTCTATCTTCTACCTAAATTTTTAATTTGGATTCTTTCTATTTTCTTTGTTAAATTGAAGAACCACATCGATCATAACACGGCCCCTCTGATAAATATAACAGGTTCAAGTTGACTAAAACTACCTGTTTAGAATACGAGTTGACCCGTTAGCTGGTTTAAGTATTTAAAAGAACTTTCTATAGTTATGTTTTTGTTTAATCCCTGTTCCATTTTTTTTAAATATAATATTTGTCATTTCCAATCCAAATTCACAATTTTTAATATTTAAAATAAATAAATTCATATTACTCATTTGTTCTATTGAC
Organism: Bidens hawaiensis; assembly: GCF_021521415.1. Lineage (NCBI taxonomy): Eukaryota > Viridiplantae > Streptophyta > Magnoliopsida > Asterales > Asteraceae > Bidens > Bidens hawaiensis. The sequence goes on from NW_027494001.1 coordinate 272,781, forward strand.
TCTAAATTATATATATTTTGTTTAAAAAAATCTTTTAAATTCTTTTTGATATATGGGTTAAACGAGTCGTTTTAGGTCGACCTAAATTTGTGTGTGTACGGGTTAAGGTTGAAATCTTTAACACAAATAATAATATGGGTCGAGTTGGGGTTGCACATTTCAATCCGCCAACCCAACATTACCACATAGGTTCACGAAATGCCAATGCTCATTTCTACAAGCATGTCTCACAATGTTGTATCTGTTCTATTTTACGTCAAATCGGACCAGAAAACAAAAATATTTAATGACAAAAACCATTAGGACAAATGAATATGCTTAAACTGCGTCTATACTGTCATTCCCACTTTGGTGGGGTGGTAAGATGGTTTGGCTGTAAATTTGGTGGGCTAAGGGCGCATTCGTTTTACAGAATTCGTGGGAATTTAAAGAAATTGGAATAAAAATTTCATGACATAACGTGTTCGTTTCGTTGTAATTGGAATCTTAATTCTATTTTGATGTATTTGGTTCAAAGAATTGGAATTCAATTCCTTCACATTCCTTTAATTAAAGGAATTCGAAATCCTTACAAAATGTGGAGGAATTCATTGGAATCTTTCCTCAAGGTGTTGTTATTTTCTTTAACGAGGACAACGAATAAAACATTTTACTTTTTTTTATTTTTGGAGTTATGAACTTTTTATCATTATTTTTAATATTTTTTGACGGTTTTTTAATCTTAATAAAAAAACCCTTAAAAATTCAAAAAAATAATAATAACGCCTAATATAAATAAAACAAAAAAAACTAAAATGGTTCCGCTGTTATCTTCGTTTAAAAAAAAAATTCCATTTCATTTGTCAAACGAACACATCAAGATGGAATTGGATTCCAATTCCTATTTGAATGTTTAGATTTTAAATCCAATTCTTTCAAATTCCAATCTTATGCAAATTCCAATTTCATTCGATTTTTTGAAACGAACGCGCCCTAAGAGTTTAATCCCCCTAATGTGTAATATTTACTTGTTAAAAAAACTGCGCCTACGCTAACCAAAGAATAGAAAGGATCATGGACTTTTGACACTACTAGAAAACAAGTCATTTTCTCACAAAACTTTCCTACAAATTTCCTACTACAAGTAGTTCTAACAGATTTCCAACACAAAAATAAGCTCCAACTTTGCTACAATATTATCTAATAAACATTATATTTAGTCAAAGCAAATATTTGTAGGAAAGTTGTAGGAAGTTTACAACCACATGTTTTTGTAGCAACTTTGTAAGAAAAGTTGTTGGAAAACGGTTGAAAACGATTTTCAAGCATGTGTTTTTCCAACGTAACTTTTTGTTGGAAAACTGTTAGAAACTGGATTTTCTAACAAATTTCCTACGAATTCAGTTGTAGAAAAACATCTTTTTTCCAGTAGTGTGAGACACATTTGACTTTAAGTTTTCAAACGGCAGGTTATCAACTTTTTCTAGAAGAAATGTCAAGATCATATGTATCAATTCTACAATTACAATGTCTGACCATGCCTTGTACATAAGCAAGTTCTAATTCCAAAAAATCATGTTATGTTCCAATTATGGCAAAAACTATGAAGGAATTAATCCTACTTTATGACTATTTAACTACTCGCAATTAATCGGATGAACCTTTTTTTTCATGGTCTTTTGTTAAGAATAAACATGCTTGTTCATAATCGTTTGTCAAAATTTTAAAGGAACAGTTCACAAATGTAAGCGAACACAAACAAACATAAATGAACATAACTGAGCAAATGATATTACCTTTTTTGCCCGTTTTATTGCAACAAATAGTCCGTCAGGTAATTGAGCTTTGTACACGGTTCCACAACTTTCACCAAGCTTTAACGATGGTGAAAAATTTTGGGTGGTGGCTCTTGCCACCTGTCTCAAGGTCAAATGAACCAACCCAATCCTATGAAGTTTTGGAGACATCGCGAATCTGTGAGGACTAGGTGGTACACGCAGTGGACTAGTTGGAACCTCTTCCAGAACAGAGTTTGTTTCTAAAGAAAGTTGAATGCATTGCAATTTGCAAATCAGATATTAATCCAAAATGCCAAAAAATGTATTTGACGATTGTAAGTTTTTTAAAAAACTGTTAGCAATGAAAATGATTTCTAATGGGACCAGAGTAGGCATTTTCAACCAATCCAAAGGGAACAATTTGAATTTTATTTATTAGTCTCAAATAAGGAATCAAAACGCGGCGGTGCACTGACCAAGTCAGTATTTGCTAGGTTCGTAACGTTAACGGCAATAAACCTAAAAAAGTAAACATTCATAATACGGAGTAGTATTTAGCACTCATATAATTTATGATAAAAAACATATTTAACATAACTCTTTTGGTAAAACCCGTGTAGTAAAAGTGAGGAACATGGTAACCGTGAGTTTTAAATGTAAAAAAATCATTAAAATACTCTCTTTTTCATGTAAGCACATGATTCCCTAGTTCTCAATTTTTTTTGTGGTTCCTCAATTAACCCACCATATATATGTATGATATTATTTATGACATTATCCGGTTCTAAAATCCAGTATGACTAGTGAACATGTAAGGCAATTGTTTCACTGTCTGGTTTAATTCTGAAAACATTGGATAAAAAACTAAAAAAAAACATATATGAAAAAGGCCTTGTTTGGGTCGATTGGTTTCATTTACAGCCCTATATGTAACATAGTGATTTTTCGTAATTCATCTTACTTGAACTCGGTTTCGTGGCAAGAACAGTGTGGGCCGTATATATCTTTTTGGATCCAGAGTTGGGAGGGTCAGCTTAACCACATATAGAGAAAAAACAAGAAAATAAATCATATTCAAGATGTAAAAAACCAAAAATAAAAATAAAAAATGCATGGCACTATAGTACACTAAAATCTTGAGTTGACCCCAGTATGGCAATATTTGATGTATTATGTATGTTCTTGCAGATAATTGTTACAAGCACTGCAACTACAAACATTTAGTAGGGGACTTCTCAATCTTAACGAATGTAAGTCATTCAAAAATTTGATAAAAGTAATAAATCCGTTCTGATCTTTGAGAATGGCATTTACAAAAATGATAATTTGTCCTTCCTATACTTATAGAAAAGGTTATTTTGTAAGATAAATGTGTATACACTCTTTGTAAGATAAATGAGTATACACTCCATGCCATCTTTTTTAATTTCCAGGACTTGTTAAATGGACTACAATATACCATTGTTGTACTAGGGCTATAAAAGTAAGGGGCTGTTTGACAATCTTGTGTTGAATCAATAAGCGGCCTAGTCGATTAATAGGTATAGGTAGGCTCTGAATCATTCAGTATGTCTCTATGACTTTTTAGTGAACCAAACACACTCTAAATTTATAACACGCCGACTATGCAATTAAACCCAACCATATATATCACACAGCACTTATAAAGGAGTTTGGATATACCAGAGTTAAGTCTAGACCCGAAAAGTAAGCGCTGCATTCTATGGGTGAAACACGTTGAACCAGCACCCTGAGCAGAAATGGCATATTGCTCCTGTAATGCCATTGAAAGCTGAAGAGTAGACACATCAGTCATTGTTGGGCGTTCCTTTCTAGAGCTTTTTAAACAACGTTCTGCAATCCGGACAAACACCTTCAAACATTTTGGAGAAATTTGTGTTGTAATATTAGCACTAACAACCTGATCTAATCGTCGTTCTTTGATGCACCTTTTAGCCCAACCTGCCAAATTAATCCCGTCCTCTACAAAGAGTGTATCCAGTGCACACCTCCCAGATAGCAACTCAAACAAAACAACCCCAAAGGAATAAACATCTGATTCCTTAGTCAACTTCCCGGTGTTACAGTATTCTGGATCTAGGTACCTGATACTTACCCACGACCCATGCAATCCAACTATTTAAAACGTGGGCTTGGCTCTGCATGTTTTCATTTAGTTTTATAACTTCCTTTTATGCTATTATATTATTGTTCCTAATTACTAGAGTAGTGGGTTGGTTAAGTTATTTGCTTTTAGCCTAAAAGTAGTCAAGCTTGTTTAATGTTTTGTTATGAATGAAAATATAGAAAATTGGCATCAATGTCGTGTTCTCTCTCGTCTATGTTCTTTGGAGTCTAACCCGCTCAAAGGGTCACTATCTTGGGAGATTAGCCATCTCGAATCGGCTTCTATCAATGGTGCTTTCATTCTCGAACCCTATACCTTCCTACCATGAACCAAAACCTCTTAAACAAACCATATCGGCCTTTGCCGATGTCCTCTCCGAACAAGCGGCTGCGATGAAGGAGTATTCCTCCAAATTAGATGTCTTCATCACGTCCTTTGCCGAAGCCCAAGCCGCTCAGTTTGAGCAAACCAACCTCTTATTATCGTTCGCCAAATCACTCCTCACTACCCTTGCTAAACCGAAACCGTCACTTGAACCGTTTACACCACCACCACCCGTGACAACCTTCGCCAAGAACGACCAAAGATACTCACATACTCCACTTCCACCATCGACAAACAACCATCAACCACGGAAATTTTTCCTACTTCATGGCCCACATACACCTAAAACCATCGAGACTCTCGCAACATCTCCTACACCTTCACCAAATGTCGCCCACAAAACCGTAGCATCACTCAACTTAATTTCTAAGGCTGGAGATTTAGTATTGGATGTTCCTTTAACTATGGGCTTTGGTTTAGAAGTCATGGGCAGGATAACAAGTCCTCCATTTCCGGAGCAAAGACGAGAATGGCGACCACCATGGCAACCACCTTTGTGCGATATTGAAACTAAACTGAATGCTAATGGACGACGTGAGTGGCGACCGCCATGGACCGAGCATACCGTCCTTGAGGAGAAGGACGTTTTTTAGGACGGGAGTATTGATACTTACCCACGACCTATGCAATCCAACTATTTAAAACGTGGGCTTGGCTCTGCATGTTTTCATTTAGTTTTATAACCTCCTTTTATGCTATTATATTATTGTTCCTAATTACTAGAGTAGGTTAAGTTATTTGTTTTTAGCCTATAAGTAGTCAAGCTTGTATAATGTTTTGTTATGAATGAAAATATAGAAAATTGGCAGCAATGTCGTGTTCTCTCTCGTCTATGTTCTTTGGAGTCTAACCCGATCAAAGGGTCACTATCTTGGGAGATTAGCCATCTCGAATCGGCTTCTATCAGTACCCAAATGTGCCTTTAACTTTGGTAATCACCCCAGAAGATTGTTGACTTATAACTTTCGACATCCCAAAATCTGAGATCTTTGCTGCCTAATTCTCATCAAGAAGAATATTTGAGCTTTTCACGTCTCCATGTATAATTTCTTGTTTGGTATGCACACCATTGTGAAGGTACTGTAATCCTCGTGCCACACCTATGCTTATCTTGAGTCGATCCATCCACGATAAAGGAGTTCCAGCTTTGTGCAAATGATGCTCAACGGTCCTGATGGGCATGTACTCATAAACTAGTATCTTCTCGTTGATTTCGGAACAATAACCAATTAAAGAAACCAGGTTATGGTGTCGTGCTTTGGTAAGCATCTCAATTTCGGTCATGAACTCAGCTGCCCCTTGGTTAGAAAATGTATCCAACCGTTTAATGGCAACAAAACATGGAGTAGTATCTCTAGTAAAAATATGACCTTTGTATACATTTCCAAAACCTCCCTTTCCAATGATCAAATCAACATCAAAGTTCCAAGTAGCTAACTGAATATCTTCAATAGAAAAACGAAGAAATGCGCACTCGGTTACTAATGAATTCAATTTCTCTTCAACTCTGGTTGCCACTACAGGGAGCATCTCTTGATTAGATATTGAGTTATAGGATCACTTGTAGGACTATAGCATAGACTGAGAAAGAGAGAAAAAAAAAGAAAGAAAAAACCAAATTAAGTATAATCAACGAACGCGTCTTAGAGTTCTGTAATCCGACTCAATAAGAGCTGCCTGGATTTAAATATCCACATGTTATAAAATCACAAATAACATTGCACAGTCTGTTTGCAAGTTGATGTTTACAAGAAATCTTCATGTTGATCAAGAATAATAAAGTAGTAATTCACATCCACATAAAATTAATAGTTGACCCACAGTCTTTGATTATCAACAAGTAGATATGATTATGGAGTAGTGCTTCTTCTTCATGGGGCCGCATGGAAAGACAGCTAACAGGTTAGCTATTCTATTCTAGTAAGATTATATGCAGTCAAAACTTTTTACATAAAGACTTATATGACACGTGATGTCCCAGTTAATAATTGAGAGTTTTGTAAAAATTACTGTAGTGATAAAAATCCCTTGTAATGATTACTTGATTATTGTACATTAAATAGGATATAAATAACTTAAATATTTGATTGGTTAGAGTTTGTGGGGGAAAAAAGAGAACTAGAGGGTAGGGTCGTTTTGTGGAAAATGTTGAACACCAAAACTTTGCACAAAACAATTTTCTGGTAAGGGGGGCTAAACGCCTACTACGGATGGTCAGACCAAATAATTTAAGTATTTTTCCAACTTTTCTAACTTCCAAATTTTTTAGGTTTTTTCTTATTTTCTAGTTTTCTAAAACAATTTTTTAAATTGTAAAAATTTGAACACTACGGGTGGTCTAACCAAGTAATTTAAGTTTTTTTTTAATCTTTTCAAACTACCAATTTTTTGGTTTTTTTTATTTTCAAGTTTTCTAAAACAATTTTTTAAATGGTAAAAACTTGGTTATTTAAATTGAACAATTATAAACTTGATTAATCTTTATTAATTGTGATGTTCAAGTTTAACATGAAGTATTAGGTGGCTAAAAAATTAATAAACTATAACCAAGTTTTATATTTTGTTGTTCCATATAGGTTATTTATGAATAATTTCACAAAAACATAATAACTTTTAATACTTCCAAGGTTTTATTTATAAATTTTGACTTTTGGGCAAACAAATTCACAAAAATGTACGATAATCAACTCGTTTCGACATATGTAACAATTCAGACTTTTCAAATTTATATTCTTATCGTTTGCCAGACCTATTTATATGTTCGGGAAATTTTACCGATAAAATATTGCGTTTATCGAGTTATTATTTTACTATTATTGGTTATTATATTATAATTTATTATATTTATTTAATATAAAACAACTTTATTATATATCCAATTTTAACCATGACCATGTACTTTAAACCATTTTTGATTCCATCTTCATAGTAGAGGGACCTTTTAGCAAAGTCTGATAATAATAATCTTCTTAACCCATTTACCCATTATCCAAACCCAAACCCGAGACCCAAATAACGAACCCGTATACCCAATATCGTGAGCTTGGACCTCAATTCTCGTCACAATCATTGTAATTGAATCTTTGGATTTGTTAATCTTGCCATAAACGACCTCACCGACGTTCTAATTATGTTACATCAATCAATTTTGATTCTTATTACTCGTTATTACGGACCGACATATCTCGTAAACCATTATACATCATAAAAATTGATATAATACAATTAATATTGCTGATACCATTTTGATAACCTCGCCCACTAAATCCCCAATACTAATCAGATTAACATAACTTTCTGGTACATGTTCTTCATCGCTTAAGTGCCGGCTACTCTTCGATCAAATTAGCGATCAACTAGACTTCATTACAGGTAACTAGTTATATGGATTTGTTCGTCGTTCTTCCCTCGTCATTAACCCTATGGTTAATCGGTCAATCAGCAAATTGGCCGATTGATTGTTAGGATTTATATCATAATCTGGGTTTGTCTGGTTTTAAGGGTTCTGTTGCATCTCTAAACAAGTTGGCACCCAACTCAGTTTGCTTGGGGTGCGGGTGTTAGGATTGCTTGGCTGGGACGCGGGTTCGAACCACCCCCCCCCCCCCCCCCCCACCTGTTTTTGATCTTATTTTTGGTATAAAAAATCATTTAAATTGTTATATTTGTTTAGTAAATCATGTAAAATATAGTATAAATATATAAAGTTAATAATTAATTTATACTTTGTTATAAACAACATATTAACGAATCACTTTTCCGAACCTTGTTAAAACTTATGTGATATATTTGATTTATTTCTTTTGAGAACCGCTTTAAGTTTTAAGAGCTCGAAAGAACTCAACATAACAATTTTTTTTTTGAATTTTTGTTACACATGTATAATACGTAAGTGTAAGTAATGTACAAAAAAGTACTGTATTTTTTTACACACCGAATCGACTTATTACACATGTGTAACTAACATTTAAACTTATGTAATCATAAAAAAATACTTATTCTCTCTCCTGATTAATTTTATAATCAGATTTATTCTCAGCCACATATTTCATACTCATTTAATTAAATGTGTGGTCCATATTGAGTTTTTAAGTTCTTACAACTCATCAAGATTCTCAAAATATATATATATATATATATATATATATATATGTGTAAAGGTTTAAATTATATAGATTTAAAAAGGTTTTGTTTTAAAATACATAATTACAATAAAAAAATATTTTTAACCATTTTAAAATAATGATTTAATCAAGTATTTTCTTCACAAATGTATTTTATATATACAAATATTTATATTATATATTACAACTTTAATGGTTATGAGTATAAATATTTTATGAACAATTATATACAATATTAATTTATAAGTAATCTTTGGTAAAAAGAAACTTTAACGAATTATTTTAAACTCTTGATACCGGTCGATCTCAAATTATTAGTAATATATATTACAACTATAATACTCTTAGTTAAAAAGGAATTGTTTTTATAGTTATGTATCTTTAAATAATCGTTATAAAATAAATATTAAATAGATTATTTTAAACATTACCCGTTCATATCTCGAATCCATATTATCACTCCTCTCCGCATAGTTGTTTCTTCGTTATCACTCCACTCTCATATTTTACTCATTTTATCTTTTGGGGGCATATGCGTAAGTTAGATACTTTTATATTATTATTATGATTATCCACACTAGCAACTGTTATTCTGTATATCAGTTTGTGTCTAACTTGCTATTTGTTTAGTTGTTTTATTTAAACGCACGCGGAGAGGTCCAACATATTTTAGTATGAGCATACGACCGTCGTAGTGGCCGGTGTCCGATCGCATGACAATGGTTTCACCGACAACTCATTTTTGTTAACCAATTCCCGATTCGCATGGCAACGGTTTAGCCATTTCTTTATTATCTGATGGAATTGTGTACGCGCTTTGGTTAAATTGTTTATCTCACATGAACAATTTGCATTTTTCTCTATTTATTATATATTATATCACTTAACTGGTGTTTTACTCACTCAACCTCGTCTTGACAAAAAATCATTTTTTTCAACGCATATGCAGGTTACCGTGTAATTTGATTTATCCGGATTTATTGAAGAACTTAGAGTTTGCAATGCTAAAAAAGAGATATCAAGATTTAATCTGATTTTGAATTATTTACTTTCTTATTTGTTTTAATTATGGATGATGTGTTTTGTTTATTTGGATGTTGTTGAATATTTAAATTAAATAAATAGATATTGTCATTTTAATTATTGCATGATAGTACATTGAGAGCTGTGAGCAATCTGCTATCGCCCCGACATTTCCATCTTAGGTTGGGGTGTGACAGATTTGTATCAGAGTCGAAGGTTTAAGATAGGTCGTTAGTGGTGCCTTAGTAACATGCTTAGGAACCCCATACATGCTTATTTGTTTGCCTTATGTGTTCAAATTATTTGTTTACAGCTTTCTTAGATAATTATTTAATTATTGTTTATTATTATTATATTGTCATGCACACACACAACTCCTACTATCCATTCCTCAACTTGTTTTGAATGTTATTTTTGTTAGAGTTCATCATACGTGGTGGTTCACGGGATGCTCAAACTACTCATTTTTATCTCATTAGTTCGTTATTTAGTTGGTACAGTTAAAGTGTCATGTAACGCTCATAGGCCGTCCAACTCTCTTGCATTGATAATTCGTTAATTAGTTGGTAGAGTAAAAATGACATGTAATACTCATGGCCGTCCAACTTAGTTGTTTTTATCGTTAGTTCGTTGGGCCATTCAACTGCCATGGAAAGCTCATGAGAGGCCAACACACAAACTTTGTTTTGTTAATTGCTTGTTAAGTTAATTTAATCAAATAAATTTCAAGTTTTAAATTGACATCATCTAGTTACCACGCATTAATCAAATTGACTACATTACCTCATAAATATTTACGCAATGTACCCTTATCGTACAATCTTTTACCTTTGTTCCTCATAGACAGGGCCGGATCTAGGGCTGTGCAAGCCGTGCAGCCGCACGGGGCCCGTGAACCTGGGGCCAAAATGGTTTTAGCATGTACAGTAGATTAATTAGAACTAATGTGGACGAAGATTGACGGAGAAAGACTTTGAAATCGTCGAGTCGGTACAAGCTGCGAACAACCTCGCCTAAAACCTTCCGGGTCGAAAAAAATGGAGAAGGTGGTTACGGCTAGGGTGGAATTAATTGACAAAGTTTCAATTTGGTCCTTCTAATTTGCTTCCTAATTTATTTGTTTCCAAACTATAAAAATAAAATTTCCAAAACGCCTCCTTTGATTAAGTCTTGTTGAATCTTGATCCAAACTATTAAATTATTAGCATTTTCCATTACTCCCTTTTTATATACATTATACCAAACTACGCACGCGAAATTGGCTGTTATATGAACTCTGGTCAATTGAAATTGTATCAAACTTTGATTCCATGAAGGTCAATTACAAGGTATTGGTATGAGATTATGTCTTGAAAGTTGAAATTGATTAATTAGTGTTATCCATTTATAAATCTACAATAGTATTGTTTTGTTAATGGTATCACTCTTAACATTCAATCATTGATTGTGTGTGTATAGAAGTTTATATGAGGGCCCATTTTTTTTACTCGCACGGGCCATGAAGACCGATACATTCTCGGGGACGGCCCTGCTCATAGAATGTCTTCACTAAGAAACCACCGTCGTCATCAATGTTCCTCTGGTTCTCACGATCACCGTCTGTCTGCTAGAATCACCAAAGTGTTTGCTGCTGCTATGCCCACAATCATAACCCAAATCCAAAGCCTCAACTCGAATGGATATGCTACTTCGGCTGCACCGAACAATTATGACTTCTTGAGTACACAATCGTAACTTCTTGAGTACCAAACATACTTCCTTTCGTGGTGAGGAGAATGCCACCAAGCTGTTGCAATGGTTCGAGAAGATGGAGAATGTGTTCATCCACTGTGAATGTCAGGACGCAAAACAGACTAAGTTCGCTTCGAGCGTTTTCAAGGACCGAACTGTCACATGCATGGTGGAATGCCTTGAATGCCAACCAAGGACCTGATTTGGTTGTAGAGCCATGCCTTGGGAGGATCTCAAAGAGGCTATGAAGAAAGAGTTTTGTCCCTAACATGAACTGCAAAGTTTTGAAGCTGAGTTTTGGGAACTCAAGCAAATCGGTGGGGATAACTCCACCTATTCCAACCATTTCCGTGAACTTAGCCGTATCATACTCCACCTTGTAACCCCGAGAACCGTGGCATTTAGAAATACAATCGCGTTTTACCAAACATTTTCGGTGATGCTGTGGTGAGTCGTGACCCATAACCATTGGTGAGGCTATGGACTTAGCTACTTCCCTCACCGACAGTCATGTTAGGGATGGAAGCTTGTCCCGAAAGGATTCCAAGCCTACTCCCGACAAGGCCGAGACCGACTCATCCTCTGATGTTAAAGCGTAACCTAAACCTGCTTCAAACAACAACAATCACCGCAACAACAACCACAACAACAAACGTAAGGCCAACCATCAAAACTATGCCCTTAACCAACCCAATAACCAACCTCCTCCTAACCGACACCAAAATTCCCGAACAAAAAGGCCTACGCCGACCTCATCCCCTGTATACCAAGTGTAACCTTCATCACTCTAATTGATTTGATATAAAAATCGAGTAGAAACAAAGAATTGATTGAACACACTTTTATTAAATTGAACAAATTACTTTTGATGATGAAGATAACTGCCCCTTATTTATTTAAAGTGTCTATCCTATATCTCCTAGTCACTCTCACAACAGTGTTTTTGTTGGGAGTTTTTATGGAATAACAGAATTACCATCTCTCACCTCCACAACACTCGTTCTTTCCTCCACCTCACCTCTGACTCCTAGTATTAGGTGTATGCAAGTTTAATAATTCAATTCATGAAGATTTTGATATATCTAATTAACTTGTGAGTTTTTAAATTCTTGAAATACGCTTTAATATCCTTCTGCATGTGTACGTCTAGTTTTGCATCATCAATTGTGTTGTTTAATTTATTTTTTCCCAACTTGATATTGATCGATTCTCCTCATCTTCTTCGATCGATTCTTTTTCAAACGGAGGTGATCGGTCATGAGTGTGAAGATTTTACTTAATCCGTTCACAAATTTTCATGATTCCACATGTTCCTCCATATAAACATCATATCCTGTTGATGTTAGTTGCGCGAGACTTAAAATTTTCGATTAAAACTTGGAACACAGTATCGTTTGAGCTAGATAGTTCCTTTTCCTTGCTTTGTGTGGATAATCACATCATCGAAACCTTGCATCATTTTGACTTGACTAACTCAATTTAACTGTCTCTTCAGCTATTATTTTTATGGTTAACTGTAAGAATAAAAATCTAGATTATATATAGACAATGTCATATTACATGTATTAGAAGCGTGTACATCATATACCAACCACACATAGGCTTATAGCCACATGTCACAAGTCGTCAAAGCATGAAAGTTTGATTGATACAAATGAAAGCGCCAAACTTTTTCTTGATACCTGAAGCTCGCCCTTTTCTTTAATCTCTTATATAGTCCATTCTAATGGCCCACAACTGCTCTCCCACCAACTTCATATCTGGGCGGTCCGCTCGTGTCCCAGCCATGCATTGAAATGCTAACTTAAACATTTTTCCAACGATTTCGCTATCAACAGCTTCTTTCATCTAAGGGTCAACCAAACCCATTATTTCACCTTCAGTGTACTTCTTATATGCCTGAAATCAATCATCAATATAGTCAGGTTTAGAGGAATTGGTTGATTCAAGTGTTCACCCTATTTCCATTTCAATCAAAAACCCTTTGACCCAATAGAGATTGCAAAATAAATAAATAAAGACACACACACACAAACTACCGGAATTAGCCCATTTAGTAGTTTTATTGACATATAATAAAGATCAAACACTTCGAAGTCACAACCCGATTCTTGGTTCTATACTGATGCATAGTCTTCTCTGGTACAAGCAAATTAATAACATGCTTTTGGGCATGGTACAAGTTAACATTACGAATGCACAACACTGCTAGAAAACATGTCAATTTGCGACAACAGTTTTTGTGGCTAACCTGTCGCAAAATTTGCCAATGATTTGTCTATTTTGCTACAAATTTTTGTTATTTAATTTCCATTTTGATTTTTTATTTCTTAGGGTTAAAAATTAATAAATGATTAAAAAATGTTGGGAAGTTGTCGGAAAAGAACTAAATCTTGTGATAAAATTTCGACAATCATTTTTAATACCGCTATGTTGTAGAAAACTTGCGTTAAGTTAATATGTTTCACTACTAGAAAACTAGACATTTTTCTATGACTGATTTCGTAGATCTGTTGGAAAACCCACTTTCCAACAATTTTCCAACAAAATGTGGTGTTAGAAAAACACATGCCTGAAAATTGTTTTCAATCATTTTTCAACAACTTTTCTTACAAAATTGCTACAAATATACATCATTGCAAATAAAAAAACAAAAGAAATAGTTGATAAATATGTTTTTTGTTGGAAGTTTGTTGGAAAGTTAGCAACAATTTTCCAACGAAATCCTATTGTTACTATTCTGTTGCAATATTGTAGGAAAATTAGAGGGTTTTTTTTGTTGGAAAGAAATCTGTTGGAATTACTTGTTGTAGGAATTTTGTAGGAAATGTTTGAAGGAAAAGACATGTTTTCTAGTAGTGTTTTTTTTTCTTTTTGTTTTTGCTGAAAAGTCGTGGAAAATTTGTCGGAAATTTTGAGTTGTCAGAAAATTGTAAGAAATCTTTGCAGCAAATTCACCCATTTTCTAGTAGTGCGCAAGGTACCCACTAGCTCACACTTCCTATTCGGTTCAATATACAACCATCAATGCGCAAGGTACAAACTTGATGATGCATGTGCATAAGGGATGAAAAGAACAAGAAACTTACCCATCTTAGAGTCACCTTCTCCTCAGGTGGTCTCCTGCGCTCAATGGGCCTACGACCTGTTAGAATCTCGATAAGTAGAACCCCAAATGAGTAAACATCACTTTTCGGGGTGAGCTGATACGTTCTCATATATTCCGGATCAAGATACCTGACTGTGCCCTTTACTTTGGTCAAAACATATGTTTTATCAAGCTCAGGATCTCCTAGTCTTGCAAATCCAAAATCGGCCACTTTTGCTCTGAATTTCTTAGTTAGAAGAATGTTGGACGACTTAACGTCTCGGTGGATGATTTGCTTTTCTGTTGAAAGTGAAGACATAATCGAAAGTTTTTGTCAAATTATGATTTTTATAATAATTGAATATGTTAAACCAGGTATGCAAGGGCTTGCTAAAACTCCGAATCACGTCGAGCTAATCAAATTCGAGTGTGAGTCCAAAATTTGACTTCATTTAGCAAACAAGCTTAAGTATGAGGTTAATTACAAAGTTTTAATAGACTTGTGAGACTAAATAGGTCTATATTAAACCAAAAAATAAAAATTATTATTTTTTATTTAAGTTAATAAGATATAATTGCACAACACAAAAACTATACACACACATATCACACATAGTGATAGTACCAAACTCAAACTTTAAAAATGTAGCTCAAAGTGAGTTGAGCTTGGGCTCGTATCCTGACTCCTTATGAAAAGGACCTAATGACATTCTTAAGAAAAAGAAGACACGTTTGTGACACCATAGGTAATTTTATTAAAAAAACCTTTCGGAAAAAATTTTGTGGAAGCAAATTATGAGGTAATAGCCTCAAAACGCAAATCCAAACAAACATCCCTATAAGAGCATTCTCAACCTATTCTCTATATTTTTGTGAGGCAGTTTTGTAAATTATATGGTATGGTTATGGATGGTTGTGAGTAGAGGAGAGATAAAATGTTATATGAGAAAGTTAAATTTGAGGTTTCACTGTTCATATCGTATAATTTTTTAATATTTTCTAAAAGTGGTTGTGAGTGATGGAGAGAGAAAAGAATAAAAGTATAAAAAATATTATTTAATTGAACATGAGAGAGAAAGCACGGTGATTTTTAGTGTAATTATATGATATATAGTAGGGAATAGACTGGGAATGCTCCATCATAACTAAAATAACTCGAAAAGATATAGAAGTAAAATCTTAAATATAAAGTACACGTGTACATTACGATTATATATTGGTGTTAAGCATACCGGCGTATAGATGCAGATACGTTAAACCATGAGCAATATCAATGCAAATTTCAAGTCGTTGACTGAGATCCAAAAGGCTTCCATGAACACCTGAAAAGGGGAACAACTAAATTACTATTTTTGCTAAAGTTATGTCGATCTATATTAACAATATTATGGGTTAAGTAACATATACCATCTAGATGTTCTCTTAGGGTACCGTTTGGCACGTATTCTGTGATGACGAGGAGCTCACCTCCGTTATCAACATACCCAAGAAGCTTCACTAGATTCCGATGGTCAGTTATAGCAAGAAGTTCAACCTCACTTCTAAATTCACTTGTTAGAGCATCAGAATGTCCCTACACACTTTTTTATGGTTAAAAGTTAAACCACTAATGGAAATTTTTAATTAACAAATAATTAGACGAGGGTGGTATCAAGATCTATAACGGTTTTGAGCTTGTTCGGGTTTTGCTTGTGGATCGATTAATGATTCTTTGATCTCTTCCTTGTATGAGCTCTTATATCAACCAATGGAGTTGATCGGAACGTACAACACAGAACACCAGTTAATCATTGTCAAGGAAAAAATGATTTACCCTATCACTTTATATACTTGGAAAAACTTGCTAAACAAGTAATCTATTTAGAGTCGACTTCTTATCGAAACAAATTAATGGTTATAACAGTAAGAGACTCCAATGACTTTGGGTTATTTAAATCTCCTTCTTTTCTTTATCTCCGACCGATAACTCCATGTAAATAGTGAATTATCCAACACAGATTGACACGTTCCATATGGCAAGGTTTGGGACGCAACCTTTAGAGTGGCCGAGTTAACCTCCGAAGAAACTAGCTAGGTTAAGGAAAGAACATAAATCTTGGAACAATTTTCTTCCCCATTTTTCCGATGCAGAACACTTGCAATTTATAAGGGGAAATGTGCTAAACATGGATCCTAAATGTTGGGTTATGTAGGCTTCGGCCTACTTCGGGTCAACCCTAATTATCAAGGGTTAACCCTAATTAGGTTTTACCTATATGTAGATCTCATTGTACATGTATTCCTAATTACTAATAAATTACAAGCCATAGTTACTACTTGTGAAGGTAGGTCATTCTAGACCGAACCACGTTAGCTCTCTCGTGCTCGTTTACTTGTTTTCGTTCGTGTTTGTGTCTTGGATTCCTGACCAAACACTAAACTTAAGCAAGAAGAAGTAAAATATGCAAATGGGTTAACCGCACTCTCCTAGCTAGCTAACACACGCAACATGGGAAAGAGAATAAAAAACTAAATGCAAACTCGGAAAACAATTAAACTTGGCTGACTGTTTCATCCTTCTCATTCGGCTGGGCGGTAAACAGGTAAAGTTCGTCAAGTTCCTATCAGTTACGGTTAGGGCCTAGTGGCTCGTATCAGTTCAACTATTGCAAACATCTATGTAGTTATTAACTCTTTTCTAGAATAAGCAAGAGAAAATTGTGGTTTTCGTCCTTGTGGTTTGACCACATTTTGCGGTTTTAGTTCACTAGTTTTGTTTTCACTTGCAATTAAACCCGACCCAACAAACCCCATTAACCGTGTTTGTTAAACCCGGCATGACCTTACGTGAGGGGAAATTTTGTCCATAGTTGGTTGTGGAATCGTTTGACACATTTATCTACCAAATGTGTCATTATCGAAGCCACAATGAGATGAATCGTAATCCTCGTTTGTTCATGTATAGTTTGTGGAAGATGAAGGAAATTAACGACGTAGGGTTAAATTGCAAGTGAAAACAAAACTACTGGACGAAAATTGCAAATTTGAATCTTTTGTACTAAAACTGCAAATATGGTCAAACCACACGGACGAAAACCGCATTCTCTCAATAAAAAAAAGTCAAAGATCAAATGTATCAGTTCTGAAATTGAGAATTAGTCTATGTGACCCAAAAAGTCAAAGTTGTGCTCTCTTTTTCCTGTATAAACAAGTCCTAATTCCAAAAAATCATGTCATGTTCCAATTATGACATGAATTAAGAAGGAAGTAATATTGTAGAAAGAGATTAATTATACATTATAAGTATTAACTATTTAACTACTCGCATTACCTTTATTGCTCGTTTTATGGCAACAAGTTCACCGTTTGGTAGTTGAGCTTTGTACACCATTCCAAAACCACCTTCACCAAGCTTTAACGACGATGAAAAATTTTGGGTGGCTCTTGCCAGCTCGTTCATAGTCAAATGAACCGACCCAATCCTATCAAGTTTTAGAGACATCGTGATTCTTTGAGGACTACTTGGCGCACGCAGTGGGCTTGCTGGAACCTCTTCAGAAACAGAGTTCATTTGTATAGATGAATTTGCATCCACTGCAAAACCTATAGTAATCTAATTTAATTAACCACAATGCCAAAAAAAATGTAGTTGATGACTGCAAGTTTTCATATAATTTCTTTTCATAAAAATTATTAGCAATGAGAATGGTTTCTGTTGGGACCAAAGTAGACAGTTTCAACAGGTTCAAACATGACCTGTCAAATGTGGTGAAAGATGCTACATTTCTATTTTTCTTGCAAACAAATTCATAAATCATCTAAATCAAATATTTTTATTATCTCATAATAATGACCCTAATAATAAATTAATAATAATAATGATGCTTTTGCAATGACCAAAGCATTATCAAAGTTTTGAGTAGAGAAGGTCACCTTAGTAACAGACAAATGAACTTGAAAATGAATTATAATCAAGATGTAGACAACGGAAAAAACATGACTGCACTACTCTAAAATCTTGAGTTGACCCAAATTTTTTATGTTGTTCTTACTGATTATTGTTACAGGCAGTGCCAACCGCAATATTTAGTAGGAGACTTCGCAATCTTAATGATCGTAACTCTTTTTAACAGTTTTGTTGATCTTCAAGAACAAGAATTGGGAAATTGTCTCATATGCAATTAAAGACAACCAAATATATCACACAGCATTTATGAAGTAATGTGGCCATACCATAGTTATGCTTAAGCCCGAAAAGTAGATGTTGCATTTTATGGGTGAAACCCATTTAACCTCCAGACTGAGCAGAACTGTCAAATTGCTCCTGCAATGCCATTGATTGCTGAAGAGCAACCACAACATCAGCCATAGACGGTCGTTTTTTACTAGAGCTTTTCAAACATCGGATTGCAATCTGGACAAACTCCTTCAAACATTTGGGAGAAATTTGTGGAATAATATGAACACTAACAATCTGATCCATCCGCTGTTCTTTGACACACTTTTTAGCCCAAATTCCCAAATTCCACTCCTCCTCTTTAAACCTTGTATCGACTGCACGCCTCCCAGATAGTAACTCCAACAAAACAACCCCAAAGGAAAAAACATCTGATTCCGTGGTCAACATCCCAGTGCTACAGTACTCTGGATCTAGATACCCAAAGGTGCCTTTAAGGCGGGTACTCACACCAGAAGACCTTTTATCTATAATCTTTGACAACCCAAAATCTGAGATCTTTGCGGCCCAATCCTCATCAAGTAGAATATTTGAGCTTTTCACGTCTCGATGTATGACTCCATGCTGTGTACCGACACCAGTGTGCAGGTAGTCTAATCCTCGTGCAGCACCTATGCTTATCTTGAGTCGATGCATCCAAGATAAAGGAGTCTTAGCTTTGTGCAAATGGTGCTCAATGGTCCCATTGGGCATGTACTCGTATACTAGTATCATCTCCTTGTTATCATAACAATAACCAATTAAAGACACCAGGTTACAGTGGCGCAGCTTGGTAAGCATCTCAATTTCGGTCATGAACTCAGCTGCCCCTTGCATAGAATATGAATCCAACCGTTTAATGGCGACAATACGTTTAGTAGTATCTCTAGTTCCATACATATGACCTTTGTATACCTTCCCAAAACCTCCCTTTCCAATGACCAAATCATCATCAAAGTTTCGAGTAGCTAACTGCATCTCTATAATAGAAAAACGATGAAATGCGTGTTCAGTTGCCAATGAATGCAATTTCTCTTCATCAGTGATTGCCACTACAGGGAGCATCTCTTGATTGGATATTGGATCTTCCGATCTCTTGAACTATAGCTGAGAAGAGCAGTTAAAACTACAAATTAAAGTCAAATCAACAAACGCGTCTTAGGAGTTCTATAATCCAAATCAATAAAGCTGGCTTGGATTTAAATATCCACATTTATAAAGTTACAAATAACATTGTATAGTTTATTTGCAAAGTGAATATTAATGCTGTCCAAAAGTAATAAAGTAATACCTTTTGACACTTGACACAAATTAAGTCTTAGATAATTAAAAGTGGATCTCACTATGAGCGGTGCTTCTTCTTCTTGGGGCCACATGGAAAACACAGCTAACAGGTTATAACTATTCCTGTAACAAATTAATTGATGTTTCTATGTAACAACTACCAGAGTTTCGGGTTTTTCTTTCGGTTTTCTAAAACAATTTCTTAAATTGTAAAAGCTGGATTATTTGAATGGAACAATTATTAATTGGGTTAATATTTAATGATTGTTTTGTTGAAGTTTAACATGAAGTATCAGGTGGCAAAAATTAATAATAAACATGTTTTGATCCGTAACATGTTTATCCCATTCCACACATTTATGTAGCATCACAAACAAGACATGAAGAAAAGACAAGATAATCAAGAAACAAGTGTATGACAAGTTAAAGACACAAATCCTAAGATTATGCAAGACAAGTAATCAAATATATATATATGGGCATACCAAATTACCAATCTACTATAACAATAAAAGATGAAACCATAATCATTCTAAACAAATGACTTTAAACCGTTAAAATCATGCATAACATGCCTAAAAACGCTTACTTTCTCTTCTTTGTTGGTGGTTCTTCTTCCTCATCATCATCTTCCTCTTCTTTATCTTCCTCATCACCATCACCATTATCATCATCGTCCTCGTCATCATCATCATCTTGATTCTTTGCATGTTAATCATCATCTTCGTCACCTTCTTCTCCTGAGAAATCCTTGTGTCCTACATCATCATCTGGTTCTACTGCATCTTCTTCATCAATCTCGTCCTCAGTGTCACTTCCGTCTTTTGAATTGCTTCAGGTTCAGTTTTGTTCTTTCTATGAAGCTCAGATAAAAGAAGCCAAATTTTTTCTATTTACAAAGTATATATTGACACAACATTCAATCCTACACAAATTTTCAAATGTTGTGTAGGAAGTACATATATTGTGTAGGCTATCTAGGATTAAATGTTGAGTGAATTTACAAACTATGTGTTCACACAACATTTAATCCTACACAACTTTCCAATGTTGTGTGAGATGTAAATATATTGTGTAGGCTATGCATGATTGAATGTTGTGTGAATTTACAAACTATTTATTACACAACATTCAAACCTACACAACTTCTCAAATGTTGTGTAGGATGCAAATATATTGTGTAGGCTACATAGGATTACTATGTTAAATCATGTACATAATAAGAAATTATAAAATAAACATCCTTGTAAATAAAGTTTTTCATGACATTTAGATAATTACTAATACTAATATATATAAAAGAAAATTTTGGTGACATTGAAACATGATTGGTCCACTTGTTGAGAAAAAACGACCACCTAGCCAAGAACGTTAAACAAAAAGTACGGAATTAATCTTCGTTTGGCTAAACTTTTTCCCGACCCGAATGAACCAATGAGGATGCAAACAAATAGGGTATTTAAAAGTAAATAGGACACAAGAATTTTAGCGTGGAAAATCTCTCAATGCGAGATTAAAAACCACGGTCCTACTAGAGCCGCTTAAAATCAACTATCACTAACAATAGCAATACAAAGTCTTCTCTAGATAAAACTAAAGGCATACACAAATCATCATATACTTGGTACAAACTAACATCAAGTATATGGAATCAAACTACAAAAGAATACGAGTAAGAGGTATCACCAAAGAGAGAATAAATCAATCTCTGGAACGTCTCTTATCTTCAACAAAAGAATGCACACCCAAAATATTCTCTTCGTAACTTGTTGTGTTTATAAAAGAAGAGAACCAAAAAAAGATATCCTCACAATTCTTTCGTGTGATGTCGGCTGGAATGCATGCTCAAGAAAAAGAAAACATATTAATATATTTATGTTTCTTGTCTTCCACTCAAAGCCCACACCATAAAAATCACAAGCCCACCAAACAACCAATTTGGTTGTGTAATATACTGGTAAAAAAAAACGTGAACCTATTTTTTTTTCTTTTCTTTTATTAATAATAATAGAACCCATGTAAAATAATATTTGTTGGGCTTTCTCATAGGCAAAAGTATCCGAACAAATCTCCCCCTTTTTGTCTATGAGAAAGAACTCACCACCCCGGCGAGCGAGCAACATATCTTCAGCTTCTCTCTTGCCAAAGTTTTGTCAACATGTCGGAACCGGTGTGAACTTTATCAAGTTCAAACAACTTGTATTCAATAGCATCTCTAATCCAATGATACCTCACATCAATATGTTTTGTTCTCTTATGAAACATAGAATTCTTAGCAAGGTGAATAGCACTTTGATTATCACAAAGAACCACGTAGCGTTGTTGCATAAAGTCAAGCTCTTGCATAAATCTTTTCAACCACAATAATTCTTTGCATGCTTCTTTTGTTGCCATATACTCTCCTCGGTATTAGACAAAGCAACACACTTTTGTAGTCTTAACTGCCATGACACAGTCCCCCTGCGAATAACATCAAATATCCAGAAGTGGATTTCATGTTGTCTATATTTCCAGCCATATCAGAATCCATGTAACCAACAAGCATGGGCTCCCCATTTCCAAATGTTATACCCAATTTGGAAGTACACCGTAGATATCTAAGGATCCGCTTAACTGCCTCCCAATGCTTTTTACTCGGATTTGACAAGAACCGAATAACAACACCTACTGCATGGGCAATATCAGGCTGCGTACATACCATTGCATACTTCAAGCTTCCAACCGCTAATGCATATGGAACACCATCCATCTCTTCAGTCTCTTTCTCAAAATAGGGCAATCTTTTTCA
Source organism: Bidens hawaiensis (assembly GCF_021521415.1). Classification (NCBI taxonomy): domain Eukaryota; kingdom Viridiplantae; phylum Streptophyta; class Magnoliopsida; order Asterales; family Asteraceae; genus Bidens; species Bidens hawaiensis. The sequence continues at coordinate 295,283 of NW_027494001.1, forward strand.
GTTAACTTAAAGTTGGGAGTAAGAGGTGTACTAACCACATTAACTTTAGACATCTTGAATCTGTAAAGCACCTTCTCAATGTATTGCTCTTGTGACATGTGCAACTTCTTTGAAGCTCTATCTCTAGTAATCCAATGCCAAGAATTTTTTTAGCTGGCCCCAAGTCTTTCATAGAAAACGACTTGCTTAATTCTTTCTTCAGCTTGACAATTTTTTCTGCATTCTTGCCAACAATCAACATATCATCAACGTAAAGCAATAAAATTATGAAATCATTATCACCAAACCTCTTAAAGAAAACACAGTGATCAGACGCGGTCTTTCGGTAGCCTTTCTTCCCCATAACTGACTCAAATTTCTTGTGCCACTGTCTCGGTGCTTGTTTTAACCCATAAAGGCTTTTATGAAGTTTACAACTATAATCTTCTTAACCTTTAACCTACAAACCTTCAGGTTACTCCATATAGATTTCTTTATCCAGATCACCATGAAGGAATGTTGTGTTGACATCCATTTGCTGAACCTCAAGATCAAGACTAGCAGCTAAACCAAGAATCACACTGATGGAACTCATCATCACAACTAGAGAGAAAATTTCATCAAAATCAATACCCTTTCTTTTATTGAACCCTTTGACCACCAATCTTGCCTTGTACCTAGGTCGTGAGGTATGTTCTTCAATCATCAATTTGTAGACCCACTTGTTCTTCAAAGCTCTTTTGCCCTTAGGCAACTTCACCAACTCAAAGGTGTTGTTCTCATACAAGGAATCCATATCATCTAGCATGGCTTCAACCCACTCTCTCTTATGCTTATCTTCCATAGCCTCTTTGTAATACTCGGGTTCTCCCCTGTCTGTGAGTAAGACGTACTCATCATAGACCGCCTGAGTGGGACAAATGCAGGCATATCTACTGGTAACTCGGGATGAATATTCTCATCCAACTCTACCTGCTCTTGAATTATCAACATTATCAGTACCATGTTGTTCGTCATTTTGAATACCATCTTCGTGATGTGGTAAGCAGGAATAGAATCCAAATCAATGAGATCATCAGTGTACTGAGGAACTACTTGTGACTTCTCAATATCTTTCAAACTCTCATCTTCCACAAACACAATATCACGACTTCTAACAAGCTACTTTAAAACCAGATCAAATAGCCTGTATCTAAACTCGTCTTGCCCATAACCAAGGAATGTACATTGTCTGGACTTCACATCAAGTTTTGATCTTTCATCTTTAGGAATATGCACAAATGCTTTGCATCCAAAGACCCGCAAATGACGAAACGAAACATCTATGCCACTCCAAACCTTGTCTGGAACATCATTATTCATTACGCAAAGGAATACAAGGAGTAAGATTAATAACATGCACCGATGTATTTAAAGCCTCACCCGAAAAAAGATAGGCAACCATGCATGTGAAAACAAACATTTAAACCTTTCAACCAAACATCTGTTCATCCGTTCTGCTAAACCATTCAATTGTGGTTTTGGCGTCAAATACCTTTCTCTCTACAATAAGAATTAAAAGGACCAATGTATTCACCTCCATTATCTGTACAAATACACTTGAGCTTCTTCCTAGTTTGTCTCTTAACTAAGGCATGAAACTGCTTAAACACATCAAACACTTGATCTTTAGATTTTAAAGTATAAACCCATACCTTACTCAAATGAAGTCTATAAATGTGACAAAATATAAACAGCCCCCAAGTGTTCTGGTCTTTATAGGACCACATACGTCTGAATGCACCAACTCAAGTATACTTTCTTTTCTATGAGGCGGATGACTTTGAAAAGAAAATTTATTTTGCTTACATTCATACAATGAGAACACTTTTTTTCAAATGAGCATTGTTCACACCGGCCAAGGCATCTTTCTTCAATAAAATAGACATCCATTTTTCATTCATGTGAGCAAGTCTCTTATGCCACATATCGATCACATCAGAATTCATCAACGAATTAACCGAGTCTCTGGAAATCTTTGGATGTGCCATGTATAACTTTGAAGTTCTTTTACCTCTTTCCACGATCAGCGAACCACGAGTGAGTTTCCAAATTCCACCACCAAAGGTACTGTGGAAACCATCATCATCTAATGTGCCTGAGGAGATCAAATTAAGTCTAATATTCGGAACATGTTTCACATTGTGTAAAACCAAATCCATCCCGGTATTAAACTTCAAGCAAACATCCCCAACACCAACGATCTTTGGTAGCCCGTTATTACCCATCTTGAGTATAAGACGAATAAAAATCCCTTTGTGATGTCACATGACAAGTAGCACCACTGTCAACAACCCAACTCGAATCATCACGTGCGATGTTCACCCTATCATAATCACAACAAATATAAAAATCTTCGGTGGCAGTGTTAGTATCAAAAGTACCTTCATCACCGTCATCTTTCTTGTGGTTGTTCTTTTTATTGTTGTAATTAGCCTTGTTGTTCTTCTTTTTTAATTGTCTATAATATATTTTTGTGTTCCCTTTCCTACCACAATGATAGCACTAAAAATCATCAAAACGGTGCTTTGCTCTATTACTCGGACATCTACTATGGCTTCTCCCCCTACTTTCGGTAACCAAGGCATCTGAATGTGAAGAGGAACCTTGTGACTTTCTTCGCATCTCTTCATTTATAATACTACCTTTAGCCAATTCCATAGTAATAATATTGTTAGCTGCGGAGTTGGACAACGATGTCCTAAAAGTCTCCCAAGAATCCGGTAAAGTAGCAAGAAGCCATAAACCTTGTATCTCATCTTCAAACTTAATACATATACCTGCAAGCTAATTAATAACACCCTGAAAAACATTCAAATGATCAGTAACATGAGTTCCATCACGGTATTTCAAGTTTATCAACTTTTTAATCAAGAAAAACTTATTGTTCCCGGTCTTCCGAGCATACAGCTCTTCAAGCTTGGTCCATAGAGTACGAGCATGACTCTCCCCGCTAATATGGTTCAAAACATTAACATCAACTCATTGCCGAATATACCCACAAACATTTCTGTGCATAATATTCCACTCTTCAACAGTTTTATCTTCAGGTTTATCGGTACTAAAAACAGGCAAATAATAATCCTTCACATAAAGAAGGTCTTCCATCTTGCCTTTCCAAACATGATAATTAGAATCATTCAAATTCACCATCCTACATGTATTAGCTTCCATCGTTCAAACAAGTCTTAAACCAAGAACAAGAGCCGAAGCTATGATACCACTCGGTTAGGAAAAACGACCACCTAGCCACGAACGGTAAATAAAAAGTGCGGAATTAATCTTCATTTAACTAAACTTTTTTCCTGCCCGAATGAACCAATGAGGATGCAAACAAATAGGGTATTTAAAATTAAATATTAGCATAGAAAACCTCTCAATACGAGAGTAAAAACCACGGAACTACTAGAGCCGCTTCAAATCCACTATCACCAATATTAGCAATACAAAGTCGTCTCTAGATAAAACTAGAGGCATACACAAATCATCATATACTTGACACAAACTAACATCAAGTATATGGAATCAAACTACAAAAGAATGCGAGTAAGAGGTATCATCAACGAGAGAATGAATCGATCTCTGGCACGTCTCTTATCTTCAACAAAAAACACCAAAAGAATGGACACCCAAAATATTCTCTTTGTAACTTCTTGTGTTTACAAAAGAGGAGAACCAACAAAAGATATCCTCACAATTCTTCCGTGTGATGTCGACTGGAATGCATACTCAAGAAAACGAAAACCTATTAATATATTTATGTTTCTTTTCTTCCACTTAAAGCCCACGCCACAAAAATCACAATCCCACCAAACAACCAATTTGGTTTTGTAAAATACTAGCAAAAAAAACGGAAACCTATTTTTTTTGTTTTTTTTTCCTTTTCTTTTATTAATAATAATAGAACCAATGTAAGGGTCTGTTTGGTATGGGGTAATGGAATGGACGACGGAATGGAATGGACGTGGTAATGGAATGGACAAAGGAATGGAATGGGTTATTACCATTCCATCGAAATGTTTGGTTACCACATTAGAATGAAATGAATCATTACTTTGTATTGTTGGTAGATAAGAAAAAAATAAAAAAAATAAAATTAAAATGGTAGTGAGTGGTGGTGGTGGTGGTGGGAGAGGTGGCGGTAACGGTGGAGGTGGTGGTGGCGGTAACAGTGGAGGTGGTGGTGGGCAGTGATGACGGTGTGCAGCGTGTGTGATGGTGGGGTGGGGCGATGATTGATGGATGTGGCGGGTGGCTGGAGGTGGTGGGTGGCTGGCAGTGATGGCAATGGTTTGTGGAGGTGGGTGGTGGTGGCGGAGGACGCCGATGGTGGTGATTGGTGGCAGTGACGGCGGTGGTGGGCAGCGGTGACGGTGGGCGGTATGTGTGATGGTGGGGTGATGGTTGATATATGTGGCGGGCGGCTGGCGATGCTGAGTGGCTGCCACCGATGGCGATGGTTGGTGGCGGCGGTGGACGGCGATGGTGGTGGCTGGTGGCAGTGGCGATGGTGGTTGGTGGCGGTGGTGGGTGTTGATGTTGGGTGGTGGTGTTGTTGGAAGGGTGGTGGAGGTTACGTAGGGTGAAGGAGGGAATGGAATGAAAAAAAACATGGGGTATGGATGGAATGAAATTGGGGTATTTTAGAGGGAATGAAATGAACGAGGTAATGGGTCATTCCATTCCTTTGGTCAACCAAACACGCTATTTTTCATTCCCTCACAATGGGTCATTCCATTCCGTCCTCCATTCCTAAATACCAAACGCTACCATAATATTTGTTGGGCTATCTCATGAGCAAAAATATCCCAACACCACTTGGGCCAAGTTTTTATATATTTTTTTTTTGTTTTTTTTTTTGGTTTTGCCTTTTGTTTTAAAGTTTAAGAATTATATTTCTAATTATTTTTGTTACATTTTTATATGTATTGTTTTAGTTTCGATATCGACATACCGTAACGAACATAACATAAACTGATCTAATGTGTTTAGACTAATCGCAATTTATTTTAGTTCTAGTACCGTAATGAACGTAATGAATACCGACCGAATGTCAATTCTTTTTTTAGTTTAGGTTTCGTCACGACCGTGAAAAGAAAAACTGAATTTGCATAGACTCACTGTCAGGGATCAACAACACTCGGGTTTTACCAATGCTCGAGTTTTACCGACCGACATCACCACATTGGCTCATCTCAATTTTTATAACACGTGTAACAGAAACCAATCGAGTTCACCTCAATTTACCGCCTCTACACTTAGGACTGATAATGCTTGTGTTTTACGAATGTCCGGATTTACCGACATGTTGCGCCGGGTAAAAACCTAGTTTGAAATAAAGTGACGTACGAAATTTAATGCAATATATAAATTGACAAACTAACAGTATTAATTTTGAGTTAAAATCCTAATTAATACTATTGGCAGGTGTAATGTGAAATCATACTAAGATCACTATCAAAGTTAGCGGATGGCTAAAATAGATCTACAACAGTTATCTAGCTAATTTGCTAATGAAACTCGGCTAAAATGGAAATATTAAGAGGATTAATTACCACTAAGATTGTACGTCTCAAACTTTGATGTATAAGCAAATTACAACATTACCCTTTTTCCTTAAAAATCATTCAATTTGAAATCCAATAATTATATAATGTCATAATTAATGTAGTCTATTGATCAATCTTAATCAATGATTAAAATTAATTTCTCACACTAAAATGATTTCTCGTGTGAACTATCCCCTGTATTTACATATGTATATGTATATATCGAAGTATGTTAAAACCACAAACAATAGGAAATATACTAACATACATAATTTTGAAATAATACCCTTCGTATAGAATACATAGAACATGTTTATAAACTAGTTCTACTACGAATATGTGTGCTTACATCATCATCTCTATCAATATTATAAGATTTTGACATTATCGCAAAGATTTCTTCTAGTTCCTCCAAGATCGATTCAAGGGTTGGACGAAGGTATAATTCATCTGCAACACACCTTTTAGCAAGTACAACTAATTGGACTGCTAATTTTCTTTGCAAGAAGTTTAAGAATATTCGGTTGTCTAATGCACCACAAACGTTCGGCATCCAATTACGTCTTAGTATGTTCAAATCATTTTTGCTAGAAATCAGCTTCCCGGTCAGTAGCTCCATCAATAGAAGTCCAAAACCGAAGACACCACTCCTCTCCTTCAAATAGTCTGAAATTGCAAACTATCATATCCAAAAATCATGGAAATTGGAAAAAAGCAGGAAGTGGATCAAGTTTACTTACACGATGGACTAGGATGGAGATAAGAGGGTACAGCACAACTCGGTACCAACATTACCACATCAAAATCTGAGAGTTTTGCATTAAATTCCTAGGATTTTTGTTAAGGAAAAGTAATTTTGTCAGTAGTTTCAATATCCAGCTAGGATGTGCTCATGTTCACTTGGCCCTCCATAAGGCTATGTGTAATGGAGGGCTACAAAATAGGGGCGATTTTCAATACGTGGTGTCACGCCAGCAAAGAGGCGATTTTTATTTTAGGGTTGTAATGGTGTTGTCACATCACATCACATCACACACACATACTTAATTTAATAATATTAAATCAACAAACACACCCCGCGACAAATTCTCGTCGCCCCCCCCCCCCCCCCCCCCTCTTTGTCACCCCTCTTATCGCCCGGGGGTGTTCCCTCCAAAAATTGTCCAAATATGTAGCCCACCACACATTGCCTAAGTCACCGGATGATTTAGGATATTTCTAAACTGCCTTGTATGGGGTTTGAATGTGTAAAATAGTTTGCTTAATTAGATCAAAGAAAACTATATATGATGTGGTTCATTACAGAACTTCTAAATAATTTAAAATTTTAAGAACGCTTAACAACGTTTTTCTAAAACTTCGCATATCAATATTATTTGAGGATAGTCTTGTCACTTATAACATGTATATTTACGATCACAATTATGAAATTAGTTTTTACACATATCTAAATTTTTTTACGCATATGTAAATTTCTAATACATTTATCTTTGATTTGTTTATTTACACATACGCAAACTTGTGATTCCTATATGTAATCACAAAACTTTATATAAAAAAATGTTAAAACTACGTACCCTCTAACAATAATATATATATAATTTGAAAAACAAAAAACAGTTGGTTTTTAAAAGTTCTTAAAGCTTTTGAGTTTTTGTAGTTTGTAAGGAACCTGATCCTATATCTATTAGATTGATGTTTCGAATAATAAGTAACTCATCTAACAGTATATTGTGCATCAGCAATGAGCAATCGGCAAGTTGAGGCTGAGTACGCAAGAATCGAAGACCTCTAGCAACTCCTACTGCAATCTTAACCCTCGAAGCGAATAGGTGTTGCTCTGCTCTTCTTTTAACTGCAAGATCAACAACTTCTTTTATTCCGCTTAACTAGCATCATTCGAGTACTCGTGTACAACTATACTTTAACTACTTGCTAAATGCTAAACATACTTACATTGCACTTACCACTGAATAGATAATCCTTTAGGTTTCCTTGATGCATGAACTCGTAGATAATGAGTACTGAATATTCTTCCACACATTAACCTAAGATCTTAACAACATTGGGGTCATTAAATTCTTTCAAACTTTCCATCTTCATCTGCATCCAAAAATAATGAACTAGTATATTAAGAAGGTGGTCCAATTAAGCGACAATAAACTCGTTACCATGGAAGTTGTGGGGTGTAGGGAATAATGGCATACCTCATTTACCATATGAGATTTAAACTTGTGTCTGTAGAGCCTCTTAACAGCAATGCTCAATCCATTGTCATGTATATAAGAAGAATGTGTCTTCTTATCAAGCCAACCTCTAAATACCTCACCACAATGTCCGCGGCCCAACAACCTGTGACTGCTGAAATTCTTAGTGGCAACTTCCATATCACTATAGGAAAATATTCTTAGAGAATCTGCAGATGACGTAAGCATATTCAAGATAACGTGAGCATAATTTACAAAATCTTGAATTGATTTACAATATTTGATGCATGCTTTTGCCGAACAATTTGATATCGATAAACAGGATCCTTTACTTAATTTTTGATACTGACTCACACAAACGATAATTTCCCACTCATATATTTACTAGAGAAGTTCAATATCACGTGAGGGATAATTAAGCCTGGTTATATCAGCATATGTAGCCCGGATCGACCGATTAGTGTTGTAAATTAAATTTGTAATGTTTATTCTGTATTTTATTATATGAATTATATGGCTAGTTTCCTTTGTTGGATAAGTATTACTTGGCCAGTAAGGGATTCGACGGATGTGCAGAGAAAGTGGAACAAAACATTGGCATATGCATCCACCTAAAAACGATTATAAACAGACAACGTTTTAAGAAAGCGCAAGAAGCAGGACGAAAAGACATTGAACGCGCTTTTGGTGTCCTATAAGGAAGAGGCAGCCAACCCGCCAAACAAATGCATCCCCAAAGCATTAAAAGATCATTTACGCTTGTGTTATTCTACACAACACGATTATGAAGAATCAAGGTAGAGCTATATCTCCCAAATACGTAAAACAAGGAACCCGTAGAAGCCAATATTCTCACTCTTAAACGATTCCAAACAATCCACCACAACATTGGATCCGATCTCATCAGTTGAACCATTTAAATAATTAGTTATATTTATAATAATATTAAATTTCTACATTTATGGATTGACTGTTTTATTTTTACATATTGTTTCATGCGGGGAAAACCTGAGACGACACCATGTGTTTTGGGGAACGGAAAGAAAGTGGAAAAAAGTTGTTGTGGCATGCGGGAGAAAATGGGGAAAAGTGGGAGGACTCCCTATGCGCTGAGGGACCGGAAACTATTTCGAAGCTACTTTTAAAAAAAAATAACCTAATAGAATTGGGGCAGAAACTTTTTGGTATGATTAATGACAACATGCCATATTCTATTTGTCATTTTTCATTGTTGTACTATTGTCACTAAAGTATATTACAAACATAATCATTATAAAAGAATAGCAAAATATTTCAATCAGAAGTTAAGAAGGATTTTGGCCATACCAGAGTTATGTCTAGACCCGAAACTGTCAAATTTCTTTTGTAATGCCATTAATTGGTCAAGAGTATACACAAACCTCCGCCATTGTAGGGCGTTCTTTTCTAGAACTTTTTGTGCAGAGGTCCGCAATATGGACAAACTCCTTCAAACATTTGGGAGAAATTTGCTTTGTAATATGAGAACTAACAAGTTGTTCTAATTGTCCTTCTTTGATACACTTTTTAGCCCAGTCTGCCACATTATGCCCCTCGTCTACAAATAGTGGGTCGACTGCACGCCTCCCAGATAGAAGCTCAAATAAAAAGACCCCAAAGGCATAAACATCTGATTTCCGGGTCAACTTCCTGGTCCTACAATACTCGTGATCTAGATACCCAAATGTGCCTTTAGGAGTGGTATCACACCAGAAGACGGGTGATCTACGATTTTTGACATCCCAAAATCTGAGATCCTTGCTGCCCAATTCTCGTCAAGCAGAATATTCGAGCTATTCAAGTCTCGATGTATGATTCCATGTTGTGTACCCACACCAGTGTGAAGGTAATGTAGTCCCCGTGCAACACCAATGCTTATCTTGAGCCGATGCATCCAAGATAAACGAGTATCAGATTTGTGCAAATGATAGTCAATAGTCCCATTGGGCATGTACTCATAAACTAGTATCATCTCGTTGTTATTGAAACAATAACCAATTAAAGACACAAGGTTACAGTGCTGCACCTTGGTAAGCATCTTGATTTCGTTCATGAACTCAGGTGCCCCTTGTGTCGAAGATGAATCCAAACGTTTAATGGCAACAAGACGTTCAGTTGCATCTCTAGTACCATGAATACGACCTTTGTATACCGTCCCAAAACCTCCCTTTCCAATGACCAACGCTTCATCAAAGTTTTGAGTAGCTAAGTGAATATCTGCAAGCGAAAAACGATGAAAGGCGTCTTCGGTAGTTAATGAATGCAGTTTCTCTTCAGGGTTTTCTGACATATTGTTGAAAGATTATAGAAATAAAAGAACACTTAGTTCATAGTAAAATTTACAAAAGCATCATAGAGTTTATATTCCAAACGTATAGAAAAGGCATCTTCAGAATCAATAAAGGCGGCTTGGATTTTAAAATTATACATTTAGCCATGAAATGGAAGACTATAAAGTCACAAATAATATAACAGTTTATTTGAATTATAATTTCACAAGGGAATATATATAATAAAATCAGTTACCATACAAATTATTCAATGGTTAACAAACAGAAAGAAATGGACATATTTGTTCACAACAAACCACGACTAACAAAAGCTTAACTCCGTTAGATTCCGATCGCTGAAAAAACGTGTTTTCCTGAAAACTCAACCTGAACAAAACCACCACCACCGCTTACATTCACTACCACCGTCGCCACAAACCGAGTGACTTAATTATAATACTTTTAAAACTTGAATGACATGATTAGAACACTTTTAAAACTTTATTATTAATATTATTCAAAGTTAGTTTATTTTTGTAAAAATTTAAAAGTATAAACATACTTAAAAACAAAAAAAAAATTCACATTAGTAATTGGTGTCGAATTCCACCAGAATTTGCTTTCAAAGTATGCAATCTTCTTAAGGAACATTCGAACATAATAGTTGAAGGACGCCAAAAGAAGGTTATCCAATCCATCATCCTTACAACATATTGGTGTTTTTGAAAGACAAGAAATAAAGTGTTATCATTCAACAACACACGAGTATCGGTGAATATGATAATATATATATATATATGATATGGTAGGCCCGGCCCCAGGACCCCTATCATCCCTTATGTTTAGGAGCGGGATCCGCCCAAGAACGACCTTTCGGTGGTACGGAAGGCACAGACTCCGCGAACGTCCCTAGCCCCCTTTACTAATAAGGAAAAGAAAGCCTCAACCAGAACCACATTCCTTTTGCGTGCGGATCTAGCTAAGTGTCTGACTCTATTGGTCATAGTTTCCTTTTGTTGCGGCCGGTGCTCGTTTGCGCGCGCGTGAACCAACCCAACAAACAAGGAAAGGATGTCTCTCGGGGCATCTGAGAATGATTCGAGCCGTATGAAGGGAAACTCTCACGTACAGTTTCTTTTTTTTTGGGGGGGGGGAGCCCGACAGGGTCCCCCACTGACTTGGAAAGGCTTCTAAAGTTGCCGGAGGGTCCATCATCAAGAATAGCCTAAGATGGTCAAAAGCATTCCTAACAATGCTAGCCACAGCGTAATACTCCGGCAAAACAGGTCGCCATTTCGCGTAATCGAACGCCCTAAGAGGAAGATTTCATTTGCTTTCTGTTTTGTGGAACGAAGTTGATCCATGGTCATCGGGATGTCTATGTTGAAAGAGAACCTAACCTGAAGAGTCATTGGTTTTCCAGGTCGGAAAATGAAGTAAACAACTCAGGTGGACAAGAGGCGAACCACTCAGCTGATGAGTCAGCTATACTTTTTAAAATAGCCTAATGAGGAGACGATCGTAACCTCTGAGCTCAAAGATGGAAAGCAGATTCCTTTTTTCAGGTTTCGCATAGCTTCCCAAGCGCCCGACTTTCTTTTTGGGTCCGAAATTGCAGAGTAGCTTCAGCATCAAGTATGATATGGGATAGAGTTCGAGTGATATATATATAACGACTCTCATTCTTATAGGTCAAAAACATGGGTAAAATGATGGAATTAAGCCCACGAGCAAACACAAACACTTTCCCACGTCACCCTCTCCTAATGACGTGTCTTTCTTTAATTAGCTAAGGTGATTTGTCTTCTTAAGTTTCATTCATCCCTTTTAAAAAACACTTTTGACTCTCAGCCCCCTCAACATTACACAACTAAAATCCCATCATTTCATCTTCCCGGCGAACAAACAAACAAACAAACACACACTTTGACGTCACAAATGGGTTCGATTTCGTTATGGGTTTTGCTTATTTTCGCCATTTTATTTAATTACGACGTCGTATCGCAGCAGATCTTCCCAACTCATGCAGGTAACCTTCAAATTATTCAAATTTTAGTGTTTTACAAACAATTAATTAGATGGGTATGTTTCTTTTGTTATTAATTTGAAGTATATATGCTATGCCCAATTTTGGGTATTTTTTGAAATAGTTGGTTTAGTTGAGTGGTCTGATTGAAGGATGCCTTTAGAGGCTACATGTTTGCATATTATGTTTTATCAGAGAGAAATTTGGGATTATTGAGATTTTGAAACAGCTGATAAACTCGTTTTCCCGGCTTATGAGTTATGTCTTATATTAGTTGATCGGTTTGGATCAAATACAAACTAAAAAAACATGTTACTATGTTGTAATTACACTACACTGTAATTACACTATGTTGTATATATAATTGCATTACTTGATTCGCACAATTAGTACGTTAATTTAGTTTGTATTTTATCCAAACTCGTTAGTTGATAAGCTCAGAAAAGGGAAAAATAAGATAATTCAAACATCCCCTAGTGGATATTTGATAATACCGATTCGAGATGGTCAATCTCCCAATAGATAGACCCTTTGAGCGGGTTAGACTCCAAAGAAATAGAGAGAACGACACATGTTTACTTCAGTTTTCTTCTTAATATTAATGAAGATTCAAGGGTCTTTTATAGGTTACAATGCGTTGAAATTAAATAGCTACACTAATCCACTATCTAAAGAAAAGGAAACGTGCAAAGAAAATGCAATTAAAACAAAGGATGCATATCAGCTAAGGGAAACGTTGGAACATGGTTGATATAAACGTGCGCTGCATTTTGGTACTATCTTGCGGGTCGGGTTGGGTCACGGTGGGATGGTAGCGTATCAAGATTGTGCTTAGTTAGGGATGGTTTTGAGATATTTAATGTGGGTGATTTTTTTTTATTTTTTTTGGGGGGGGGGTGCATTTATGTAACTGGATGTTCAAAACAACACGAACACGGAGATTACTAAAATGTAGTGTTAGCATGCTACCGATAACAAAAAATAACGGTCAAACAGTATAATAGTAACACAGATTAGGTATATTAGAGACACAAATACTAGAAGGTAACATGCAGAGGCCACCAAAAAGAATATAGGGAACTTAGCTCTAATGCGCTCACTCATGTCCTGAGAAAGGTGCAAGTCTAGCAAATTCTGCCTAATCCACTCTTACACAAGTGTATGTGTGAAAAACGAATGGTACTTTGATAGAGCTTTCTGTTATCTTTTACCGCACTAGTAGTGTATAACTTATGATCGATGATTTGGTTAAGATACTGGATATAGATTTTGAATGTTTGTAAATGGTTAATTGTCAGGTGGCTTAAGTCGTGCCTCTCGAGAACCAAAAATATGATATTGAATTCCACACAGAAGATTCACCATTTCATCCTGTAAGTGTACACTGAACACGATTTGTAGGGGTTGAAATTTCAACCTCGTAAAAGGGGTCAATTTGGGTTGTATTTATATCCCATGGTAAACTTTTAGGGTCAAAATTGGTCAGCCAGGGTCAAACACTTCTGAATCGCTTTATTAAGAAATTTGATTAATATTTTAGCAATATGCCTTATTTATAATTTGTATATTTAATAAACTTATTTCTAAGTGTGGACAACAAGGTGTTGACGGGTTGGCCCGGCCCCGTTTGAACTGACACTAAAAACTACGCATTTGACCCAAACTTGCTCTGACCCGTTACCCAAACCCACCTACCGCCCATCATTGCATAATAAATATGTGAGTTTTCTGTTTTTAGGACGATGATCAAGAATCGGTGGTGATGCCAAAGAAAAAACGGTGATAAGTTTTTATGTTTCTTGCCGAAAGTGGAGAAAGTGACGAACGAGAAGCCAACCGTTCTTGAAAACACAAGTTTAATTTTGGGAACCGAAAAACGTATCAAGTTGAAAACACTCAGATGAGTTGCTTGATGTACTTAAAGATCAATGCTTGCTTAGGGTCAGATCCTATACAAAAATTAAAAGAAATTGTTAAAATTAATTGTAAATCTTGTTTATATGATAGAATGATAAAAATGATTTTTTTTTCCTTTTTGCAGCAAGAGGGGTGGTGGTCTTATGAATTTTGTTATAACAGGAGGCTGCGACAAATTCATGTGGAAGAGGACAACAAGGTATGGATCAAGATTTATACGTTTCTCGAACCTGTAAACGGACCGAACGAACACGAACACGAACGGAGCCTGTTCGTGTTCATCCGTATAACTTTAAACTGAACCACAAATATTTAAACGAACGGATCTTTCTTGTTCGTGCTACGGTTCAAACCAATTAAAAGTTAATGTAAACGGACAGTTTGTTGGGCCTAAAAAGTTATTAAAACTAGACTAAATTGCAATGGGCCTAAATAATTTAAATACGTATCCAAATGTAAACGAACGAACTTAAACAAACGTAAACTTACCAATGTAAATGAACGTAAAAGAACGAACTTAAATAGACAAACGTTCCCGAACATAAATGAACGATACATGTGTTCATAATCGTATGTTTATTAATAAATGAACATAACTGAACTTCCTGTCACACAGTTTACAAAAGGTTAAATGAACACAAACAAAAAATTCCGTTCATTTAGCTAAACGAATAAGTTCATTTTTGTTCATTGTTTCATTCGTGTGCATTCATTTATGTTGTTTGTTGTATGTTTTTTAAGTTTGTTCGTTTACTTTGGCTGATATATATATTCAAACTTGATGTGAATTAGTTCTCTGTGATCTGATTTTTCATTTAAGTATGTTATGTGTTTGTTAGTTAAGACTTTTATTGACTTTTCTTTTAAAAATGTGAAACATTGTTCTTGAAGGATATTGTTATTATTATTGATCTTGATTTTTAGTGATCTTTATTTTATGTTGTTATTTTTTGTTAACTGTATTAGATGTTCCAGGTTGTATCAGTCGTGGGTCGGGTTGGTCACGTCATGCCATGTCATGTCACTGTTAAACAGGTCGTGTCATGTAACCTGTATATATAACAGGTTTCTGTTCGTGGATGAAATAAAAGACTAGATTAGTTTATCGTGTCGTGTTCATGTTTAGCACCTGTGTTAATTATGTCGTGTTTGACCTGTTTAACACGTTTAGACCTCTTTTTCAAAACGGCTCGTTTTGACCCGAACTGATTTTGGCTTAGAACCCGTTAATACCCGAATTCGCCCGACCCGTGTTTAGTTCGGCCAGAACTATCTTAGAGGTTGATATATTATTTGGTCAGGTGACAGGCGGGGTTGAGTAACGGGTCAAAACTGGTCTGGAATAAAAATATCTATGATATGGGTTTTGTTCAAAAGTTTAGATCTTTTGTATATATGTGTTATTAATTAGTTTTTAGTATAATTACAAAATCTTGACTATTTCAATAACCATCTAATTTCTCGAATGGAATTTT